>NC_133621.1:211626502-211982752 GCF_048593235.1 Sminthopsis crassicaudata
CCCCCACAAGCTACTGAAATGAACATTAACCTACATATGCAATAATTTGAACAGGAGTAATTATTTCATTGTTTTGGCAAGTGCTGAATGAATAAACTCCCTCCACCAAAACCTATTCAACAATTTTAGAATTTCAGAGAGCTGCCTGGAGCACTGAGAGTACAATTACTCGCCCAAGGTTACACAGATAAACAGTCAGAAAATACTTGGAAATAGGTCTTCCTTATTTATTAAGGTCAGCACTCTATTCACTGCTCCAAGTATTAATTATGACAATGAAATATTCAATATATTTTTAAAGTGCCTGACTGTTTAAAAAAGCAAATCATGATAAAAAAAAAAAAGAAAAAAGAAAGAAAAAGACATGGAGCAACAAAAAAATTTACTAATAGAACACATTCTGCAAATGATCTTAAACCTAAGAGAAATTTGTAACATTTTTTTTGCCTATAACAAAGTCCCAATGAAATAATCTATTTTTCAAACATTTATACTATGTTCTATATAAGTATTTTATTTATATTTGACTAGAAAGGTTTATGGTTAACATGAAATTTCAGAGGTGATCATTTGTTCTTCAGTCACATTTAGCTTAACTTTTTGTGATCCCTTTTAGGATTTTCTTGGCAAAGATAGTGGAGTGGTTTGTCATTTAGTTTTCTAGCTCATTCTGCAGGTAGTGCACTTAAAGGAAACAAGGTGAAGTGACTTGTCCAAAGTCACACAGTTGGTATGTGTCTGAGACCAGGTGTGAACTCATGGAGAAGTCTTTCTGATTGTAAGCCCAGTGTACTATCCATTTCATCACCTAGCTGTTGAGGTGGCTATATGTTTCTATAACGATACTCAAGTTTTCATCAGTTACCCAGTTGTTGGAATTCTAAAAATGTAATGAGCAACCTGGTACTGCAGTGGATAGAGTGCTAGACCTAATTTAAAGAAGACTAATCTTTGTGAGTTCAAATCAGGCCTCAGATACTTACTAGCTATGTGATTTTAGTCAGGACAGTTACCTGTTTGCCTCAGTTTCCTCATCTGTAAAATGAGATGAAAAAGCAACCACTCCAGTATCTTTGACCAAAAAAACTTAAATGGGATCAAGAAGAGTTGGAAATGACTGAAAAAATGTAATTAATAAGTTTTAGCTATTAATGTATCAGGAAGAGAGAAGTAGCAGTCTACAACTATAATAATAATAATATATACATTTCTATTAGCTATAGCTAAAGAAAAACTTGAGAGCTGAAGAAAAAAACCAGAAAGTAACAAATAAAATGACCAAAGAGTTTCTTACTCTACATGGATAAAGGTATATAATAAAAGTTCTTAGGAATTGTTTCTTTGGAAAAACAAAGGCTGGAATGGATAGGAAGAATGAAGATAAATTCCAGTATAGTAGAGAGTATACCTTAAAACTTGGAAGAATATGTAAGACAGAGTTAACAGGTAGAATGACAATAGATTGTGATCAGATAAGGGCATTTCAGAGTTCCTGAGCATAGGTAATTTGCAGGTAATGGTAAGATCAAGAGTATTTTTGTTTGTGGCTGTGGTTGAATGGAGGAATAGGGCATGTGAAATGAGTAAGTTAAAGTACTGTGAGGTTAGAGTAGTTGAGAGAGTTATCAAAATGTATGTTGAAGTTACCTAGAATAAGGGTAGAAGTTCAGGAGAGAAAAACTGTGAGCCATCACTCAATTCACTTAAGAAAGGTAAATAGCCTAAAAGCTGGAAAATAAATTACAATTATATGAAATGGAGTAGTATAAATTTAGGTTGAAAATACAAAACTAAGGAGGCTTGGATTTTATCCAGTAAACAAGAGTAAATACTGAAAGTTTTTGAAAATCTAGCTATTGAACATCTAGGAAAAGATGGTAAAATAGACAATGAGAAGCAGATTGGATAATAAAACAATCAGAGGGATTCAGGTATGATTGTATAAGTAGATTCAAAGAGTGGTCCTAAATGGTTCAAAGGCATCTTGGCAAAAAGTCTCCAGTGCTGAACTCCAGGGATTTAAACATGACTGTTATTTATTGTTTTAAAAATCCATTTTATTATTATGGACTTAAAAATAATTATGAACATTTCCTTATGTAACTGGTAAGGAGATGTCCCAGTAAGACTCAAGAAAGTTTTGAGAGGCTAAAAAACAAGAGACTTTCAAAGGTAAAGAAAACAAATCTTCACCCTAAAAAAGGTGAGAATCTAACACTTTAAGTGCATATATGAATATGCCTCAGCAAAGGAATGAAAGTACAGACTATATCCAAACTTTTGTTTGCAATTATTCATCTACAAATTCTCAAATATGAGTATAAGAAGTGAAAATTACTAGAATAAAAGGAACTACCTTAAGGCAGTGATTCTTAGTGTTAGGTTCCTAACCCAATAAACAGATTTCAGGGGATCCATGAACATGGACCAGGAAAAAAAACCAACCAAACAAAAAAACCCTTAATTTTATTTTCATTAATTAAAATGTATCAGTTCCTTCAATTATACATTTAAAAAACATATTCTGGCATTATAGATTGCCAAAGGGGTTCATGACATAAAAAGGTAAGGCAACATGGAATGACTTACAGAGGTATAAAGCTATTGGGCTAGGAAGAATTTGTTAACAAGCGGAAACAAGTTTTTCCCCAGACAAATAAACAGAGATAAACAGAGATAAGTTTCAAAGTCAATAGAAAGGGAAAAAGCACAGTACCAACAGTGATCAAAAATTTAAAAAGACTGCAACTGCTCATCAAAGTAAGAGCATACAGGACAGTAGTGTACTGACTAGTACTGAAATGCTCTATCTTGAGATGAGCCCAGCAGATAAGCAACCTGTCCAGCTAGACAGACACTGCTACCCCATGACAGAATGGCATACCCAGCCCCATCTGGTAGCCATTTGCTCAGAGTACTTGGTCCTGTCTACCTCTGGTTGATCCTGGTTGCAACTATAGCTGTTTGTGGCACTATAGCTATCTTCCTCTATAGGGTTAATCCAGATTTTTTTTCAGAACCCTCTTCATTTATTATCTGAACTCTATGTAAAAAAATCTCACATTATTGCTTTTAGGCTTGAATTCAATCCCTTGGTAGTTTATGTATAATACTGGAATAAAACAGATACTGGTAGTTATTCAATAGTAAATAAAAATGAGATTTATTTTGCCATATCAAGAAAAGATTATTCAACAAGGACAAACGTGAAAATACTTGGAGTTGATTCATTTGAGTGAAGTTATTCCTAATGATCAAGCATTAGAAAATTCTTGGAGCTTCAACATGAAATTAGGAGGTACTTTTGGCCATTGTCAGAATAGAGTGAGGTTAATTTAAAATAAAATAAGTTTGAGTTGGCACTATCCATTAGATAATTTGTAAGTATGAGTCTAAAGCTTTGAAGAGGGTAAGACAAGCCGATAAACATTGGGAGTTATCAGTAGAGACAGAAGTGGTAGCTGAAGCCTGAGAAATAAGATTGCCAAGAATGTAGAGCAAAAAGGGCAAAGGACAGACTTTTGAAGAGAATAAAAAAACTACTTAAGGAGAATATTGATTCTAAAGCTAAAGGAGCAGAAAAAGTTTCAGTCATCAGAGAGGAGCTCTGGAAAAAGACCACCGGTTTTGTTTGTTTGTTTGTTTGTTTTTTTAATTATAGCTTTTTATTTACAAGATATATGCATGGTTTTACAGCATTGACAATTGCCAAGCCTTTTGTTCCAATTTTTCCCCTCCTTCCCCTCCCCCTCTACCCCAGATGGCAGGTTGACCAATACATGTTACATATATTAAAGTATAAATTAAATACAATATATGTATACATGTCCAAACAGTTATTTTGCTGTACAAAAAGAATCAGACTTTGAAATAGTGTACAATTAGCCTGTGAAGGAAATAAAAAATGCAGGCAGAAAAAAAATAGGGAGATTGGGAATTCTATGTAGTGGTTCATAATCATCTTGCAGAGTTCTTTCGTTGGATATAACTTGTTCAGGTCATTACTGCTCTACTGGAACTGATTTGATTCATCTCATTGTTGAAGATGGCCACGTCCATCAGAATTGATCATCATATAGTATTGTTGTTGAAGTATATAATCTCCTAAGATCACTGTTTTTGACAATTAGGAGACCTTTGGTCACTTAGAGCAGATTTAGTACTAAATTTGCAGAAAAAAGGATTGAGAGAGAAAAGTAAGGATGTATAGACAGACATCCAAGTAGAGATAGTTTTTCAAAAATATCATTCTGAAAGAGAAGAGAGAGATGAGTAAGTAAAAAAAGTAGAATTGTGAATAAAAGATTTTTAGAACTTGGAAGATTTGAATGTGTTTTGTGGCAGTCAATAAGCACTTTTAAAGTACCTTGCAAGGGCAAGGCTAGGGATTAAGTAAATATGTACATGTAGTAGAAAAAAAATGCAAATAGCACTAAATGACAAGGAAAGAGATCCATATGAAAGAAGAATAACTTCTAGAGCAAAATTCTGGAAAAGATAGAAACAAATGGACTGGAGGGTAAATTAAGACTATGAAGAATATCCATATCTCTATATAATAGTTAAAGATAAATAAAAGCATGCTTCTTTCAACCTATTCTGAATTATTTTAAATACTATGTGGAAATAGAAGGAAGGATATAGAATAGAGCCTGAAGTCAGAAAGACTCATCTTTCTGAGTTCAAACAGATCTCAGATAGTTGTATGGCTCTGGTTAAGTCACTTAATCATTTTTGCCTTAAGTTTCCTCATCTATAAAATGAGCTGGAGAAAGAGATCACAAACCATTCCATTTCTTTGCCAAGAAAAACCCAAATGTGGTCATGAAGAATTGGACATGAATGGGGGAAAAAAAAATTGGACTAAGTCATATCCTGATTATTTCCCTCTAATTTGTAATCAATGAACTCTCAGGGAATACAAATTAACTTTAATATCACCTTGGCCAAAAAAATTAAGAAAAGTAAAGTTTATTGTGAAACTCTGAATTAGCTGATTTCATACTAAGGAGGTTTATCACAGTTTGATAATTCCATATCAAATCAAACAGAGGATTACCCACAGTAGTAAGAATCTGAAACTATTGGACTTCCTCACATAGGTTTGTATATGTAAATACTTTAATTGCTATATATCAAAAAATCTTGCACTTTATAAGATTATTTGAAAATGTGAGCGTAGACTATGTGCTCCTACCACTTCTCACATTTTCTTTCCTTCATAATGCTCACGGTTACCAACAAGTCCTCATTCCCATTACCTGGAATACTGCAAAAGCCTCCTCCTGTCCTCCATACTAATTCATCTTTCAACTCTCATACAGTTGCTGGAATATTCCTGAATATGAACTGCTCCATTGTGCCGCCTTATACCATTCCTTTAACCATTCCTCGTATGGCATGATTTCAGGTCCTTTTATCACCTTGATTGCCATCTTTTGGCTATATTATAGCATCTCAGTTCCCCCCCCCCTTGGAATTTAAATTGATTATATTTTCAATTCAAATTATTTCCACTTTCCCTCTTTTCTTTCCCCAACCCAACTATTACAAAAGCAAGAAAAAATGTTTTTCAATATGAGCCATGTTACACATGCATGGGTGTGTATACACACATAATATACACACCCACACCCACACACGAAAAAAAAAAAAGAAATTAATTCATTAACTCTATACATGTGGATACTATGTTTCATCATGAATCCTTTGGAACTGTGACTCATCATTTTGCTGATCAGTTAAATTGTAGTATGCAGCAATAAACACTATACTCCAGAAAAGGGAAGACCAGGGCAGAGTTAAAAACAAAACTAGTACCTTCTTTATTCTAGGTGCTACATTTTTCTTAATGTAGTCTACAACAGGAAAAGTCTGTTTGGGCTGCCTTGTAATAATATCAAACATAAAATGTTTGTTTCCATTTCCTCATCTGTAAAATGACTTGGCAAACAACTATAGTATCTTTGCTAAGAAAAGCTCAAATGGGATCACAAAGAGTTGAACACAACTGAAAAATTGTATAGCTTCTTTTTTTCCCTCCATTCATGAAAAAGAACCCTGGATCTCTATTACTGAACTACAAGAATTAAATTATGTATCAATTTCCTTATCTGTAAAATAAAAAAGGTTAATATGTCTGACTTGTGGGTATTTTCTAGTTTTAAATCTGTCAAATCTTGTTTCTATGAACTGCAAAATAAAATAAGTACACATGTGTGTTGTGTTTTCTTCCAAAATATTGGTAAAAATGATAACAGCAAAGGAGGAGATAAATGGCATGCCATTACAGACTTCTCTTTATCCTACAGATTGAACAATTATACCAAATATTGTTAGCTAATCAATCAGCTTACATTTGTCAAATCAAACTATCTTCTTACCCATATTCTATTATCTTTTTTTTTTTTTTTAAATTTCATAGTTAACTATGATAGCTGGTAAAATTAAGATTTACTATGTTTAGGACATTTCCTTCCATTATCAGATCAGCAAACCTATCAAAAAGTAAATTAATTTAACATAATTTTTTAGAGAGTTAGCTCTTAATGATACTTCCATCTTTCCCAAGAGCCCCTACAAAAAACTTTCTAAGAAACTTACCATCTAAGGGAAATGACTAGTGATTCCTAATTAAATACACCCCCCCAACCCCCGCATTATAAAAGTACAAAGTAAAGTGCCAAAGATGATGTTCAGAAAAGTATAAATCACTTTGGATAGGGGGTAGTATTTTGTGAACAATGGAGATTCAGGTGGTTTTCTTCAAAGGAAAGAAGACATCTGAGGTGCATCCTGCAGGAAGGGTAGGAATTCAACATACAACTGGGAAGAGAGGAAATTCACGGTACAGAAAATAGGATGACAAAAGCAGAAATAGAATATTTTGTATCTTGTTCACTTTATAATCAAAAGACTGTCAGCAAAAGACAAAACCAAAATAAGAACTGAGTATTTGAGGCCCATGTATCTGTTAATATTTGACTTTTTTATTTTCTTGCTCTGATCTATGTGCATTACTGATAGAAAAAGAAGTTCTCCCACCTTTTGCTTAGATAGCTCACAATATACTGGTTCTTTAATTTTAATGAGAAACTTGACAATTTTCTATTCCATTAAAAATGCATGTTCCACAATGTAGAATTATATTCATATTTTTTGGCACAGTGTATTCCAAGATCTCCTTTCCTTAGAGGTAGAAGCTGCTAAGTCTTCTGTTTCTTTGTACTTAAAACTGTTTTTCTTTCTTAATGTGGAAATTCTGAATTTAGATTATGCTATAACCAGGACTTCTCCTTTAGAAGATCATTTCAAAGGGTAATAGATGGATTTTTTTTTTCTATATTCATCTTTTGGTTCTAATATAATTGGGCAATTTTGATTTAAGATTTTTAAAAGTCTGCTATGCAATCAGCTATGCAGACTTTAAAAAAGAATCATGGTTTTGAGCGAGTCTGATTATTAAATTAGTTCTCCTTGACCTATTTTTCAGTGCAGCTATTTTAGTATCTTATATTTTATATTTTCTTCTACAGGGTGTCCCAAATCTAATAATTTAAAACTAAAACTTTTGGATCACTAACTTTCAAAGTTTTGATTTTGTATTTCTTGGTATTCTATGGAACTACTGATAGCCATATTCATCTCTTCTCATTTTTAGAGAATTCATTTGTTGTACAAAGTTTATAATTCTTCTCTTCCTTTTTCTTCCAATTTTTCCTCTAGAGTTATTTACACTTTAAAAATCTCTTGGGGCAGCTAATTGGTGTACGGGATAATTGGTGTACAGGATAGAGTACCAACCTTTTAGTCAGGAAGACCTGAGTTGAAATCTGGTCTGAGAAGTGTAACACTTCCTGGCTGTTGTGAGCCTGGGCAAGTCACTTAACCCCAATTACCTCATCCAAAATATAAATAAATGATTAAAAATCTCTTTGTTCTTTCTAGGTATTTATATTGCCCTTGTGGAAAATTTGCTTCCTTTCTCTTCCCTTTTTAAAAGCTACTATGTGCATTTGTTATATTGGTAAATCTTTTTTTCCAGTTACATGTAAAGATAATTATCAAGATTTACTTTTACAAGATTTTGAGTTCCAGAAATTTTTTTCCCCTCTTCATCCCCCTCTCAAAGACAGCAAGCAATCTGATACAGATTAATCATGTACAATCATTATAAACATATTTCCAGATTAGTTACATTGAGAAAGAAAAATCAGAACAAGAGAAAAAAACAAAAGGTGAAAATAGTATGCTTCTGCCTACATTCAGTATCCATAGTTATTTCTGTAGTATTTTCCATCCTAAGTCTAAGGGAATAGTCTTGCATCATTGCACTGCTAAGTATCATAATCATGCTGTAGTCAACATTGTTTTTGCTTCTGTTCATTTTACTCAGCATCACTAAGCCTTTTCAGGCTTTTCTGAAATCATCCTGCTGATCTTTTCTTATAGAACAATAGTATTCTATTATTCATATACCACAACTTATTCAGCCATTCCTCAGCTGATGGGCATCCACTCATTTCCCATTCCTTGACAATTTTTTGTTATAAAAACACTTATAAGCAGTTTTGCACATATGGGGGTCCTTTTCTCTCTTTATGATTTCTTTTGCCACTGCTGGGTCAAAAGAGTATGCACAGTTTTGTAGCCCTTTGGACATAGTTCCAAATTGTTCTCTAGAATGGCTAGATCAATTCACAATTCCACCAGCAGTGCATTAGTGTCTACCCCAGTTTTCTTACATTCTTCCCCAAAATAAATCTTTTCCTGTTATCTTAGTCAATCTGATAGGTAAGATAGTACCAGAGATGTTTTAATTTACATTTCTCTAATCAACAGTGATTTAGAACACTTTTTCATGACTATAGATGGCTTTAATTTCTTCATCAAAAAACTGTTTACATCCTTTGTCCTATATCAAATGGAAATTGACTTGTACTCATAAATAACTGTTTACATCCTTTGCCCTTTGTCAAATGGAAATTGACTTGTATTCATAAATTTGACTCAGTTCTCTATTATAGAGATGAGACCTTTATTAGAAACATGGCTGTAAAAATTGTTTCTTAGCTTTCTGTTTCCCTTTTAAACTTGGCTGCATTCATTTTCTTTGTGTGAAATCTTTTTAATTTAATGTAATCAAAATTATCCATTTTGCATTTCATATGTTCTCCATTTCTTGTTTGGTCATAAATTCCTTCCTTCTCCAAAGATCTGACAGGTAAGCTAATCCTTGTTCTACTAATTTGTTCTTTCCTCCTTTAGTCTAAATTATAAAACCATTGTAGATCTTATCTTGGTATAGAGTGTAAGATTTTAGTTTCTGTCACACTATTTTCCAGTTTTCCTAGCAATTTTTGTCAAATAGTGAGTTCTTATCCCAGAAGCTGGAGTCTTTGGATGACAATTTTTTGATGCTGGTAACAATTTTCTTTTAGCTTTAATTCATAAACTGGGATTTTGTGCCAGGATGAGACTACTAATATACCTTTTCCACTTTTGAATGATCTAGTTGGCCCTACTTTGGTTTTTCCCAGGTTCCTCTTCCTTCCATCTTTGAAATGCTAGATTTTTGCAAACTCTAAGCTGAACCTTCAAGTGTTAGGGACATCTAAACCTAGACTGTCCTGGTCATTCAGCATGTTCCTCAGCACTTTCAAGCTCCCCATCACAGGGCATTCACAGAGAACTCTTGCTGGCTCAGAAAATAGAGCTGTAGAGATTACAGGTCTTTGTGCCAAAAGGCTACCCAATACCAGCACTAGCTTTGCTGGTGGACTTCCTTTCCTTTTGCCCAGTACCTTCTAGAACTCTTTAAGAAGTTCTGAGTTAGAAGTAGCAACTAATTATAGTTTCATTCTTTTCCCTCCCATTACTTAGTGTGATACAAGTTTCAAGTTTTTGCTAGAGTTGGTAGGTTCAGAGCTGGATGGTCTGTTTTCTGTTCAGACACTCATTTTGCCTTTTTGATTTCTTTAGATGTTCTCAAAATCTCTTGTGCATTATTCATAATTGTACACAGTAAGGACTTCATTTTGTAGGATCTCATGTCTCTTAAAAGCATATTTCCTTTGAGGGTCTTTAGCCATACAATCATACCTGTTTCTTTTCTTTCTCATTTTGAAATCTGCTTTTCCCAAAGTTCATGTCTATTTAGCATTCTCTTGTTATAGATTCCAAAATCACATAAACACTTTCCCCCAAGGTTCTTGTCACTTCTACATCAGCAATCACTTGTTAGAATTATATACACTATAATAGTAATTCTAATTATGTCCTCAGTCTTTTGAGAAATCAAATTGTCAAGGCAAACCAATTTATCAGTTTCTCTTTGAAAATAATGAAGCATCAAATTAAATACAATTATTTAGTTCACTCCAACAAATGATTTTTAAGCACCTCATCCAAAGTAGTTATAGAATTAAGGTTATAGGGTTAAGTACAATTTCGCAGTGATCTCATCATCTTCTTCTATGCCAAACCACAGCCCATCCATGCATTGTCATCTTGAGAGACTATTTGCCCAAGTCTTATAAATCTTTCATATAGGGTACACTCATACTGAAGATCTTCTTCTGGATCTCCTGACATGATGTGGACACCAATATAACAATTAAGTTGTCTGCTGATTATCATTTATTCTTGCCAATGAACTGACCCATTTCCTTTTCTGACCACATTTCTTTAGCACTACCTGTCATTCTATTAGTCTTCTCCTAGTAATACAGCCTACTCGTGCCCAATGTGTGTCTCTGTACTTGGAGATACAAGTCAACTAATTTTTTCTGAAACTATGGTATTACACAAATGCACATCTTCCAGGGGAGAATATTTATGTTAAAAAGTTGGACCTTTTTTTCAAAGAAGAAAGTTGGATTAATTTTTTTTAAGGCACTGTATAATTTCCCCATTCAACTGAATTTCCTCTTCCTAATTCAATCCAATATTAAGTTCACATTGTAAAAGCAGTATCTGTTTCAATTCTATGTGCTATATTTATCACGGCCTGGATCACTTTGCCTTTCAAAATGTACTTCAAAGATACCTTCATGGGGTGGGATAAGTCTCCTACCAAATACATTTCCTCCAGTCTTCAAAAACCATCTACCCCAGAATAAATGGACTTTTTCTTAAAATGGTCAGGAGCATATATTTAAAACCATCAGTAAGCATCATATGTAATGAGGAAAAACTGGGACCTTTCCCAATAATATCAGGAGTGAAACAAGGTTGCCCACCATCACCATTATTATTCAATATTGTTTTAGAAATGCCAGCCTTGGCAATAAGAGTGGAGAAAGAGATTAAAGGAATTTTAAGAGTAGGTAATGAGGAAACCAAACTATCACTCTTTGCAGATGATATGATGGCATACTTAAGAGAACCCCAGAGATTCTACTAAAAAGCTATTAGAAATAATTCATAACTTTAGCAAAGTTGCAGGATACAAAATAAATCCACATAAATCCTCAGCATTTTTATCCATCACCAACAAAATCCAGCAGCAAGAGATACAAAGAGAAATTCCATTCAAAATAACTGTCGATAGCATAAAATATTTGGGAATCTATCTACCAAAGGAAAGTCAGGAATTATATGAGCAAAATTAACAAAACACTTTCCACACAAATAAAGTCAGATTTAAATAATTGGAAAAATATTAAATGCTCTTGTATAGGCTGAATGAATATAATAAAAATGACTATACTCCCTAATCTATTTATTTAGTGCCATACCAATCAGACGCCCAAGAAACTATTTTAATGACCTAGAAAAAATAACAAAATTCATATGGAAGAACAAAAGGTCGAAAATTTCAAGGGAATTAATGGGAAAAAAAAAAAAATCAAATGAAGGTGGCCTAGCTGTAGCAGCAGTCACCAAAACCATTTGGTATTGGCTAATAAATAGATTAGTTAATCAGTGGAATAGATTAGATTCAAAAGACATAATAGTCAATAATTACAGCAATGTAGTGTTTGACAAACCCAAAGATCCTAACTTTTGGGATAAAAATTCATTATTTGACAAAAACTGCTGGGAAAACTGGAAATTAGTATGGCCGAAATTAGGCATGGACCCACACTTAATACCATATACCAAGATAAGATCAAAATGGGTCCATGATTTAGGCATAAAGAATGAGATCATAAATAAACTAGAGGAACATAGGATAATTTACCTCTCAGACTTGTGGAGGAGGAAGGGATTTGTGACCAAAGAAGAACTAGAGATCATTATTGATCACAAAATAGAACATTTTGATTACATCAAATTAAAAAGCCCTTGTACAAACAAAACTAATGCAAACAAGATTAGAAGGGAAGCATCAAACTGGGAAAATATTTTTACAGTTAAAGATTCTGATAAAGGCCTCATTTCCAAAATATATAGAGAATTGACTCTAATTTATAATCATTCTCTAATTGATAAATGGTCAAAGGATATGAACAGACAATTTTCAGGGGATGAAATTGAAACTATTTCCACTCATATGAGTGTTCCAAATCACTATTGATCAGAGAAATGCAAATTAAGACAACTCTGAGATACCACTACACACCTGTCAGATTGGCTAAGATGACAGGAAAAAATAATGATGAATGTTGGAGGGGATGTGGGAAAACTGGGACATTGAAGCATTGCTGGTGGAGTTGTGAATGAATCCAACCATTCTGGAGAGCAATCTGGAATTATGCCCCAAAAGTTATCAAACTGTGTATACCCTTTGATCCAGCAGTGCTACTACTGGGCTTATATCCCAAAGAAATACTAAAGAAGGGAAAGGGGCCTGTATGTGCCAAAATGTTTGTGGCAGCCCTTTTTGTAGTGGCTAGAAACTGGAAAATGAATGGATGCCCATCAATTGGAGAGTGGTTGGGTAAATTGTGGTATATGAATGTTATTGAATATTATTGTTCTGTAAGAAATGTGACCAACAGGATGAATACAGAGAGGCTTGAAGAGATGTACATGAATTGATGCTAAGTGGCATGAACAGAACCAGGAAATCATTATACACTTCAACAACAATAACGGTATGAGGATGTATTTTGATGGAAGTGGTTATCTTCGACAAAGATAAGATCTAATTCAGTTCCAATTGATCAATAATGGACAGAATCAGCTACACCCAGAGAAGGAACACTGGGAAATGTGTGTAAACTGTTTGCATTTTTGTTTTTCTTCCCAGGTTATTTTTACCTTCAGAATCTAATTCTCCCTGTGCAACAAGATAACTGTTCGATTCTGCACACATATATTGTATCTAGGATATACTATAACATATTTAACATGTAATAAGCAGTCTTATAGCAGCCATCTAGGGGAGGGGATGGAGGCAGGGAAGGAAAAAGTCAGAACAGATGTGAGTGTAAGGGATAATGTTGTAAAAAATTACCCAGGCATATGTTCTGTCAATAAGAAGTTATTAAAACAAAACCAAAAACAAACTAGCTATCCTTTGGCCAAAAGCGTGTCATTCTGGTATTATAGTCCATAGACAAACAAACAAACAAATAAATAAATAATTAAACAAATAAATAAATAAATAAAGCTTTTTGGTAATATATATCTAGACTAATTTCCCATATATATTTTTCCTTTCTACAATACTTGCCATCACTCGGAGGGGAGAGTAAACTATCACTTGGTCTTCCTCAAGGTCTCAAATTCCCTCTCTAAAATTTCAATCTCAACAAATTCACTAAAGACTTCTTTTGCCTATATCATTTAATTGTATCAAAGTGAGCAGCAATTAGTTGGTTTGACAAGCCTTTGTGAGCTCTTTCCATCACAACTTGGATATACACTTCAAAGTGAAATTCAAGATTGTCCTTGCTTTGTACTTATTACCAGAAAACCACGAACTATCCTGATACCCTCACTTTTTCTTCCTGGGAACTGTATGACAAATTTATTCTTCCCTGTGAATTCCTCAATATTTAACAAACATGGATGGCATTTCTTCTTCAAAATGTGTGAATTCACCCTTTACATAGTTACTATTTAACAGTTTGCTGTAGTTTAAAGAAGTCTCCCTTTAGTCCTTTTATTTTTCTCTAAAAAGATTATTTCAAAGTTTTCACATGGATGTTTTATGAACTTGAAATACATTTTCTCAGAGAAACATTGTTATATATGGTTGCAAAATTCCTAGGTCTATCCACAAAAGCATATATGAACTATTACCTTCCTGAAGCACAGTAATTTTTATTCATACTTAAGAACCTAACTGTAATTACCCATGTTCTACAGAAAAACACTTTCAGTTGTAATTTGGTATTGTTCCAGAAATGCCTTTCTTCTACAGTGGAAGACTCCACTGAAGGGTTGGGCCTACTAATAGGTTAAGGAAAGTGATGGACAAATAGTAATGAGCTATGGTTATTTGGTGCCTCCTTATTCATGAATCCCTCTTAACCTTGGCTAACAATCTAGTCATTCCTCTCCCCATTTTTTCCCTTTTGAGGAAAGCTGGAATAGTCGTCATACTTCCCCCCCTTTCTAAATCCAGAAAGTTTTCTCTTTTTTCACTTAAAACTTTCAGAGAAAATTCTGTGTAGGAGATTACAGGATATCTTTGGATACATAAAGAACAAAAGGTTCAACTATATTTCAAGGTAATGCTGGGCGTTTTATCACAGATAGTACAATGAAAAAGGTCTGGGATAGGATACAGATGATATGGGACAAGGAAAAGGAAATGGGTAAGGATCTGGTAGTGTATTAGAGATTCAGTTATAGTTTTTGGCAGTTCTCTTCCATTGTTGTTAGCCCCAAGACTGAGGTAAATAAATTATGTTTCAAGGAGATGTCTAAGCAATGGCAAACATAAAGAAAAGAGAGATGATAAAAGAAAAATCCTAAATCCCTTGGTTAACACTGAAGGTATAAGGAGCTCCTGTGATCAAAGAATCAGTCAGAGACAGCAGCTACTCAGGTGTTTAATAAGAAAAAGTTTAGGATTGCTTATAAGCACATTTAACTATAAATTCAAACTTTAATAGCAATACAACAACAACATAAACAATTAAAATGTTATATATGCCAAAGAATATTGCTAGTATGCAATGTTTCTGTTTATACATATCTTTTAAGAAGGTTAAAGTAACTAAATTAGTAATTATGAATTAGCACATCATTCTATATACTTAAATTTAGAAATATACATTTTAAAATATTTTACTTTAGCAAAAACATTATAAACTAAAGATAAAATCATTCTCCCTAGTATTTAGGTTCTATTTAAGATTTGAAACATATTATTAAGAAAGGATATTTCTCCACAAATAGTTTTTGAGGAAAATTAATTGGTTAATGTCATTTTCAGAGAGGTAGATCAATTTTCACTAGATTAATATTAAGTATTTTTACTGTGCCTTTAATAAGGAAGATTCCAAATAAGATAGAATGAGTCATCTAATTTTTTTTTTCATCTAATATATAAACTTCAATTCAAAGAACTGCTTACCTGTGTGCATTCTTACACAGCCAGGCATTTAACACTTAACAATAAACACATTTACAAAGGAAACTTTAAAAATCAAATCTATAGATTATAAAAGCAACAATTCAACTAAACCAATATATGTACATAAAATCTAAGTGATACCTTCCCCCTCACCAATAAATTATAATTAAAGTATCATTTGAGAAAAAAAACGTAGAATTGCAGTTTTAAATATCACCTAGTCCAATCACCTCAGTTTTTCAGATAAGGAGATAGTAACAGAGAGGTTGTTACATAAGATCATATAATAAAAGTAGTAAATGACAGTGGCATCTATTTTCTTTCTAAAGTCAGGGCATTTTTCACTTTACCATACTACACCTCCTTATCTTTCATAGCTAGAACGTACAATATATAAATAAAATTTTCAATTTTGTTGGTAGTGAGTCACCTTAGTTCCTTAGGCAAGAAAAAACAAAACAAAACAACCCAAACCTTTTTTTGATAATGTTTTAAAAACAATGTTACATAAAATGAAATTTTTTTTTTTTTAGGCTGGGGTTAAGTGACTTGCCCAGGGTCACACAGCTAGGAAGTATTAAGTGTCTGAGACCAGATTTGAACTCGGGTCCTCCTGACTTCAAGGCTGGTGCTCTACCACTACGCCACCTAGCTGCCCTCATAAAATGATTTTAAAAGAAATTCACATGGGATAATAATTCATCCACTTCAAAATGGATTTTTATAAGTAAGGAAACCAAGGCCCAGAGAAGTTATTTGCCCAAGTCCTATCTTGCCAAAGTAAATGGAGGGGAGAGGGGGGCTTACATTTGAACCCTTATAGTTTCAAGTTCAGTACTGTTTCTACTGCATCATATTGCCTCTATAATTTTCTAGATTTTTTGAGGAGGCAAGTGTGGTAAGAACAATATCAGTAGGTCTTATTTCCACAAAGAACATACTAATTTTTCCTTAAAAGGTACTGATATTGACTCAGGGGTCTAAATGCTCAGGGTATGGATACAGGTTCCAAGGCTTAAAACAAAAAAAAGCAGATACGTTCTCAGGCTTCTGACCACAAACAGAAAAAGCAACAGAAAAGCAGGAAAAGCACACCCATATGAATCAATGCTGTATCTTTGCTGAATGTCCTGCCTTACCTATATAAGATGATAAGTGAGTTTTATTTTCTTTTACTCATGATAGATTCCAAATTTATCAAATAAAGTCTGATTCTCACTACTTGATAATGTCTTGATATTCATTTTTTTGAGGCATTTAATAAAAGGCTTAAACAGAAAATACCATCAATCTATCAATCTTTTAGAGAATGAGAAACCAAGAAATTACATCCTTTAATATAGAAATACTTTTGCATGACTTCATATGTATAACAAATAAATTACAAGTTTTTTCAGTGGGTAAGGAACTATGAGGAGTGAGAAAATTTGGAACTTTTTTTTTTTTTAAAAAGAATACTAACAATAAATACAATTTTAAAGAAATTACAGACTTAATGCTAGGAAAGAAATGATCTGTTAAAGCATGCAAATGTATCCCGTTATTGATTACTGAATTGCAAAGCCCTAGAAAAGTCATTAAATTATATTTGTAAAATTCTAAGTAGCACACAACAAAGAATAACACTACTAACCGTTTTGTATAGTGCATACTAAATTTTTTTTGTTGTTGTTGAGTCAATTGGGGTCAAGTGACTTGCCCGGGGTGTCACACAGATAGGAAGTGTTAAATTTTTGAGGCCACATTTTAACTCAGGTCCTGCAGACTTCAGAGCTGGTGCTCTATCCACTGTACCAACTAGCTGCGCCTACACAAAATTTTAAATTCTCTTTACTGGATTCAAAACAGTTTCACAGATGAGAGAGATGACTGCTAGACTATTTTGAGGTTTTTGGTTTTACTTAATAGAAATCAGAAAGAAAGTTTAGTAAAGAATGAAGCACTATCATTTGGTTATGCTTTGGCTACCATCATTTCTCCTTTGTTCATTGGATTAGCAGCAGGGTATTTAATAATGTTTATTAATTGATATCCAGACTACAAACCCCAAATTTCATTCCAAAATAACAACATTGAATTATTGATTTGAATCAACTGAATGAGATATCTATTAAGTGTCGCCTTAGAAAAGCAAAAGGGCTGGTCTAGGAGTCAGGAAGATCTAAGTTCCTACCCTCTGGAACATGTTAATTATGTAACCACAAGCAAGTCACTTAATCTAAGTGTCCTAGATAACTCTCCAAAACAATAAATTACAAAGAAGTGGCCCATCTATACAGGATGAGGAAGTTTTCCTAGAGATGAAATTACAAGCTTCCATCCAATAGAAAAATTACTGAGTATATTTATATCTCTAATAAAGACAAAAATCAAAGAACTTAAAAAGTGACAAGAGAATAGATGTAGGGAATCTAAAATTTTTCACAATCCTAAATATACTTCCCTTTCAGTGAGATATTCCCCACTTCTCTCCTAATTTACTCTACTCATGGGTTCAGAAAAAGGATAAATGAATGACTGAAAGGATAAGTGCTACAGTGACTGAAAAGCAGGGGTCAGACAGATCAGATGGTTAGGCCCTGGATAGCAGGCCATACATGCCCCCTTCCTATGTTGGGCCCTGGATAGTGGGACATATATCCCCCTTCCCTTTTTATTTGTGTAATTAGTCTTGGGAAACTTTTGTTTAAAAGAAAACTTTAAACTTTGAGGTTCTGACTCCTCTCTTCATATACCATTATGTCATGTTATGAAGCACAGAAAAGAAAAACAGTATTCAGATGCTTGCCTCTCTGACTCCATCCTTGTCCAAAAATGCCCTGGAAATAGAATTATTGTCAAGGACAAAGATACCAAGTTATATTATCTCGTCTTCCTCCCCTGTCTGACAGGGCCTGAGTAAAAAGCCCCAGGTTGTTAATACCAAGTTAACTACTCTCTCTCTGTTCTTTCTTTGAAGTAAGGATAACAGCTGCAAAGCTAATTGCATTTTCGGCTTCTGTATTCTTCTTGCAGACTCAAACTCGCCTCAGTTTCTCTGCACCGAATGCTTTGGAAGCATATTTCCAATCAGCCTAGCTAGCTCATTAAAATTCTCCACATTTAAAAATAATCTCTACCCATCTCACTTTCTCTGGCATTACAAAACAAGAAAAGATACAGGAAGAAGTAGCATTACAAAGCTAAGAAGTTATCCAGAAACAGACATGGTCAATTGTATCAAAAGTTGCAAAAGGGTCAAAAAGAATAAGAACTAAGAAAAAGGCTTAACTTAAAAAAAAAAAAAAAAAAAAAAAAAAAAAAAAAAAATTAACCATTCGTAAATTAATTATAATTTTGGAAAGAGTACATTTAGTAGGAAGGTGGAGTCAGAAGCAAATATAGTAAGAAAGACAATCAAAGATGTTAAATGTCTCCAGAAACTTAAGTGAGATGGAAAAAGAAATATATAATGATGGCTTGAAGAGATGGCAAAATATGCAATTACTCAGGGAAAACAAACAAAAAATCACTTATAGAATGCCCTGATAAAGTTTTAAATTTTATTTTAATTGATATTTCAGGGGTCACCATTAGGTTTTTAACTCCTCTGGGGCAGAAACCCTTTGTCCATTTTGTATTTTTGGAGCTTAGCATAAGGCCTAACATATCATAAGCTCTTATTAAATATTTACTGATTAGTTACTATATTTTTCACAAGGAATCTTGATAAAACAAAATAGTTCTCAATGATTGAATTTGGGATTGGCAAGTAGAGAAAAATGAAAACTAATAAAGACATGACTGAAAATAACATGATGGTTTAAAAGGGACAAGTGCAAAGTATGTACTTAAAAGTTTAAAAAAAATGTTACAACAAGCTAGTCTGATACAAAATAGAGAATGGAGGAGGCAGCTTGGTGGCAAAATGGATGAGAGCACTGGGTCAACCTGAGTTCAAACTCAGGCTTAGACACTTAGTAACTATGTGTGATTCTTGGCAAATCACCTATCCTTTTTACCTCACTCTTATCTGTAAAATGAGGATAACAGCATCTACCTCTTAAGGTTGTTGTGAGAATAAAATGGCATAATTATAAAGTAGCCAAATAACCTAGCACACAGTAATAAATAAATATATATATATCTCATCATTACTATCATTATTATCCTTAGGTTTAAGATGACATAAGGATGACTGTAAACTATATGTTAAATGAATCACATTATTATTTAAAACTAACAATTATTTTTTTCTTTAATTTTAATTATTTATTTAAAAAACTAACAATATTTATTTATACAATACTGGGTTACCAAAACCAGAAGCCTGACCTGCACACCTGGAAATGGAAATGATCCTTCTATTACAATTATCAATAAAATTTATATCTTATTTATTAAAACACGAAAAAACCTATCTTCTTCCTTAGAATTTAATGTGTCAGGTCCCAGGCACAAGTTATGATTTGTTCTGTTATTTGCATATATTGCTATGTGTTTTCCAGGTTCTACCTCCATCCAGAACTGCAGATCCTAACCCTGTAAACCTAGATTCTAATTGGTAATCACTTCATCTTGCTTCACTCTCAGGCCCTGCAAGCTACTTCTTGAACATCTCTATGGTATGATCTCTGAACAAAACAGTTTTCCTTAGCCACTATTTCTTTATAGGTATTGTTTTCTCTATTACAGTGTAAGCTCCTTGAAAACAAGAACTACTTGACTTGTTTATATTTGTATCCTTAATGGTTGGCCCCATGCCTGGCACATAAATGCCTAATAATTTTTTTTTTAATTCATAAAACAGCCCAGAATAATTAGAAGTAAAGTCAAAGTGGGAAAAAAGGTAAACACCAGTCACTTCCTAAAAGAATCTCAAATTGAATATATCCAGAAATGTGAATAAAAATCCAGATTCCAAGTCAAAGAAAAAGTTCTGTAGGCAGGTGACCTTGCATAGTCTTTCCTTAATTAAATCCAGTCCACTTCCATGTCAAGTCTCTTTGACTTCATGGGTCTCTTCCAGAAAAAAAGATAAACATAGGCAGGCAAAAAACAAAGCAATTAAGTACACAGGATCTAGAGTCGGGATTACACAAAATTGAGATGCAAAGTATAAAAGAGGGGGGAAAAATTTGGAATGTTATCCCAACAGGGAGAAGGCAAAGGTTTACAATCAAGCAATTTTACCCCTAAATATTGAGTATAAAATTACAAAGGAAGAAGGAAAAGGATCTTTGACAGAACAGAGGCCTTTTGAGCATGCCTCATGAAAAAGACTAGGGGAGATTATAAATTTTGTAAGACAACCTGAAGGAAAAAGGAGAACTTGCTGTTCTTTCACAGTTGCACAAAAAATATGCAAGAAAAAATAGACAAAAGTATAATATATTTCAAATTCAAACAGATTATAAAAAGAAATTAAAAAGAGAAAAAAATATGTGAGTAAAATATAGAGACTAAGTATAAGGAAAGAGAGATGGGGGAAGATTAGTAGGAATTCCAAGAACATTTGATAATTTATTAGGGTTGATTCCATTCTCTCTCTTAGAAAAAACACATCAGAAACAAAGATTCATATTAAAAATAGGATAATGGAGAATTTAATATATCTTTTTATAAAAAACACGAGCAATCATAATCTTAAAAGCAAACATAATTAAAAGAAACAGCAAGTTAACTAAATTATATTTGAAGACAACCTTATGAATGACATAAAAATACAGATGACAGTGCCCCCCCCCCTCCAGAGACAAATCTTAAAAAAAAAAAAAAAAAAAAAAAAAAAGACAATTAGCTTCAGATCTGAACCAGATTATAGAACAATAGGAATAGAATGGAACATAAATATTTTGGAGCTGTATATGATGATGGTCATGTACACAGGATTAAAAACAACAAATGCAGAAATACTGATTACATTTTTAATGACTATCATAAAATTAAAATTATAACATTTTAAGAAAGGATTCAAACTTAAATAGAAACTTTTAACTGAAGATTTAATAGTTAAAGAACAATTATATAATAATAGATAATTACATCAAATAAATGACAAAAAATAAAATAACAGAGCAAAGCTTTTGGAATGCTACATTTCAATAGTTTTATCAACAAAAGGAAAAAATCAAGATCAATAAAGCCGATATGCAGTTTTTAAAAATTGGAAAAGAAAAACTACAAATATAATTAACAAAATAAAAAATTTCTAAATCAAAGAAATTTATTTTATTTTTAAAATAGTGACTATTATTTTTCTTTACTGAAAATCTTTTAAAAAATGCTTTTTATTTTCAAAATATATGCAAATATAGCTTTCAACATTCACCCTTGCAAAACCTTGTGTTCCAAATTTTATAGACAACATTTTAAAACAAGAAATATCAAATAATGAAAACCAAAAGCAAAAACCCAGTTTAAAAAAGAGTAAGAAATAGAAAAATGAAATAACAGAACAAATCCCAAATCCTTTTTTGAAACAAATATGTTCTTCATATATAAACCAGGAAGAATAAAAACTGGCAGCTATAAACCAATATTCCTGACACAAAAATATTAAATATTAGCAAAGATAGTCATATTAATAATATTATCTGCATGACAGGCTAGATTTATAACAAGAATACAGGAGTTGATTTATTAAGAAAGCAAACATAAAAGACTTTATTATCTATATTAATTCTATCTTTAATCTACTGAAATCTATCATTATTCCTATTATTTTGATTGTTAGATTAAACCATAAAAGTTATTTTGATTTGCTGGGGTTTTTTTTGTTTGTTTTGTTTTTTTTAACTAGTGGTTTGGGGCAAGCTTTCCCATGGTTGTTAATAGTATGTAATTCTTTTAAGAATATAATGTAACAATATTACTTTTGGAAATGCTTTTCTTATTGGAGCAAGAGCAGCAGCAACATACATTTGGCACATAGTAGGGCTGTTTTTCATTCCCTGTGGCAAAACCGTCCATTCATATCTTTTATAGGGCTCGGCCAAATTAACACTAGGCACTGAAAAAGCAAATCTTTTCATATCCTCCTTATCTAGAGGAATAGAATAGAAACAATCCTTAATGTCTATAACCCATAGAGGCCATTCTCTTGGCAACTGAGTAGGAGATGGAAGTGCAGGCTGAAGAGTTCCCATAGTTTCCATCTGTTCATTTACTCTTCTTACATCAGTTAACATCCTCCATTTCCCAGATTTCTTTTTCACCACAAATACTAGGGAATTCCAAGGACTCAGAGAAGGCCGCAAGTGTCCTTGGTCAAGTTGTTCATTCACTATGTCTAATAAGGCCTGAATTTTATCACTTCTTAAGGGCCACTGTTCTACCCACACCGGTGAATCAGTCTTCCACTGAATAGGAACCGGTGAAAGTGCAGGTAGGCCTTCAACAGCAGCCCTGCCTAAAAAGCCGAAGTGCTTATTTGTAATCCTATCTGCTGTAAAATGTCTCTTCCCCACAGATTGATGGGGATTTTTTCAACCACAAAAGGAGTAAAAACTCCTATTTCACCTTCAAATATCCATCTCAAAGGCCTAGCACTAATCTCTGCTGCTATTGATCCTCCTACCCCAGACATGTAGGTGTCTGCCTTAATCTTTGGCCAGTGACTGGGCCAATTGGCACCTCTAATAACTGTATAATCTGCACCCGTGTCTACCAATCCTTCAAATGGTATTCCATTTATATAAATAGTAAGCATAGGTTGGTCAGCTGTCACAGCTGCTGTCCAATATATTCCTGGATTTTGTTCATTGGAGTCAGAATCTAGGCGACTATCACCAGGTTGCTTATTAGGGTACATAACAATAAGCCTGATGCTACTACTACTCCTGGTTGATAAATCACACGTTGTCTACCTGTGTTAGTGACTGGGATATTAGCTACACATTCTCCAGTTTCCCACATCAGTGTATGGATGGACAGTTTTGTAGGCACTCTCAGAAGGTGAAATGGTCAAGCCTACTGTGCCTGGAGGCAAAGGATACATAGGCTCAACAGGAACACTTCTCCAGGGAGTATCTCAGTAGTCTCTACTGCACACAACTCTATTTTTCCTAATTTCAATCCCTTTCTTCCATCTTCTTTCTGTAACGTGCTTTCAGTGATTTACTACATAGCGCTTGTTGGTTTAAAAGGCCTGTATTCTCCCCAAGTGTAATCCATTTTTGCAATCTGATTGCCTTTTGGCTCACTTATCAGGTAATCCCTTTCTGCCATGTGATTGCTTTTCTGCTGGTTGATCAAATCAGAGTCCTGACCTTCTAAAGGCGGAACATCAGTTGCCATCATACCCCAAGTCATTTTTGCCTGGGGCCCTGGAGCTGGGCCCCTAACCCCATTTCCCTGAATTATTCTACACTCTGATGCCCAATGGAGTCCTCCTCTGTTGCATTTTGGACATGGGGTTTTAGGTCTTCTCTCACCCTGTCTTCTCACTCTATCTCCATATTTACACTGAGCTCTTAGATGTCCAATTTTTCCACACTGAAAACATCGATGAAGTTCTCTAGAAGTCCCTTGCCAGGAGGGACCCTGTCTTTCCACATTCATCATAGTCTGGGTATAAAAAGCATTTGTTCCCATTGTAGCACAGTGTCTTATATCTCCTCTAAAGGAGCATCTTTGTCTAATCCCCACATAATTCTTTTGCAAATCTCATTGGCATTTTCCTTAGCCAGATGTCTGGTCATTATTTCTGTAGCTGCATTTTCTCCAATAGTTCTTTTGACAGCAGTTTGCAAACGTCCCACAAAATCTGCAAAAGGTTCACTGGGACCTTGCTCTATTTTAGTGAAAGCCTCTCCCCGATCTTTCTGTCCATGGAGGACACTCCAAGCTTTTATTGCAGCCTTAGCAATTTGCTTATATATTGTCATGGTATAATTAATCTGTTCTGAATTCTCTCCATACTGACCTTCACCAGCTAAGTGCTCAAAAGTGAATTTTGTGTTAACTCCTATTTCCAAATTAGATCTGACTTGGATTTTTCATAATTCATGAAACTCCACAAGCCATAACAAATTTTCTCCAGGTTCCAGGCATGTCCTTGCTATGGATTTCCAATCATTCGGGGTTAGGACTTCTTAAGACAAACCATCTAGTAACATTTTAACATAAGCTGATGTAGCCCCATAAAGGGTACAACCTTTTTTCAAATCTTTAATTTTATTCAAATCTAAAGGTGCATATTTTCTCCTTTTATGACCTACAGAATCAATCTCTTCAATCACAGGATATGCATGTATAAAATCACTTATATCCTGTCCTCTCTTAGCTTTAACCAATGCTTTTTCTAATCTTGCCATAGGCTGCTTCACAGGCAATTCTGTTTGTGTTTCTGCCTCTTCCCCTCCTCCTTCTTCCTCCACCTCTGAAGGTGGAGTTGATGTGGGCCTGTCAATAATCTGCTCTCTAGGCGGGGTTGAAGCTTCTTCAAGAGAATTAGAGTCATCACATCCTAATTCCTCATTTAAATCCTCTTGCTCTTGGGCAAGATCTTGAGCTTTCCCTTTTTCCTCACACTTCCTCCTCTGTTCATTTTTAAAACTTTTCCTTCTCCTACAATTTGCTTGATTGTTTAAGGCTAATTGAACTATGTTGTAGATATAAAATACCTCTGCAGAAATTGAACGAGGCCCATTTTTTGCATGAAATTCTTTCATTTCAAATCCCACTAGCTTCCATTTATCTACATTTATCTTTTCTTCCTCTAAGAACCAAGGGGATATGTGTCTTAATGCGGCCAAGAGTTTAGCAATCTGTACCCAGGTTATAAGTAAACTCTGCTCCTCAATCTTAATTATATTCTCTACAGTACCACTCCTGAATGGGGGTGGAGCTGAGGCTGCCGCTGGGGCTGGGGCTGAGTTGGCTGAGGTCGAGGGATTGTCTTTAGCTAACATCTGCCCCATTTCAGCTATAAGAGATTGCTGGTTTAGCCCTTAACAAGTTAAGTTCCTTATTTATCTATTAGAACATTCACTTAATCTTTAACAAAGTTTCCTTGTTACTCATGGTTCTGGGTCAGAGAGACTGAGATCTGGATGGGAGGCTTTTCCACTGGAATCAGGATCGTGTCTGTCCCTGTTCGGGCTCCAAATTGCAATGGTCCAGTCTAGGCTCCTCTGAAGGGCTCAGAATAAGTCCTTAAATGTGAAGGTCTGGGCTAGCTCCTCTGAAGGGCTCAGAATAAGTCCTTGTCAGGATAAGCAAAAGTCCTTGCCCCAAGTTGGGCGCCAATTTGTAACGTGCTGTTGTCTCCAGAAGCTGCTGATCACTCTCTGGGAGGAGATCTGCTGTGTCAACTCAAGTCTCTCGGACAGATTCTTCTTCCTGTAGAGAACCGTTGTCTCCAGATAGTTGCCATTAACTCTCGTCCAGAGAAGTGACTTCCCTTCCTGCAGAGAGCCGTGTCAAGCCTGGTCTAGAGCAGAGACTATCTCTGGAGTGCTGCCCTCTTTATCCTCCCAGAGAATGGGCGTGGGATAATGCAAGGGCTTCTGGGAAGAATTACTTCAACCAATGAGTTTGCTCCTCCTAAGCATGCAAGCTCTTCCCCAGGAAAGGCCAGAACTAGAGAATTGTCAAGTACCAACTTAGCACTTAGTAAGAACTTAACAATAATCTTTGGAGAATGGTTCTTGGTTTCATCCATATCTTTGTGTTTGTTCCATATCTCAAGTTATTAGGCACTTAATAGATTCTCGATGCAAAGATTTTCCCCTTTCAATTAACAGTTTATATTCTTTTCCTAGAGTTGCATTAATTTTGTATATGCAAAAGACTTTCAATTTTGTGTAGTCAAAAACATGATTTAATTTTTATAAAGAGTCATGTATTTCTTGTTTAGTTAATTTTGCATTGGTCAAAGCTGTAAAGGATACTTAATTTGGTGTTTTTCTAATATTTTTGTGGTATGATTTCTATGGCAGTTTGTATTTTTAGAAACCACACAACTTCCTAAAGTTCTAGCAATTGAGTTTCTTGTAACAAAAAATGAGACTATTAGAAGTTATTAAAACATGATGTTATAACATTCATTATAATAGTAGTAAAGGTCTTTCTTTTTTTTGAAAATCATATTAGCCGACATTAATTTAAGTGTTTTCAGATTCATAAAGTACTTTTCACGCATTATTTCATTTAATCCTTCCAATATCTCTGAGTTGTTAATATAGTTATTACAAATAAAGTAACTGAAGTTCAGAAAAGTTAATGACTTGTCCACAACCATACAATTAGCAAATTTCTGGGTATGGATTGAACTATCTATCATCCAATCAACTCCCAAGATGAAAATTCTTACAATTACAGTGTAAATACTGGAATTTCGATTTTTTTCAGAACACATAAGAATTAAACAATTTTAAAAAGCAAAATTTACTTAATGTTTCAAATCTACCAAGGTGACAATTTTCAAAGAAATGTGATACAGATGAAAGATTTTTTAAAAATAAATAAATAAAAAACACTACCAAACACCTTTGTGCTTTCAAAATTATGGAAGCAGTGATGGTATGTCTTTAGTACAATAAGAGTATACCAAAAAATTCATTTTTTAAAGAGTTTTCTGTTTTTTTTCTTTAGTCATAGGATGGGTATTCTTGATAATGTTAAAGCTAAAAAGTACAGAAAAGTACTAAACTGCCATGGAAAAGGGGGTTTCCTCAAGTGGAAGGATAGCCTATACAAATGAAATCACACATGCTACACACACACAAATATAAAAATTAAATATATTTATATAAATATATATATCCTTTTTATATAAAGAGTACTGTGTCAAAAAAGTTTTTAAAAACAAAACCAAAAAAAGGTAACAGAACATAAATGATTAGCTAATGTGATAAAAACAGAGGAAAACCAAATGACAATATAGTAATTTAAATGAAATGGATGAAAACTTACAAAAATATAAAATACACAGAAAAGAAAGAGAAATTGAAAATATAACTAATTCAATATCAGAAAAAATAAATAGAAGCCTTAAGGAAACTACCAAAATAAAAAAATCCAGGACCAGATGAATTTACAAATGAATTCTATCAATCAATTTAAGAAAGTTTTAATACTAATATGTAAATAATAGCTTGCAAAGACAGAAAAGGATGGACAGGGGTATGCAGAAAGCTTACGTTAAGCTTTAAACATTTTAAGATCTCTACCAAGCTATTTGGTTCTCAGTCTTAACAGGCAATTGGAAATAAAAGAGACTAGAACAGATGAAAGGTTAGTGCTGGATAAGATCCAACAAAGCCTGAAAAGGGAGGACTCAGAGAAGTAGGAAGACAATTAAGAGGAAAGAGTAAGGAAGAAGAGGGTGATGATGGTAACAAAGGCTGCAGAAGGATCAGTAAGGGCTTGAGGAATGAAGACAGGCTATTAATCTTGCCAATTAACTGAAGCTAACTTTGGAGAGAACAGTTACCATTAAATGATAAGACAGGAAGTGAGATTTAGAGTTAAATGTTGTTGTTTACATCTCATTTTGAAGAGGACCATGACATCACAGGTGATGGCTTGAATAGGTGAACTGAATTTAAGTAACACTGAGTTGCACAAAGTCATCAGTTTGACACTCTCTTTTAGTCACTGAAGTCCAATGCGCAAGACAAAAGTCAAGACAATGGGACCAGGATGCAACAGATGACCTGAGTGTCTGACTAACTTCTATGTGCCCCAAACTGCCTGCTTCAGTTTTTTTCATGGCCATTCTGTCAGGAGGGATCTTCATATGCTTGGTGTAGACAACACCCTGACTCACCAAAGGGTTTTAAGGTATATTGGGTATTTTGTGGGTTTGGGAGTATATGGAGCATTTATTCAACAACTGGCACATCTGATGACAGAACTTGGCCAAAACCTTTTTAGGGATGTTTATTCACCTTAGTATCCACTTTTCACCTCTCATTTATGGGTCCAAAAATTATAGCATTCAATATAATCACAGTAAAACCTTCTCATCTTAGCAGACCCATTAAACTAGGCTGAAAGTAACCAATAGAGCATTAAGTAGAGTGAGAAGATTCCTTGGTTCCTTCAAATCCTTTAAATATTCTTGTTAACCTCTTCTGGACCTGTTTTAGCTTGTTCATATTCCTCTAAAAATGCAGCTTTAATTATACCCTTATTTATCCCATCAGTAATGGCTGAAAATTCTAAACGGAATTTAAGGAAATGAAACTTATTGTCACTTAACATTTCTGAACTGATATTTCAATTCAATTACTCTAATTCTTCTCATTCTATTAACTTAAAATTGGCTTCTTAGAGCTTATACTTATGGCTGCTAGATAGATAAGAATGCTGAGTCTAGAGTTGGGAAAATCTGAGTTCAAATCTGGTCTCATACACTTAGTAGCTGCCTCAGTTTCCTCATCTGTAACATGAGCCGGAGGAAAAGTCAAAGTACTCCAGTACCTTTGCTAAGAAACCCCAAAAGAGATCAAGAAAAGTCAAACATGACTAAACTGAATGATCAAAAGCTAGTACTTACACTGGTCCCCAAGGTAGATTAACCTTGGAGACACCATAGACCTGCTAGATAGTTTTACTTCTTTAACACAAACCAGTCTTTTATAAACTTTTCTTTCTGAGCACAAGTATAATCAATTTCTCTCTCTCTCTGTACACCCACACACCCACACACCCACACACACAATTATAGAACTGGAAGTCAAGAGAGCTGGATTTTAATCTCTCACTAGACCTAGCATTAGATACTCCTACATATCAATTCACTTCACTAAATCTCATCTGCAACTCAGCTAGTATTTACTAAGTACTTACTGTATGCAAAGCCCAGTGGGGGGTAATGGAGATACAAAGACAAGAGAGAAAGCAGTCTTTGTCTTGAAGACACTTCCTAATTGGGGGAATCCACATGTAAAATGAAGGTGCTAGTCTAGATGACTCCCTACCATCTGCTCTCATACCACACTAATGAATTCTACAGCAACACTGGAAGGGATTGTCTTTTAGTCTGATTCCTAAGCATTCAACAAGTGGTTCATCTAGTCTTAGACTCAAATGAAAACCTCCAATGGGAACTCTCCACCAGTCCATTTCTTTTTTTCTGCTGCTGCTGCTGCTTCTTCTTCTTTTTTTTTTTTGCATAAAGTACGGAAGTTATTTACACAACAAACTTTTTACTGGGGTTTCCCTCAGGAATGATTTCCAAGGGACTGAAAAGCTTATTATGGCTCAGAATATTTGAACAGAAAATTAAACTAGTTTCATCATTAGCAGGTTACTCCAACAACTATGTGTAGGATGGAGTAGAGGAGTAAGAGATGACAATGGATCACTTAACATAATGTTAAGTACTAAGCAAGGGAAAATAAAGGAAAGAATGTAAAAATGGATTGTGACAAGAGATGCAGAAATGGGAAATAAAAAGAAAAGATTCAAAATATGCTTACGAAGGGAATCTTCAAAAGATTTACTGGCAGTATGGATACAGGGGCCTCAGACTCTGAAAAATCTGGAAAAAATACTTTTCCAGACAGGCCTTTTCCAAGTTAAGCAGTGTCATTCAATTGAAGATCTTGGTCAAATCACCTTCCATTGATCTTTTGGGAGTAGCTGATCTTCTTCAGGAAATTCCAGGCCCTGGGAAAAAAGCCTTCAAAATGATTTTATTCAGTTGGAGATCTGGGCTTGATATTCCTATTGAGTGGCTTGAAACTCCAAGATTAAGTACTTTCTTTTCAAATGGAAATCTAGGCCTGGGGGCAATGACAACATTGAGGGATTCTCATTCAATTTTCAATGGAAACCCAAGCCCCAAATTGCCAATAAAAGACAACTTTGAACTCCAAATCTCAGCAGAAGTCTGAAGCAGGATTATGCTTTGCCAAGCTCTCTTCTTTGCAGAGCTGTCTGCCAGGCCTCTTGCCCACTGTGAAGATACCCTCTTCTCAGTGATAACCTTTGTTATCTCTCTGACAGGACCTTGCCACTGAGAAGTCTGTCTTCCTAGCAAAGCTGGCTTCTCAGTGCCAATAAAAATCCCTTTTGCCATTCAGACTTTTCAGGTTTGCGAATTCTTTTCACTTTGGACTTGTGTCTCTGACCAGAAGAGATTCTGACACCTCAATTCTCTACCACTAGAACCTCATCAGGAGAAACAGAGTTGACAAAGAACAACACTGGGGCAATAGGAAAAACAATGAACTAATAGAAGATCTAGAGCCTAGTCTTAGGTTCTATCTCAACAGGGCTCAATAATTCATTCATTCATTCGCATTTCTGCCAGACCTAATTTGGTATACTGGCATAGATGAATTTAATATTAGGCATGTGATCTTGAAACTTAAATTCTCTAAATCTCAAAATAATATCTGCCCAACCTATTTCATTTGGTTCCTATGAAATAAAGTAAGTTGCAATCTGTGGGTGCAGTTGATAATAGGAAGAAGTGAAAACATATGATTTCTGTAAAGTGAACAAAGTGAGATAGAGCTGTGAGGTAGGAATAAAAGGAAAGGAAAGGAAATCCCAGAGAAACTTCAATTTATGTACTTCAAGATAAGGCAGTCCCAAAGCTACCCCCCCCATGCACTACTTTCCCATATTCCAACAATTCACAATGAAAATTGCTATTGCCCACATTCAGATATCTAATTAGCAAGCACACCATAACACCATTGAACAGTTTGATTACTAAAGGCAAAAAATGCAAATTAAATGGATTTTTTTCTTGCTTTAAGATATAAAAATTTTAGTCACAGAATATAATTGGGACAAAGTGGCATAATTCTGTAGCAAAAGATAAAATAGGTTATTTAAAATTTCTAGACATCCATAAATGACTTGAATAGGAATCTTTCACTTAAAGAACAATTAATAGTCATATAGTATTTTAAAGTGTATAAAACATTTTAAATATATTATGGCACCATCTTTTGCCCTTTTTTGTATCCCCAGTGCTTAGCAAAGTACCTGGCAAAGACTACAGTAGGCTTAATAAATATTTACTGACCGACTGAACCAGAAGAACATTGTGAGTAAAGAATTGTTGTTACTATCTAATGAGTTACTAATGAGAAAACAGGTTCAGAGAAGTTTGGTGACTTGTCTAAGGTTACATAACTATTAAATGTCTAAGGACTTTAAATTTATGTTTCTTCTAATTCCAAGTTCAGTGGTTATTCTACTAAATCACATTGCATAGAACTTTATAAAAATTTTTCAAAAAAGTAATATTCAGATTAACTTTTAAAAGTCATATTTAAATCTATCATTAGAAATTTTCAAAATATGTGGAGGCAAGAGATGCCTGTAGCAAATTTTTAATTTTTTTTTTAAAGGAGAGTGAAGGGGATGGGGGACAACTAGGATTATGCTTTCATTACTATAGAAAGCTTCCAGTAAAAAAAATTCCTTCTCTCAGTACAGATCAACAACTTTTGAACTTCATTTCACACCTATCAGACTGACTAAAATGATAGCAGGGAAAAATAGCAAACCATTTGTGAGAGCAATCTGGAATTAGCCCAAAGAATTAAAAAACTGTATATACCCTTTAACCAGTACATCTATTGGATCTGTTTCTCACAGTGATCAAGGAAAAAGGAAAAAAACTTACACGTTCTAAAATATTTATAACAGTTCTCTTTGTGGTGGCAAAGAACTGGAAATTGAAGGGATGCCCACCAACTGGGGAAGGGCTGAACAAGTTGCAAAGTATAATTTTAATGGGTATAGCTCTTTCATAAAAAATTAAGAGCAGACTGATTCTAGAAAAACATGAAAAGACTTGCATGGAATAATAAGAAGTGATATGAAGAGAACATTATAGTTAATAGCAATATCATTTGAGTAACTATATGACTAAGTTATTCTGAATATTCAAATATTATGGATTATATTATAAATATCAAAATCAACTACAAAGAACCCATAAAGGAGGATACTATAGACCTCTAGAAAAAGAACTGATAAATAGAAACATATATAGGATGATATTAGAGATAGTCAGATTAATCTATATTAAATAGTAGCCTTCTCTAGTATAGGATGGGGAGACAGACAATTCAAAACTTAGAATGTAAAAAAAAAAAAAAAAAAAATTAAATTAGAAAACAAACAAACAACCAAACCTATTTTCCAGAGAGGGCCAATATGCTGGTTTACTATATTTGAAAAGAAAAGCTTCTATTAATTAATAAGCATTTATTAAACACTGAACAACATATATGCCAGGAACTGTATTAGGCAATAATAAAAATACCAAAAAAAGAAACAATACTTTCTAAAAGGAAAGACTAGTACATATGTAATAATATGCAGAATAAATGTAAAATTAATAAATAAAAGCAAGTCAGTCTGGAAAAGAGGGCCTGAAAAGTTGGGGGGATTAAGAATGCTTTTGTTCTTAACTTTTTGGAGTTATAGATGCTTCTGGCAGTCAATATGATGAAGCCTAGGAATTCCGTCTCTGAAGAATATTTTTAAAGGATAAAATAAAATACTTAAGATTTCAAAGGAAATCAGTTATATTACAATAAAGTTATCAAATATTTTTTACAAATTCATGGAGGGAGTCCAGGTTAGAAAAACCTGAACTACAAAGTTATACTTATACTTAAGCTGCTTCTCAAAGGAAGAGGGAATTTTAATTTTATGAAGTGGTGATGCAGAGCAAGAGCATTCCAGGAACGGGGATGACCAGCAATGACCAGAATGCCCAGTAAAAGGAAGAGAAGCTGGTTTGGATATATTATAGAATGAGGGGAGAATGAAGCAGGGTAAAAAAGGCTAGGGCCAGGTGAAGAGGCTTTAAAATCTAAACAGATAGGCATATATTTTATCCTACAGCCAATAGGAAGTTGCTGCAGTGTATTGAGTAGGGAAATGACAATTAGTTAGATTAGTACTACTTAAGGAAAATAATTTGATCCTCAAAGTCAAAGAGGTACACTAGAGGGTTTTTTCTTTGGGTAGTGACAATAATACAAAGAAAAGAAAAGACTACTGATGAACTATGTAAAAAGTGTGGCACCATGGCTATGGCTTCCTCCCCACCCCTCCTTTTTATTTTTATTTATTTTTTTAATATTTTACCATAGGAGACAGTTCTAGGAGGAAGTGGAGAAAATATTAATACATTTTTATTTTAAAAATGCACAGAAGAGTGGAGAAGGAAATTCAGAAGGAATTGAACTATTTTGCTACTACTGTGGGAAATTCATACTCTAAAAAATTATAACAAGTTCAGGGGCTCATACAAATCATCTTTTCTGATTTTTTTATACTGAAATGCTCCCATTTGCTGACATTTAGGTTCCTTAATAAGACACATATTTTAAAAACTGATGCCATATGGAATTTTTCTGGATTGAGAACTGTGATATGCTTTTCATCAATAGATTTTTAATTATGCCAAGCAAATTAAAATAAATTTCCCAAAGTTGTTTTTAAAATGGCATTAGAGACAACACCAAAATTATTCTTAGTTTATTCGGAAGTCTACAAGCACATGTATATTGCCTATCACACTATTTAAACAATTTAATTATGCTAAAGAGGTGCTAAAATATAACAAAATGCAGAAAAAAGGCAGTAATTTTAAAAATTACACCTTTGTTTTGTAAAGTAAAAAAATCATTCTAAAATAATAAAGTATTTCTATTTTAAGTCAAGTTCTGCAGAAAGAGATTCTACATCTCTTGGCAATCAACTTAGGCACACTTATTCTGATCTGTCTTTTAATACTTTCTTCATATTAAACATAATTTGAATCATTTCCTTTTTGTAAGCAAAAATGAAGAATACTGTCAACTTCATATATCTAAAAACTAAGTTATTTTTCATTTGATGTTTCTTCATAGAAGCTATATTACAACTTTATTTTGTTTTCTAAATCCTCTCTACTTTATCCACCATTTCAAAGTTACAAAACACAGGGAAGATACCTCAACTTAGAAAGGACTGCTTTACTACTATTTTACAAATTACTTTTACCCTCTTCTTTCAAATATATAATGGAAAAATATTCTCAATAACTTTGTTATAAAGCAGAAACTTCCAGTGCTACTCATTTTCCCCAACCCTTTCACCACTTTTTTCGAATATCTCTATCATACAACATTCACTATTTTCTCTAGGAAGTATTTACTTAGCACTTACTGTGTGTCTAACCCTTTACTAGATATTCTGGTACACAAAAGTAGTATAGTAGTGTCTTTCCATAAATAACTTACAGTTTAGCTATTGAAATATACTATTTCCTTTAACTTACTCACAAATTAACTTGTATTATACTTAGGTGTAAAATGTGTATCCCTTTCTCTTATTCCCTCTTCCATTATTTGATTATAAGTTCCTTGTAGATGGCATTTTTTCATTTTTGGATTACCAGTGCCTAGCAGTGTCCTATACATATTACATATTAATTAATAACTTTAAAATGCCTCATGAATATTATTTTTATTTGTTGTTGAATCATTTTACAGTTATAAACAAGTAGTTTGCCATTTTTTTCTCCAGCTTATTTTACAGATGAGGAAACTGAGGCAAACAGGACTGATTGACTTGTTCAGGTTCACAAAGCTAATAAATGTCTGAGACTAGATTTGAAATTATGAAAATGAATCTTCCTGATGTCAGGGCCCAGTGCTCTATCCACTGTACTACCTACCTAGCCCAAAATTTATATTATTATTTCAACTATATCTGACTGTACTTTTGAAAATGTTCAAAATAAATTTTTAAAAACTTATCACTGGCATACAGATTAGTTACACCTACCTACAAAAGCAAACAAATACAATAGCATCATATTTGATAAAACCAAAGACTGATGCAACTCAAGTAGAAACTCACTATTTAAAAAAAAAAGTGGAAAAATAGAAAGCATTCTAGTAGAAATTAAGTCTAGAGCAACACATCAATATATAACTCTATAGATAAATACAGATGTAACTATGTGAATACATTTATGTCACAACACACATGTATCACATATCTGGGTATAAAATACCAAGAGAAGATAACCTGAACAAACTGGAGAACAAGGCTACCTTTCAGATTTATACATGTAGGAAAAGTTCATGAACAAACAAGACATATATAGTCTCACTTAAGATAAAATAGACCTCTTTTTGTGGTGGCAAGGACCTGGTAATTAAGACTATGCTAATTTTTTGGAGAGTAGCTGAAAAAAACATGGTATGTAAATAAATGGAAAACAATTGTGCTATAAGAAATAATAATAGGAATGATTTCGAAAAAATCTTGGAAGACTAATATGAACTATTATAGTAAAAATGATGAGAATCTAGAAAAATAATTTCTATAATAAAGATAACACTATAAAGACAAACAACTTTAAAAAACTTAAGAATATCAATGTAATGTTCAACCACTATTCCAGAAGACCCATGATGAAATATCTCTTGATAGAGAAGTGACAGATTTAGGGTGTTGATATTTTCTGGATACAGCCATTGTAGGAATATTTTGTTTTGATTGTACATATTTATTACAAGAGTTTTCTTTTTCTTTCAATTGGGAAAGGCAGGAAGGTGATGGGAAACAGATTTTGTTCATTAAAAAAAAAAAAATGTAATTTTCTTCCCCAAAAGTAGATTTTAAGAAATAAACATACAAATCTATTTCTAACATGTTTCCCAAAAAATTCCATTACTGGTTAGATGTTCCAATTATGGCTACTTCAAAAGCTCTAGTTCATTTACAATGGGCCTTTTTGTCTATAATCTTGTAAATAAGATTTTCCCATTAATTTATTTTGGGGTTAAGTGACTTGCCCAGGGTCACACAGCTAGGAAATATTAAATGTCTGAGGCCAAATTTGAACTCAGGTCCTGTGCCACCTACTTGCCCCAATAGGAAACCTTTATTAAGAGTTAATAAAAAACCAGCTACAGTTTATATAGCACTTTAAGATTTGCAAAATGCTATATAATGTTATCTCCTTTTATCCTCAAAATAACTTTGTGAGCTAGGTACTATTATTATCCTCATTTTACACAAGACTAGCAAAATGTCTTAAGCAGAGTGACCAAGGCTGAGAGAGGTGAAGTGACCCATTCAGGGTCAATAGGTAGCTTTTGAGGCAAGATTTGAACTAAGTTTAAAAGAAAAACATCACTTTAATTTAAAAGCAATGAACCAGGTAATATTTCAATTCAAAACAAAAAACTGATTAATATTATTAACATTAAAAATATTATCAAACTTTTTTTTTCTGTTCTTGGGCAGCCCTCAGCCCAAACTATAAATAAAGTATAGCCCATTTATAAGTCAGTTAAGTCTTCCAATATCTACAACAATAAATCTTTAGCCCTTTTTGCTTTTCTTTAATTAAAATGGAAAATGGTGCAATTCATTTATTGTATGATGGCATTTTACTACTAACACCACATCTTGGCCTCAATTTCCTCAATGGTAATATAAAAGCAGCAAGAGAAAATGATCTCTAAAATTCTTTCCTATTCTGAACCTGAAAATAACTTTCAGATATGAAAGGAGAAACTATTTTCAGTAACTTAATCATAAAGCAAATACTTAACAGTAACCTTTAAGTAAAAATGTGTAAGTATATGATGCTCTCACTAGTGACTAGAACTTCTTACTACACACTACTTAAAGCATCTGCAATTTCATTGGTGTCTATGTTCCCTCCACCAACCAAAGATTAAAACTGTTTCAGGAATTCAGAAATTGGCTTCCTGAATTGCAAAAATTCATCACTTTCATCGGTCAATATGGCAATGAGCTTCTGTAGGCCTTAGTGAAACTGATCCTTGGCCTGTACTAGATTTTATCATCAAATGATATTACTAAAAAGGCTGAGATAAGTTTTGAAAAGTTAATATACTAGTTTCTATTTCAAAGCCTAAATTTCATTATAAGGCCATAAATCTTTTACTCACAGGACAATTCTGGACTCCATTCTCAAAGAACCATATGCCTAGGTTAAATTTAAGTAATCCAGATATGCTAAATTTTTCCAAGGATTAATAAAGTATATAGATTACTAAAAGGCATTAAAAGTTGTTGTTCTGTATGGTAATTCCACAATTCATTTAAGTGTAGAAGGCACTTGCCTAAAGTAAATAGCAGCTAGGCCAATAAACATTTGTTAGGGACCTACACTAAAGCTCCAAGCATTTTGTTAACAGAAGCTACAGAGCAGCAACTATAAACACACATGCCAACTGAACAAAGTATCATTCAGGGTACTTGTCCATAACTTGCCCTCCAAAACATATCATTTTAAGAAAGCAGACAACTACCATTTTTCAGTGCTTAATATGTGCAAAGCACTGAAGATACAAATCCAAGCACAAATCAGAATATGAATTTAGATAACGCTTAATTTTCTTTAAATAAAAAAAAAAAAAATCAGACAAAAAAAAGTTTATGTCCTCCAACTCCACGAATTTGGGTCGTCGTTTCCTGCATTGTGCTTACCAAAGTGCCTGGATCACAGTTGTCTCTTAACGTTTATTAGGGTGTCTGGATGGCTCAGTGGACTCAGCAAGACCTCACTTCAAATTCGACCTCAGATAACTTCTTAGCTGTGTACTTAACACTCTGTCTGCCAGAGTTTCTCATCTGTAAAATGGGGATAATAACAGCACCTACCTCCCAGAGTGTTGTAAAGATCAAATAAAATAAAAATTGTGAAGTGCTTAACACCACTCCTGACACATAGTAAGCAAATAGAAATGTTAGCTATTACTATTATCGTGATTACTGACTAAATAGCTGATTGCTTCTTGCATATAGTCTACATTTATACTTTCAGCTTGTTAGGGTTACCAGATAAAAATATTACTTAGTTTCAGCACTTAGTACAGTGCCTCACACATGGCAGGCCCTTAATGTTTGCCCAATGACTGACTGACAGTATGAAACATTCCACTCTTTGGGATGGAATTAGCTACCTACCTATCGGGGTAGATGCAAGAATTCTGAGTCGAATGCTTTACAAATATCACCATCAAGTTGGTTCAACTCCCGAGGACTTATCTTTTTTTTGCAGGGCTCTCTTATCCCCAGAGTCCAGGAGGTACGGGCTTAACTTCAAAGTGAACCCCCGCCCCCCTCGCTACCGCCACCACCGCCGCTGCTGCATGACAAGCTCCCTGGGAAGCCCGAGACCACGTGGGGCCTCCTCGATCGGTGTAAAGGGCTCCCAGACCCGCACTACTCCCCGATAGAGACGGGAAACTCAGGTCTTCTTCCTCTTTCGCAGTACCTCGACCCACACCACCTGTGCGGCCCAAAGCCCCAGCCTGCCCGGCCCGGAAGGATGCAACGCTCCCACACGAGCAAACTTGGCGGTCGGTCCAAGGGGAGGAGAGTGGGGGAGGAAACGGCGGAAAGAAAGGAGGAGAAGCTCCGGATCCGGGCCGGATGGGACCTGTCCACCCACGCCCCTTCCCCTCCCTCCGCAGGGGCTCACCGGATGAGGGCCCGAGGCTGGGAGCGGCTCTGGAGGGCGGGACGCAGGCGGCAGCCCCCATGCTCGCCCGGCTCGCGACCTCTCACCTCCAGCCTAACCTCTGACCTTCTTGCCACATCCCCCCCCACGAGTCCTCTAAGGTCCCAGTCGGACCTGCCCGCCCCGCACCTGTCATTCAGCAAAGACACCGGCCCCGGCGCTTCCCGCCCGGTTTCCCTTCGTCGTCCCCCAGGCAGCCGCGGGCGCCTCAGTCCCCGCCCCGCCCCGTCCCCCTCACCAGGTGTCCCCTTTCCGGAGCGAGGTTTTGAGCAACGTAGCGATGTCGGATTGCTGGGTGTCCAGATCCACCGCTCCTCCCTCCGCCATCTTCTCCCACTAGTGGTAGCGGAGGCGACAGCGGCGGCGGCGACGGCGGTAGCGGCGGCGGTACCGGCGGCGGCAGCGGCGGCGGCGGCGGCGGCGGCGGCGGCACCGCCCCGGAGCATTGTGGGAACACGGCGTCCCGCGGCCCCGCCCCGCCGCCGGGTCGGCAACCTAGAGAGACGTAATGGGGGGAGGGGAGGGAAAGGGAGGAGCGGACTTTGGAGGGAGGGAGGAGGCCGATGGGAGCTTGGCCAAGAAGCTCGTGGGCGTCCTCTGCTGCCCCCTAACGGCCAGCGCCAAGGCCGACAGCGACAGTACCACCACCTTGAACTTCATTGGTTCTTTTCAGCGAGTAAAAGCTTCCTCTCCCCGGTTCCCCACCGGGAGCCTCTGCTCTCTCTTTCTATTTGTGGCCCGGTACAAATCGGTTCTCGCGGCTCTCGGCACCTCTGCTTCCCTTCCCTCTCCAGGGGCCAGATTTGCGCGAAGCCTTGTTTTTCTGACAACTCTAGCGAAATAAAATGTGTGTGTACGCGTGTGCACCCGCGCGCCCGTGGCCAGATATGTGCGAAACATGACAACTCTGGCTTACAGGAGTGGGGGTGTGCCCGTGCCAGTGAGCGGATGTGTGTGAAATGTGGCAACTGGGACTTCTAGGAGTCGTGCGTGTTCACGTATGTGTTTGTGTACACATGCCAGTAGCCAGATGTGTACACAACATGACAACTCTAATAGGAATTGTATGTGTATATGTGTAGGCCGCTGCCAGATGTAGGCAAAACCTTATTTTCATGACAGCTTAATTGTGTGTGTGTGTGTCTGTACAGGCAGAAGAGCAGCTAAAATATAGCATGGCAATTTTGTTAGCTACTTGACTCTTGGGTTTGCATCAAAAATCCCAGCTATTTGAAAGCCAGATAGAGCAAGAAAGAATTGGAAATTAAAACCCTTGACCATAAAGCCAAGACATTTTTGCTCTTCAGCTCTCCACCTTCCTGCTGGTACCAGATTGCATACTATATAGGGACAATAATGGGATTGCTTTAAGCATGTCCACCCTCTCAGTTACATTAAAGGAGGTATAGGAAGTACATGGCTGCTTTCTGGCAAATGAAACAAACATTTGACATACAATAAATTCTGTGCAGACTTTAAAAGTAATGAAAAATCCCCACATTTCATGCCAGTGAAGACCATACTTCCTGGCCCCATGGCCTAATGTTTAACAAAAACTTTTAAATCATTACGGGTGACTCATTGAAGCTCAATTTAATGATTTTAGCAAACTCAGTCCCTCACCAGAATATGAAGAGGTCCAAGGTGGGAATGGAACAAAATTGCATATTAAAAAAACAAAACAAAAAAAAAAAACCAAACAAAAAAACTAAGGGCTTCACAAAAGGGAAAGGAGGGAAAGGAATAGGACAAACATTAAGTACCTATTATGTGCTGTGCCTTTGTTTAAAAAATTCTGTAAAGCTATTTTTCTGAAATCAAATCTTCTGATAGGTTCTCTTGGCTGTAAATCATTGATTACCTTAGTTTCACTATTTGTAAATAAAATCTGTCTTAATATTTTTTAGGGATGTGGCTAAGTAAGGTTAATAAGATAATTTTAATGAAACATTTGATTGTAAAAGTTCCAGCACATTAGCTTTCTTCCATTAAAAATTCTTTTTCTTCTTACCATAAACTTTGGCAGGTTTCAGACCAAGCCAGAAAAGCTTTTAAGTATGGATGGGCCAGATTGACTAGATGTCATCAGAGGAACAGATCAGCTAAGTTCAGAAAAGCTCATCAAAAAAGGATTGGTCACCAAGGGATTTTTTTTTCCTCCAACAACTCATTAAACTCAAATATATTAGATAGCATTTGTGTGACTGAAGGATGATCATAGCCACACCGATGAAATATGTCCTTTCTCCTTTTTCTTTCTTCCTCTTTCCCAGTGACCTCACTTCTTACCTAATAATGGGGATTTTTTTTTTAACCATTGTGCTGCCTCTGATTTGAGAGCCTGAAAGCACTTCCTAGTCTTCAATTTAGAAATCAGAAAAGTAAGCAGGTTAAGTGCCTCGATGACAGCAAATTAAAAAAAGAAAAAAATCAATGGTTTTAACTTTAGATGACTTTTGATCTCTTCAAAGAATGACATTCCTGCTATTTGTCAGCTTTAGGAAATACATTAAGTGAAGTGAGACTCTAGAATTTTTTGTTTATGGTTACCAATGGCAACATTGTTCATTCAATCTGTGTTCAGAACACTGTTCTAGGTACTGGAGGAGATACAAAGTTTGTATTAAAAAATGGTCTCTGATGTTCTGGAGCAGTTGATAAAGATACTTGTAATTCAGAATATTGAATATATATGTACAGTTGAAAAGTGTGAAATGGAATACTATGTGAGGTACTCCTGGAAAGGTTCTTACAAACACTACTTGGGATAGTGGCAAGCATATTGAACTTGAGAGGCAAGAGGAATCAGTGTTCTTATCACATCTCTGATACTTATCTTTGTGACCATAGATGAGTCATTTAGCCAGACTAGGAATTGGAGGACTTAAAGTTTAAATCCTGGTTCTGACACTACTTTCAATTACCACTGCCTCCCTTTTGTTTGCCTCTCTTTGATCCTCAGTTTTTCTTATCTGTGAAATGAAGTTGTTGAACAAGTGTCCTTTCTAGACCTAAATCTAAGATTATATGAACTCTTTCTCATTTCCAAAATAGAAATAAAAGGTGAATTGTACAATGCATGAACTTGCCATTTTGTTATGATATCTGAATGGTCCTTTGGTCTTTTCTTCTCCCACTTTCCCTCTGCTCTAAAATAGGGGATTGAGGTGCAATATCTGTTAAGAGATAGCTTCTAGCTTTTTCCTCATTGGCTATGATGGAGAAAAGTGGGACTCCATTGAGAGCTGGGGAAAAGACAAGGTATTCTACTTTCTGTAATGGTGATCCCACCAACATGGGAGCTAGTGCTTGGAGAATCCAATTAGGTGAGCTTGCTCCTGGGTCTCTGGCAGCCCCTGCTTTTCTTGTGTTTCCTTCTTGGAGCAAATGATTGTGAGAACCAGAAAAAGATGGTAGCTTCTGAATTGTTCATTCTGTTGTGTAGGGAAGACCATTCTGCCATAATATAATACCAAGTTCTTTCAGCAATGAATTGGAGGCCAGAAGCAGCCCTAAAGCTGCCCAGGCTCAACTGGAAACAAATGGCAAAAATTCTCATTCTGCATAATTAATGTCACATTTGTAGGTTGTTGTAAGGGTCACATGGGAAAATGTATATAAAATAGATCATGAACTTAATATACAATGTGCATATATTAAAATACTCTTGTAAATGTTAGGTATCCTCCCCATATCCCTGATTTGGCACTATACTTTGCACATATTTGGCACTTAATACATGTCTACAGAATTGAATTAAATAAACTACCAAGGAATATGAGAAAAAGTAGAAACATTTATACCTTTTTTTTTTTTTTTCTTGCTGAGGCAATTGGAGTTAAGTGATTTGCCCAGGATCACTCAGCTAGGAAGTGTTAAGTGTCTGAGACCAGATTTGAATTCAGGTCTTCCTGAATTCAGAGTTTGTGTTCAATCCACTAGGCCACCTAGCTGCCCCAAAATTTATACTTTTTTTCTTTTTTTCCCTACCAGTGAAAAGTATTTACATATTGGGAAGAAAAGAACAAAAATTGTTAGGGAATCTAGACCCAAAGTGGATAAGATCACACTTGGCGGGCCTCAGTGAGTTTGGAATCACCTGAATGAGGTGAACTTTTCATCCAAGGGATATATGTTGCAGTAGAAAGGGTACTTAACCTTGGAGTCACAAGACCAAAGTTTGGCTGCTGTTTCTAATTTTCCCCCCTGAATGACCATGCATAAATCACCCATTCTGGGACTCAGTTTCCTCATTTATAAAATGGGGAAGGTGAACTCAACTCTCTGTTCCTATAGAGAGGAAGTAGTTTGGAGGAAGAGTGGAGACAGAAAAGTATGGGAGAGGGTAAAAGGAGAGGAGAATACAATTTGGCTTAAGTGTAGAACAGAGATGTCAATCAGGAGGCCTTGCCTTCAGAATAAAATGTAATTGGGAAATATCCAATGAGATCTTTATATATCATTTAGGAACTTTGACACTCTGGTTTATGGACAGTATAAAAGTTGAAAAGGCAGAGTGATATTAAATTGAAACGAGCTTTGAATAAAAAGAACTTTGAACTTAAACCTACAGGAATAGGAAGCCATTGAAGATTTTTGATCAGTGAAGTTATGACTTCTTTAGGCCATGCACTTTATACACTACAATACCTACCTGACTACTATGACACCTGGCTCCACTCAAATAGAGAAAGTAAAAATAATTCTTATGTGAAGCATAAGAGGCAAATAATGGGGGAATATATTAAAATTTTTTGAGGAATAGAAGAAAAGGGCATTTTGGATGACTCAGTCTTAGTGAAATTGACTGGATCATCAGCTATATGGATGGAAGATTTGGTTGTCATTGGCAAGGAAAAGGCAAAAAAAAAAAAAAAGACTCATTATGTTGAAGGAGAGAGGAAGTTGATAAGGATAGAGTGAACACTTCTGGGGGCTAGGTAACCTATTAAAGTTGAGAGTGGGTAGGAACTATCAGAAACCAAAATAGTGGGTATTATTACAAAATGATTATGTCCAGAATAAAGTTTTTATTTACTGTTAGATATCAAGGTATTAGCATATTATTCTACAGTTACCATCATCAGTTATATAACTACAGTTATCAAAGACAGAATCACCATCTAGAATGCATGCATTTTTTTACTTATCTGGAGTTGTCTTCAAATTTTACAGAGATACAGAAAATAATGATGGGAAGCATTCCCAAAAAGGAATCAACATCTCTTAGACCAAGAAAGATATAGATATAACAAAAATTGACAGTGTATAAAATTGATATATTTTGATAGCTGCTTTGCCTATTACTGAAATACATTTATAGATCTAAAGACTGACATAATAGTGATATTGGAGGCTTAATATTGGGACCCTTCCATGATTCTTATAAAAATGGACTCTGGAACATTATATCACTTTAAAATCTCTACCCAACATTCTGAACAGATCTTCAAGTCATTTAATAGGATCAAATTGATCAATACTCCATTCCCATATCTGTGCCTTTACATTGGCAATCCTTATAGTTGAATCATGCTTCCAATTTCCTCTTAAGACTCTGGCCAAGTGTTGCATTCTGCATGAATTATACCTTTCTGGTCTCCTCATTCCTCTATTAGTACTTTCCTCCACAAAAGTCACCCTATATTTGCTTTGCATGTATAGGTATTTGTACATGTTGTTTCTTCTGATAGAATTTAAGCTGCTTAATAGCAGAGACTTTCATAAAATATTAAAGAGCTCACAGAGGGTATAGACAAAAAGTTTTCTTTATTCTCCAAGATTGCAAACAACCAAGGCGGCAAGGCTTGCTACATATAGTTGTAGCTGGATAAAGAACCAAGCATGAGGTATAACTGCAACAATGTGGCAAGTTTGCCTAGTGACAAAAAAAGTCTATTCATAGCAGGACTTCATGACCAGAATGTGGTTTCTTGCAGATGCTTGTATGAGCTCAGGGACCACTTGGGGCTGGTTTGAACCAAATCTGATTTGGTGTAGCAGAATTCATTCAGAAGGTCAGCACAAAGGACTGTTGTTATACCAAACTTAGACCACAGTTTTCTTGCTGGATCTTACCTCTGGAAAACAAGATATCTTCTAATCGTAATAAAAGACAAGTGAATAGAAGAGAAATGGTCTCGATATGGGGATCCTGACAAATTTGTATTCCCAGTGCTTGGAATATAAGCAACAAATAAATTCTTATTGATTAACTGATTGATTCTTGAAATATATTTGATCCAAAAGATCTTCACAAACTAAAATAAAAGATTATAATTACATAGCTAGCTATATAGACAACTGATTTTTACAAATCAGGTTATGGTATTTCTGCACATATGATTCCCACATTTTGTATATTTAGCTCTGTCCTTTCTCTTGTTCTCTAGTCCCATATCTCTTAACTGCCTAGTAGATATTTCAAAGTATAGTTATGTCAAACTCAGCATGCTCATAGCAGAACTCAACTTTTCTACCAAACCAAATCTCTCTTTCAGATATTTCTATTACCATTGAGAGTACCACCATTCCATTCACCCAGATCTTCAGTCTCAGTATCATCTTTACTCCTCACTCTTACTCACCTTCACACATCAAATCAATTGTCAAACTATTTTTTAACCTTCATAGCATCTTTTATATATGTCTTTTTTCTTTCCATTTAGACAGCCACCCCATGCTAGTACAGGTCCTCTTCCCTTCTTGATTATTGGTTGGACTGTTACAATAGCTTTTTAATTAATTTCCTATTCCAAGCCATCCTCCACACAGCTGCCAGTGATTTCTCTAAAGTGTAGTTTTGACCCCAGGATCAAACATAAAATCCATTTTTTGGCTCTTTATAACCTGGGCTTTTTTCCCACAGTACCAGTCTTGTTACACTTTACTCTTCTTCACACACTTTATGAACCAGTAATATCACTCTACTGCTATTACTTACACATGACTTTTCATTTCCATCAACATGCTTTTGCATTGGCTGTTCCCCGGACCTGAAATATCCCCCTCCACTCTACTTTTATCCCTTATTTCCTTCAAGATTCAGCTCAAATAAGGCCTTCTGGTACCCCATTCTAGTTGCTGGAGCCTTCTTTTTGAAGATTACATTTTATTTGCCTTGTAGAGATTGTGTACCTATTCACCTTTATTTGTTTTTTCAATGGTTAGCATAATGTCTGACACTTAGTAAATTCTCAATAAATGATTGTGAATTTGATGGGGGTTGAGGTCCCTTTAAGATTCCTTTCTAATTGCCCAACCCATGGCGGACCTTGATTCACAAATCCTGGTCAAAGGCACCCTTTGAATATCTGGGCCCAGCCCCAATATCAGCTCAGCTTCCCCCAGCCCTCACCTGATCTGAGCTAACTGAAAAGCCCACCACGAACTGAGAACTGCCCACAATCTTTTGGGTATAAAAGAGGTGAGCCGGAACTCTCTCTTCGCAGGAGCCTTCTCAGCCAACACATGGTATCCTTCCAGCCATGTAAGGGTTCCTGCCCGCCCAGTGGCCACCTCTGGCCCTGGTGTCTTTCTAACTTAACTTTACTTCCAAATTCCTACAATAAATCTTTTATTGATCAATCTAGGTTTTCGGGCCTGTAAATTCATTTTACAGGGGACACTGTGCCTCATGGGATTATTTTACTATCTATGCGCCGAGAAATGGGGTTCCCCCTTTCCTTTCCCTCATTAAATTGAGTATATAAATCTTCTAGACATTTATGCTGTTGCCTTCCAAAAAGTTCTGATTGACTTCTCTTTCTCTTCCTCTTCTTTCTCCTCCTTTCCTTTTTTTTCTTGCTGTTGCTACTACTTGCTGCTGCTGCTACTATTACCATTCTACCACTACCACCACCACCACTGCTACCAACCACTACACAAGCCTTTCTGTAGTGTTTTAAGGTTTGCAAAATATTTTACAAATATTCTCTTCATGATGATCCTAAAGCATCTTTGCTTCTATTATCCCCATTTTACATATGGAAAAACTGAAGCACAACGTTACTTGTCTAGGGTCACACAAATAGTGTCTAACATCTGATTTGAACTCAGGTTTTCCTGACTACTAGTACATTTCTCTGTCTATTGTGCTGTAGGAGTATAATTTTAGAATCTGAAAGAACCTTGGATGCCATCTAGTTTACCTTTCCTCTGCCCTGTATTTTACAAATTAGGCATTGAATTTCAGGGATGTTCAATGACAAATCAAAGTCATAGGTAACAAGTGGTATAGCTGAGATTTAAATTCCTCATGCTAATGGTAAGGAATAGCAGGAAAGGGAGGTAACTTCTCTCAGTGTCTTCTCTAGGTTAATTGTACCCACTTGCCCATATCTTTTTTTCATTAAGAGATAGATCTATAACATAGCTAGAAGGATCTTCCAGCATCAGAGCAGACTTTGCAGAACAGACTACACTTAGAGACTAATATGAATACTGAGTGGGAGCTTCATGATTCTGTCTTTTACATAGTCTTAAGCACTAAGATACAGGCAGGTAGGTGGCACAGTGGATAGAGTGCCAAGGCTGGAGTCAAGAAAACACAGTAGATAGAAAAATGAGCCAAGAGTCAGGAAAATCCTTCTAGCTCTCATAGCCTAATAGATAGGGTATAATCACCTTAAAGCAGATTCAAGAGATATATGGAAAGAGCAGACATCTACATTTATATTTTATGACAGGGTCAACCTGGATTGGCATAATTACCAGGTTTGGATATCTAAAGAAGATAATTAGGAGCAAAAGATTTTTTTTATTAACATAGGCTTGATAATGTAGTCCTTCTGTCAGATTATTTCTCATAATAGAATTATGATGGTCCGGACTAGCTCCTCTGAAGGGTTCAGAATAAGTCCTTAAATGCGAAGGTCTGGGCTAGCTCCTCTGAAGGGCTCAGAATAAGTCCTTATCAGGATAAGCAAAAGTCCTTGCCCCACGTTGTGGACGCCAATATGTAACGTGCTGTTGTCTCCAGAAACTGCCGATTGCTCTCTGGGAGGAGATCTGCTGTCAATCTCTTGGCCAGACTCTCCTTCCTCCAGAGAGCGGCTCCAACTCTGACCTAGAGTCAAGACTCTTTTTCCTCCAGAGAAAGAGAGCTGCCCCAGGTCTGGCCCAGACAAGACTCCATTTCATTTCTCTTATTGTTTTCATTCTTAGGGATGCAACAAGAAACTTGGAATGGGTGTTAGAACATGTTCCTGCATTGTTAGAACTTGTTAGAACAAGTTCCTTGGGACACTCTTATAGTTAAATAAGCTTAAAAACTGGGGCAGCTAGGTGGTGCAGTGGATAGAGCACCAACCTTGAATTCAGGAGGACCCGAGTTCAAATTTGGTCTCAGACACTTAACACTTCCTGGCTGTGTGACCCTGGGCAAGTCACTTAACCCCAGCCTCAGAAAAAGAGAAAAAGAAAGAAAGAAAGAAAAAAAGCTTAAAAACCTCACCCAAAGTTTTTGAGAATGGCCATCTGTAGGCTATTGTATACTGTTAGCTATCTTTTAAAAGTGTACACATACGCAGGTATGTAAGATATCATGGACCACTTTGCAGAATTAGCACAACTGTGAAAAATCTGAAGGAAACAGATTTTGGGCCACACGTCTTTTGAAAAAAAAATCTTTCTTCAAAAGCCTACTATGTATATTTGGGTCTAAGATTTATCACTAAACTATTAGGACAAGATGTGGGGTTTAATTAGAGGATCTAATTCTCAGCTGAAGTTTCTTGATATGTAAGAGGAATAATATGTCTCATGGGGTCATTGTGAGGATTACATGAGATAATAAGGGTAAAACATTTTGCAAATATTAAAAGGACTTCATAAACCAGAGCTTTAGTAATGATAATAATTTGCCTAGCAATATGTTAAAAATTTATAGTATATATAGCAATATAGTAATAATAATTATTAGTGATAATTATAATTGGTCAATTTAACTTCTCTCTACCTTAATGTCCTCATCTGTAAAATAAAAGGATTAGACTAAATGACTTCTAAGTCTCTTCCAATCCCAAATCAGCCTTCTCTCAGCACCAGGGGCCTCCTCATCTTGGAACATTTGACCATCCCTCCCAACCTGAAATATCCTTCTGTAAGACTTGCCTTCTGTTTCATTTGTGAGTTCTTGGGTCCTTTGTTGTGTGGAATGACCCAGGCTAGCTTTTATTATCCTCCTGACCTTGTTTCTAACTTTTGAATTTCATAATCATGGCCACACACACATACCCCTCCCCTCCCCTCATTCCCTCCTGCTTTTCACCTCCCTTGTATGTGGTGTTTTTCTCATTAGAATGTAAACTCTTTGATGGAAAGGATTTTTTTTTAAAATTGTATTCCCAGCATTTAGCAGATTCTTGACCTTGTGTTTAATAAATGCTTGTTTTAGTCCTTCCTTCCATCTTTTCCCTATCCTTTCTTTCTTTTCTTTCCTTCTTCTCTTCCTTCCTTCTTTCCTTCCTCACTCACTTCATTTTTTCTTCCTTCCTCCTTTCCTTCCTCCTCCTTTCTTTCCTTTCTTGATGTGATAGCACACTAACAAATAATGTGATAATATAGAAAAAGGGAATTAACTAAAGAAGTCCAGAAAGTTCTTTTAAAAGCTAGCTGATAGAATAGAGGAGACATGCAATAACCAACTCTCAACCAAACTGAAGGAATGGCAAGAGCACAATCATACCAAGTTTTTTTGTGTGGTTATGACATTTGGCTCTAACATAAACATCATTCAGTGTCCTGAGCAGTAAAGATATTAGTGATATCTATACCTCACTTTTCATGTCAAATGGCAAGACAGAATAAACAAGAATGAGGTTCTGGAGTCCAGCCAGTTCATCAGTATCTAAATTATGCTGACTACTTCTCATCTCCATTTGGCTGGACTTGGGCCAAGGATAGATGGTGTGAGATACTGAAATAGCTTCTGTAAAAGTTGAAATTGTACATGTTCTCCATTGCCGGTAGTATAAAAATATAAGTTCTTTTGTCTGGCATTCAAAATCTTTCACAATCTGGTTCCAGCCTACCTTTTCAGGTTGATAATAGAGCATTCTGCCATATTCATGTTATGCTCCAGCCAAATTTGACAATTTTCTCTTTTCCACCTTTCTATCTCTGCAGAGACTGTCCTTATTGTTGCCTCTCTTCTTACCTCTGCTTCTTGGAATCCTTCAAAGATCAGCTCAATTGCTGCCTTCTTCAAGATGCCTTCTTTGATTTGTCCAGTGGTTAGTACCATACCCTCAAATCAATCTATATGTATTTTATATAGATATCCTCTATTTACCAGTGAATGCATTGTATCCTCCTAATAGAATCTATGGCCTATGACAGCAGGGACTCTCTCACTTTGCTGTCTGTATCTCTTATTCCTGGCTCATTATAACTTCTCGATAAATGCCAGTTAATTGTTATTTGGTGGAGCTACAGGGACACAGGCATTAAGTTAGAAAGGTTGCCCCATTCCAAGTCTTCAAGGGAACAATTTCTACTATTGGGAGAACAGAAGGGGTTGGCTGGATGCTTACTCTCCACTATCCTATCTACAAAAAGGCATATTGGGATGGAATATCTACTACATATCAGTGTAGGTATATAATTGTTCTTTTACAGGTTTGGAATAAAGAAAATATGCTGGCTCCTGTAATTAGTTTTATACAAATGGGGAAAAAATTCGAAGGCATAATCCTTTTCAATATTTAGGATATGAAGTATTGGCTGATTTGCAATTCCTTCAAGTGTGTTATGATTTACAGCTGTGGGGACTTTTGGAGAATCGACCTACCCCTTCATACTTAGGCATGGTCCTTAACACAAGAGGAATTAAAAAAATCTTTCACCACTAATGATTTCCACTGTAACACATATCAATTTTTCTTTTTGGTCAAAATCATTGGTTCACCTAAAATGAAAGAGTGATGAACTGCTTTCATGCTTTAATAGATTTCTTTAATTTCTTTAAACTTGTTATTGTTGTTGAATCATTTTTCAGTTGTGTCTGACTCTGTGACCCCATTTAGGGTTTTCTTGGTAAAGATATTGGAGTAGTTTGCCATTTCCTTCTCTAGCTCATTTTATAGATGAAAAAGCTGAGGTAAACAGAGTTAAGTGACTGGTCTAGGGTTACACAGCTAGTAAATGTTTGAACTCAGGAAGATGAGTCTTCTGACTCCAAGCCCAGCACTCCATCCACTGTACTGCGTACCTACTTTAAGATATCCTTGATCACATAAAATATGGACATATACATACACACATACAGATACACATTTAATGCAGAATTTAGGAAGTCTCTACTTTAGGATATTTGACTTAAATTTGAAAAACTATTTAGGAACAATTTCTCTTTCCAGGTGGGACCACAGATAGTTCTTTTTCTCTCTTTGTTGCCTACCTGGAATTTCCCTATCTTTCTTCTGCTTTTCCTTCCCATCAAATATTTCTTTTCTTCTGCATGTCTTATGGGCCACAAGACTTCAAATGACAAAAATAGTGATTAAACCTGAGACTGTTTCTCTCTACTGATTTTCCTGATAATTCAAATACCTCCAAACTCTGCCCTTACACTTTAGCTTCCACTGTTATCACTCTGTTAAAAGTGCTCTATTCAAAATTGCCAATGATCCCTTTTTAAAATTATAAAATCCAATAGCTTTTTCTCAGTCTTCATTTTCATCTACTTCTCTTCAATTTTTGACAATGTTGATTACTCTTCTCTTTGGTACTCTTTTGTCTCTATGTTTTTGGGATAACTAGATCACACTCTATAACTGTAAGGGTTCTGACATGGGTTTCTCTTCTTCTTTACTGTTTCATTTGGTCATCTCATCAGTTCCCATGTATTTAATTACCATTTCTATGATTCTCAAATCTACCTTTCCTGCCTTAGTATTTTTGTTGACCTCCATTTTTGGATTTGAAGTTGCCTCTCACATTTCTCAAACTGGGTGTCATAGTAGCTGTTCATAAGTGCTTGTTGATCAATTGACTTGCTGAAGTTCATATAGCCAATACATGTAGGAGGAGACCTGTCCAGTTCTTTCTGACTCTAAGACCTTCCTATTATTCATTGCACCACACTGTTTATCAAGTAGATAATAAACCTTTAAAATATATGTAATGTTCTATCATTCTTCTATATCACCAAAGCATAAAATGTGGAATGACTACTTATTGAAACTCTACAAGCAATTTTATTAGCTTTGTGGTCACTGGAACCATAGGTTTTGTTACTATATTTAAGAGAGTTGGTTACCCTATAAAACCTGATGATGAAAGAATTGCTTTGATTTTAAAATGTTGACACTTGAGTAAACCTCAAACTAAATTAAACTGAAAACAGCAATTGTCATTCAGGATGTGGGTTTGCACTTACATAGTCTTGAGAAATAAGCATCATATTATAGTACAGTACTGATATGCTCAGAAAAAGAAGAGTGAGAATTCTTCCTGTGACTTACATTTCCCTCATGAGGGTGCTCCTTGAAGAAAAGAAAAGCAGATGAAGAATTGAGAGAAATCACTATTTTAATTCCTTAAAAAGTTGTAATGATAATAATTTATATTTATACAATTATACAATTAATATAATATATAAAACTCTGAGGTGAGTAGTGTATGTAATTAATATCTCCATTTTGCAGATGAACAAACTGAATTTTAGATTAGGTGACACCCTCAGGATTACATATTTACTAGGTTTTAGTCAGGACCCAGATATTGATTTCTCCTAACTCCTTATGTAGCTTTCTTTCCAAAATATAGTTTTCTATATTTTCTTTCTTTTCATTATAGTGAATGTTCCGGGCTATTTCTTTTTAAAGCTGGAAATAACGTTCTTTGCCTTTCCTCTCTGATGATGTACTCTCTAGTAAGTTGTTCAGAGCTTAGAATGAAGGATATATGCTCAGCTGTACTCTGTTGAGTTGCTGTGGATAGTAAACCAATTTAACTTGAAGCAAAAATGAATAGTGAGTCCTTTTTTTTTTTTTTTTTTTTTTTTTTTTTTTGCCTGATCACAGTAAAGAAGTCTGAAGACAAGGGGATGAACTGTCACTTGAATAAGGCAAAAAGAGAACAAATAAAAAAATAAGACAATACACAACAACTTTTAATGAAATTTAAATGAAATGAATGATTAATCCTCTAAAAATAAATGCTTATTAATAGAGCATGAAATAAAAATATTTTTAAAAATAAGTCTTATTGGTATTTCTTGCTTTTATATTACAACCATTTCTGGATATCAAAATTTTTCTCTTTATACCTAGAATGGAAACCTCTCTAGTAAAAAAGAAAACAGGTAAAGACAAGGCAATGACTTTAGTGTAGGGAAATAGTCTGCTCTGGTTCTCATACACTATGATTGGTTTGTCAATTACATTCTGTATGGTTGCTGTATATATTGTACACAATATATTGCTTATTCCATTCTGTATTCATAGATTTGCTATTGCCTTAAAGTTAAAAGGGATCTCAAGGTTATCCTGGCCAATCCTATTATTTACAGATGAAAAAACTGAGCTGAGGGAGGTTATGATGGTTACAGAAATAGTAAACATAAGAAGGATTTGAATCCAGGTTATGGGATCCCAGAATCAACATTTTCCTTCATTATACAGATTAAAAGTGTTGGAAAGACCATACACCACACACACACACACACACACACACACACACACACACACACACACACACACACACACCTCTGAGTTGCTGAAAAGAGACAGGGAAAGTATCCAAGGTGGGCAATGTGGAAAACCTAGAAGTTATGTATCAGAGTTGGAGACTGATTGGGGATTGAAATCAACATGTTTGGATACTTTTTCCAACAGAGGTTTTGAGAAATTAGAAACTATCAACTGGAAGAGGAGATCCAAGTTCTTTTTTTTTTTTTTTTTTTTTTTTTTTTTTTTAGTAGTTTTTATTTACCAGATATATACATGGATTATTTTACAACACTGACAATTGCCAAAGCTTTTGTTCTAATTTTTTCCCTTCTTCCCCTCCCCCAGATGGCAGGTTGACCAATACATGTTAAATATGTTAAAGTATAAATTAAATACAATATATGTATACATGTCCAAACAGTTATTTTGCTGTACAAAAAGAATCGGACTTTGAAACAGTGTACAATTAGCCTGTGAAGGAAATAAAAAATGTGGGCAGACAAAAATAGAGGGATTGGGAATTCTATGTAGTGGTTCATAGTCAACTCTCAAAGTTCTTTTGCTGGGTGTAGCTGGTTCAGTTCATTACTGCTCTATTGGAACTGATTTGGTTCATCTCATTGTTGAAGATGGCTTCATCCATCAGAATTGATCATCATATAGTATTGTTGTTGAAGTATACAACGATCTCCTGGTCCTACTCATTTCACTCAGAGAGAGACAAGTTCTTAGAGTAGGTGTTCCAACAGACCTCCACTCTGGTACACAAACTTTTCCTCTTGATCTCCTAAATTTTCTAATGCTGGAAAACGGTCTCACCCTGACTCTTTATAGACTCTGTTGATCCCAAAATTTGATTTGAGGCATTATTTCAAAATTGTTTGGAGGGAAATGTTGAAAGAGTTCAGCTGGATTGCTACCTCTAATCTTCCATCTTGAGTCTGCTTATTAAATTATTGAGTTTTTCTTCTGTACCTGTTTTAAAAGGCAATTTCTTTTAGAGTTAGAGCTTTACATTTTCATCTAGTTTTCAATCCTTTGACCTTGTTCTTATATTTATTTTTTTCTCCTGGAGTCATGTGTCTATTTGATCTAATTTTTTTAGGGAGCACATTACTTGGTAAATTTTTCAACATTCTGTAACAAGTAATTTATTTTCTTCCTAATTTTTTTCTTCAGAACCTCATTTCATCTCTAATTACATATTTTTGTCTTATTTCTTCCAAGCAATCTAGTCAAGGCAAGCCAATTTCCCCCCTCCTCCATTTCTTTGTTTTAGTTGTTATTTAGTTGTCTTATGGATTTATCTTTTATACTTCTTTGACCCCATAGTATTTTTTTCATTGTGTTTGGTGCCTTTTTCTGTGTAATACATATGCAAATTCAGTTTTTGGATTGGGAGTTTGTGCTCATTGCTGTATGGCATTCTTGCATGGATTAGTATGTATGTATGTAGTCTTTATATCATTCTCTCCTCAGTTTTGATAATGCAATTCAGGAAAATGTGGCTTGTGCTAAAAGCTACTCTTTTTCTCAGATCTTGATTTCTGTCAATCTCATGGTGATCCACTGTGCATTTAAGACTTGCCACATCTCTTTTTCCTTCTGCTTGCATGATTATAAATAGGCTATTAGTTCAATTTCCTATTAAGCCCTGAAATATCCCAGTAAGTCTGAGTACTAATCTCTGGCTTCATGCATAGTATCCTGGCACAATGTTGGTTTTGTCTCTGTGGGATCTAGTGCCTCCCAGGAATGATTGTCTGTGTCCTGTGTCCCGTGCCCAGGGTTGATTCTATCCTCTGATGCTCTTTTGAAAATCTAGGCTCCAGGTACCCGATTATTTGGGCTGGTGATGGCTTGCAATGCTACTATTGTTGACTAAAAAATCTATTTGTGGGTATTTTTGCTGGTTCCAATTTTCTTTCTGTCCTAGTTGGCTTTAAACTAGTTACAAAGCTTTGTAAATTTCTCTGGAGAAATCCCTCAATCTACTTCTGCTCTCTTTGACCAATTTTTTAGTACAATTTTGGATTTTGTAGAGAAGTTCTTTTTTGGATTTCTTTATTATATTTTTTTCTTGGACTCTGTTCAGATATTTGTTAGGTTTCTTTGTGAGATTGTACTTCTCCAAGATCTTTCATGTTGCCATCTTAACTCAAGATTTGATTCATATATTTGTAATATCAACTATCAATGAACAGGCCAAGGATTGCTGTCCTTAACATGAGAACACTTTGCTCTTCCAGAGCTCCCATTTGTGGTTTCTTCAGCTGGGCAGTGTTATTACTTTCTAACCATCCTCCTTAAGCTTGATTTTTGTCTTCACCTTTTTATTGAGTTTATTCTTCCCAATGTTACCAGTGACCAGCTCATTTCTAAATTCAATTTTAAAAAATTTCTTGTATTTCTTTATTTATATATAATTTTTTTTCATCATTGATCATTCTATATTACTGGATATTCTCTCTTCCCTCGTTTTCAGGAAATTATGCATCATAGAATCAATATTCTAACTGCAAGTTAGGCTGGTTTTTCCTTAAAGAATACTGAGACTGTCATGATGATTATACCAATTGTTTTGGGTTGGGTCTGAGTCAGAACAGTCTCCAGATAGTTTAGGTTTCATATTGGGGGAAAAATGATTCAATAGGCCATTTCAACTGTTACTTAGTAATAGAAAGAAGAGGATATTCTATAAGAATATACATAAAGGACACTAGGGTGGATTCAATTGAGTAAATCTATTCTACTGTCTGCCAAGCATTAGGGAACAAAAGGAACTTCAATGGCTGCTTTGTACTCAAGTGATTAGAAAGTGGGAAAGGAAATAAAACATTTTTATGGTCCTTACTAGATCTTAAGAACTGTGCTAAGTGCCTTTTGCAAATAATTATTTCATTTGATCCTCACCATAACCTTTTGAAATAGGAGTTATTATTATTCCCATTTTACAGTTGAGGAAACTGAGATAAAGGTGATACATCTAGTAAGTGTCTGAAACTAGATTTGAATTTAAGTCTTCCTGACTCTAGGCTCATTGCTCTATCCGGTCCAATACCACATGCTTTTAGCAATATTCTCAAGTTTTAGTCTCCTTTGCTAACTAAGTTTCAAGGATGCTCTAAATGTGTTTTAAGGAAAAACTAGTCAAACCTGCCTGGGTACAGGGGTTATGATATTGTACCTCCCACTTGACACTATCCTTATTCCCTAATTTCTTTTGCTGTTCCTTCTGTCTCCTTCACTGCCTTCTTCTTCTCTTCTACGACCACTTAATATAGATGATCCTCAGAGGTCTTTCTTTGGTCTTCTTTTTCCTGCCTCTTTAAACTATCTTTCTTGGCAAATTTGTTTTGTTTCATGGTTTCAACAAGCAACTTTACACAAATAAATCCCTGATCTATTCACTGATCTTTTGAGTTAAATTCCTATACCCCAAATTGTGTAAATGACATATTCACTAGGTAATTCCACTGGTACTTAAGCTTAATGTGTCCAAAAAATGTATGTAATCATATCCTTAAAAAGAGTTGACTATTTCAACAAGAAGCAGCAGCATTAGCAGTTGGGATTTTGTAGTCCAATACAAAGGGGTTTTATTCTAGATGTTGAAACATCTAAGAAAAAAGATTTACAAAGAGCTCTAGAGGTAGGGTGGAATAAGAATGAGATCCTTACAACAACTCTGTGAGGTAGGTGCTGTTGTTCAGTCCAATCATTTTTTGTTAGTCATGTCCCAACTCTTCACAACCCCATTTGGGGTTTTCTTGGGAGAGTTACTAGAGTGGTTTACCATTTCCTCTTCATTTTATAGATGAGGGAATAGAGGCAAACAGGATGAAATAACTTGTCCAGGGTCACACAGTTAGTAAGCGTCTAAGACCAGATTTGAATTCAGAAAGATTCCAAGCTCAAGACTCTTTTATCTACTGTACAACCTAGCTTCCCTTGGGTACTTTTATTATCCCTATTTAAAGATAAGGAATTGAGGCATGGAGAGTCACTTGCCCACCATCACATAGGTGGTGAAGTAGAATTTGACTTAAGTCTTTCTGATTTAAGTCCTGTTCTCCATTCATGGAGCCACCTGGCTATTCAAGACAGAAAGGTGACTGCTTTTCTTTCTAACTTCATTGTTTTGACCTTTGACACTATCATTTAACTAGTTTCCTATGGCTAAAGCATAAGGTTTTTCCTGCCTCTCCTTTACTTGTCAAACTCGGGCAGGTACCAAATTTTGTTGATTCCATTTTTCTTTATTCTCACTCTGCTAGTATTATCTACCACATGGTCTATTGCATTTATTCTTTTAACTCCAATTTTCCTAATTCTATTTTTGGTTCATTTTAATTCATTCTTCATTTTCCTTCCAGAATTCTCTCCTTCTTAATAGATTTCTATTGCCTTTTAATTAAAGCTCAAGCTTGTTTACTTGGCATTCAAGACCCTCTATAATGTGATTCTCCCTAATTTTCCAGCTTTGTCACATATGTCTCCTTTAATACAACAAAATGACTGTCTGTTGAATAAGTTATTAACTTTCCTTGAAACTTTTTAAAATTTATTTTGAATTTAAATCTCCTCCCAAAAGAATATTTTCATGTCTAGAGTACAACATAAAAAAGAGAATTCAATATAAAACCATGAATTTTCATTTCATACTGTTTACCTTTTAAAAAAACTATACTATACTATACATCATTTTCTAAAGCTATCCAGCTTTTCTGTACTTCCTTCTAAATTTCATTTTGTTCTCTACTGTGTGCTTTTAATTTTTTTCTATTTTTAAAGGAATTTTCTTCAGAAAGTTTTTGTGTTTTCTTTTCCAAGCCCTCTTGCAAAGTTCTCTTTTCCTTTCCCCATTTTTCTTCTAACTCTCTTTTAAGATCCTTTTTGAATTCTTCCAAGAGAGCTTTGTGATATGGGGACCAATTCATATCACCCTTTGGGACTTCATCTGGAGGTGATCTGCTTTTAGTGTCCTCAGGTTTTAAATCTGTTCTTTTTCTCCATAGAAACTATCTATCTATCTATCTATCTATCTATCTATCTATCTATCTATCTATCTATATATCTGATATCTATATATCAGAGTTCTTTTTACTTTTTTGCTCATTTTTTTAAAAGGTTGATGTATGCTTTTAGGGAAAAGGGGAGATTGTCTAAGCTTCTTCTACATTTGACAGTGGCTGTGCTAGGTTAGTGCTGACAACTTCCAGTGCTGGATAGATGTGGCCAGGTCCCCTGTTATTCTGGATATCAGGGGCTCACTATTAGCTTTTTGTAGTTGCATTAGATATCTTAGAGCTACTCTATTGATCTACTGGTTTGCAACCAGGACAGAGTGGCCAACACAGCTATAGATACCTGTCAGTATATTCCCCAGAGCACAGACCCCACACTGTCCTGGGTCTCTGCACTGTGTTTATGCTTGGCTGCCTCCCTTCATGCCTGATTGAAACAGACCTTTTCTGAAGTTCTTCCAAAATATATTCTGCTGGAAATTTGTTACACTCCAAATATTTGTGGGTTTTGTCACTTTAAAACCAGCTCAGAGGCTTGATTTGGTATTGATCTGAGAGAAATCAGGGGGAGCTCAGATAAAAATGTGTTTTTTTTCTGTGCCATCTTGGCTCTGTCCTCTCAACCCACTTATTTTTAAAGACTAAATTATTTAGTCTCCAATTAATTTTTAATCTGTGTTTCCATAGTTGCATTATGAGTTGAAAAGGGTACATTTAATATTTCTGCTTTTCTGTATTTTCCTATAAAGTTTTTATGCCTTAATATATGGTAGATTTTTGTAAAGGTACCAAGGGTCCCTTTTAGTTCTCTCTAGATAACTATCATATTTAGATTATTGAAGACTCTATTTACTTCCTCAACTTCTTTCTTATCTTTTAATTAGATTTATCTAATTCTGAGAGGGGAAAGTTAAAATTCCCCATTATTAAATTATTACCATCTATTTCTATCTAGAATTCATTTATCTTTTCCTTTAAAATTTAGATGCTATAGTATTGTCAACCCCTTTATTCCCAACTTTCTTCTACTGTAATATTTCTTCCATTCATGCCTCATTTGTATGAAATAATTGCTCCATTTTATCTCTCCCTATCTTGTTTTATTTTTTTAGAATCATTCCATATATTCAATTCCAAGCCTACTAGCTTGTGTGATCTTTCAAACTTCTCAAGTAAAGATAACATTCTTAAGAGTATAGATAATATAATTTTCCTATATAAAAACAAAGTTTGACCTCATTGAGTCTCTTTTATGAATGATAAGATGTTGTTCTACTTCAGCAATCCTTGCTTCCTAAGGACTAAAAGGATGAGGACATTACCAGTATATAATTTCTTAAAAACCTATCCTTGGGAACCCACCCAAACAAAATAACAGTATTTAATCCCTATACATTTTGTTTCTGCATCCCAATTCTTTCTGAAGCGCTATCTTCCTGGGATACTAGGTAGGAAAGCCAGCTACCTTAAATTGTTGCTTTTCAAGATTCACAGTTTCTTGTTCCTTTTAAGGGAAGAATTACCCAAGTGTGACAAAGGAAAATAGGAGAATCCTTACAGACTTCAGAACATCAGGTTCCATGCTCTTTAGTTTTTTAACTGAATGTGGGACCTGCTATTAGTCTGATTATATTTCTGTAGTATTTAAATTGTTTTTTCCTCTTTCTTGTTAATTATAGTATTTTCTTCTTAACTTGGGAGCTTTGAAGCTTGGTTATGATATTCCTGTGAGTTTTGATCTTGGGATCTCTTTCAGATGATGATGTGTGGAGTTTTTCAATTTCAATTCTACCCTCTAATTCTAAAACTTCAGGGTTATTTTCTTTAATGAAGTGCCTGATTTTTTTTTATGATAGTTCAAAAGATAGCTAGATGACACAGTGTATAGAGCACCAGTCCAGAGGTAAGGAGAACCTCAGTTCAAATCCAGTCTCAGGAACTTAACATTTCCTAGCTGTGTCATCTCGGGCAACTCACTTAATCCCAGTTACTTGACACAGAAAAAAAATCATAGCTTCAGATAGTCTCTTCTTGGTCTGTTTTCTAGGTCAGTTGTTTTCTAATGAGATATTTCATTTTAAAAAATTGTCTTAGTATTTCATGTTTTATAACATTAGCTCCCCCTTGCCCAATTCTATTTTAACATGTCATTTTTTTCTTAAGTTTTTAGATCTCCTTTTCCAATTGTTTTACTTTCTTTTCATAATTTTTTTGATTTTCTTGGATTGCTCTTATTTTTTTCCCCAATTTTTTTTCTCAGCTTCTTTTATTTGATTTTCATATGTTCTTAAAAAACTTTTCTAGGAACTCTTTTGTGGCCATTTGACACTTTTCTTAGCTGTATAAGTGGTGTTTTTTTTTTTTTTTTAACTTCACTATCTGAATATGAACCCAGATCTTCTCTATCCCATAGTGACTATCTATGGTCAGGTTCTTTCTCTTTTGCTTACTCATTATTATTTTTAGTGGCTATTTACAGTGGGACAATTCTAGCTCCAAGGTGTATGAGTGGGGATTTAATCTTCCAGACTTTAGATTTTTTGTACTTTTGTTTTCTGAGTGCTCTTTGGGGGCCTGACTTAGGGCACTTTTTTCTGCCTCTGAGTCACAGTTTGGGCCTCCAGTCATGCTGTTATCCCAAGTACTGTTGTTTCTTGCTGTGCTTCTTCAATGCTGCAAAGTGTAGCTCTCTCCTCTGCCCTGAAATAGAAACTAGGGATTCTGTTCTCCTGTGAGTGCCCATAGACAGGAGGGTCCCCCTCTGTTACCAAGCTCTCTGCCATAAACTTCTCCTTGCTATAGTTGCAGCTTCATATCACTGTCTGGTCAGTACAACTGGGCCTAGTATCCCAACACAGGAGGATTATTGCAGGCCGATTAGCTCAGCAGCAATCAAAAAGTTTAGCTTTGGAGCAGATGGGCTGGAGGACGAGCTGACTAAAGCGTGGGTCAAGTGGGAGATGAAAAGCAACTCTGTTTATTCCATAGCTAGCTCAGTTTTATATAGAATATGAAATAACAAACACCTGGATCCTGTCAGATGGAAGCCAAGCCAACACCTTCCTGCCTCATTTCCTTTAGTGGCTTTGCACAATCATGGAAAGGTCTCATGGAGAATGTGCTGAACCCTAAGCCTGTTTCTCATAGAACAGGAGAGTTGTAAGCTCTGATCTGTACTAGGGGCTTAGACTTTGTTCAAGTCCTCTGCAGAGGTTCAGGGGACTATTCCAGAGCTATCTCTGGAGGCTGAATCTTTCCTAGAGTTCCCTCAAGTTGTCTTAGGAGGACAACTGCTTTATTCCAACTTTCAATTATTTCTGCTACTCAAAGTTTACTTCTGGGTGATCTTTTTGTCTGTGGGAGGTTTGGAGAGGCTGATATTTCGTCTTATTCCCCTGCCTTTTTAGAAGTCTCTCAGCTATTCACTTTCTCTTCCTTTGTGTCTTTACTTATGCTAGTCCCTAGTAGTCAATTGGTTGATCAACAAGCATTTATTAAGTACCTACTAAATTTCAAACACTGAAGTAATCCCTATTTGCAAGTAGCACAACCCAGGTAGAGCAAGCAACTAGTGGGGGGGGGGGTGTGGAGAGAAAAGAGGATGAGATACTGAGAACTTTTGGAAAAGTCCATTTCCCTTGGTAGTGAGTCCTCCATACTTTTCCTCTGCCAAGAACTAGTGAGCCACCTGGGTGACTGGACTGGGATTGGAAGAATTTAGATGGTTAAAGTGCACAAAAGGCTCCTATTTCTCTGTGATATTGGGAAAATTTTAAGTGGTTCGAGTCTGTAAGGATTCTCCTATTTTCCTTTGTCACACTTGGGTAATTCTTCCCTTAAAAGGAACAAGAAACTATGAATCTTGAAAAGCAACAATTTAAGGTAGCTGGCTTTCCTACCTAGTATCCCAGGAAGATAGCGCTTCAGAAAGAATTGGGATGCAGAAACAAAATGTATAGGGATTAAATACTGTTATTTTGTTTGGGTGGGTTCCCAAGGATAGGTTTTTAAGAAATTATATATTGGTAATGTCCTCATCCTTTTAGTCCTTAGGAAGCAAGGATTGCTGAAGTAGAACAACATCTTTGGAGTTTGCAGTTCCAAGAGAGTGGGTGCTTACTTAGTCTTGGAAGAAGCAGAGTGGGAAGGACCTTACCAGACAGTAGACATGACTGAGACTGCTGTCTGGAGGCAGAGAAGACTAAGCTTAAAGGACCTGTGGAGGAACCTCAAGAATGGACTATTATGGACAATTTATAATATCTAAATTTGACTTTGCAAGTAGGAATGTTTGGCGGGAGGGGGGAATGTTTCTGCATAGAGGAATTTTAACAATATTGGTGTTTTACCCATTATTTATTATTTCCAGAAAAGTTTATAGGGACTCTTCAATTGGAGAAAGTTGAATTAACATTTTTTAGGATGAAGAATTTATGAATGATAATTCTGATAAGACTCTTTAATGAGAAATTAGGATAGTATATACTATATACTATATTTTATGTGAGTTTTAATTGATTGTATTGAGTCATTTTAAAGTTGTTCCCATTATTTAGGGAGATTCTGAGATCAGTGGTCTATGTTTTTGTCCTTTTGAACATGCTTAATACCTAAACATGTTTTGATATAGATTGATTATTGAGCATCTTAAAGTAAAATTATTTGTGTAATGCTGAATTTAAAACCTATCTACTTAGATATAAAGATAAGCTGTAAACTTTCTAGACTGAATCTCTTACTGTATCAATGTAAATAAGTATAGTCAAAATTTACTTAGGATATGTAATCTTTGAGAAATAAATTCACCTGAAGCTTTGGTTAATAAGACTTGCTATTTGAGATAAAACTTCTTGGGATTGTAACTGATATTATTTTGAGTTTTGAATTCAGATATAATTGATAGTGATTGATTGATGGATCATCAAGCCAATAATCCACCATCTGAAAGGAATATGCCACAAGCTACTCGGAGGAATGTGATTCTGAATTGTTATAGGTGAAGTTTAGTATCTGGGCAAGAGTTGGGAGGACAATCTTGGCCTACACTTAAAGTGGGATCCTTTTGACTCAGTTTCCCAATGGTGTTCCTTTGAATAAGAACCCACATGATTATTCCTGAGTCTGACTATACAGTGGAATTGTTATTTATACTATTAGCAAGAATGCTTTATCCTGTCATGTGTGTGCTCTCAGGCTGAGGCCTGAAGGACCAGTTTTTGATTATAATCATGTCCATGTTTTTTCCTCTTATGGCAAATTTCTATAATCAAGGCAAGAGTTCAGTAGAATGTAAGATCTTGCAGTTTCCTAACAGAAAATGTGGTCATTATATCCTAAATAAATAAGAAGTGAGCATTTGGCCTAGTCATCTATTGCTAAATGAATATATTTGTTTATTTCTTTTAGCAATTTTGTTGTTGCTGACTTTTGTGATAGGCATTTTTATTAAAAGTTATCTACTCCAATTACTAGAGACACAAATTGTTGGGATGATAGATGGCCCTCAGATAGGAGTTGGGGGTACAGAACACCAATTTGTATGCTGAATAGGCTCATTAGATTCCAGACCATGGTTGAATTACTTATTAACCAGACGACAAAGGCATTGGATTTGTTAGCAGACAGGCCACTCAGACTAGAGAAGCACTACTTCAGGCTAGACTGGTATTAAACTAGTTGTTGGCTGAAGAAAGTAGTTTGTGGGAAATTAAATTTTTGCTGTGTGAAAATTGATGATAATGGGCAGGTAGTGAAGGAAGTTACCCAAGACACTAGAAAATTGGCCCATGTCCCATTCCAAACCTGTTCCTCACTGATGGGATCTGTGGTGTGGAGTTGGGAAGTATGTTAGAGTTAGGGGAGATCCCACATGGCATGGAGGAAGGGAAAAGACATCACGAGGCAGAATATTGTAGTGGGCTGACCCAGACTAAGGTAGAAGCCATGGGATGGCCCACAAATAGGTTCTATAGGGAAAATTTAGCCATGGGGCCATGACTAGGACTTCCATATTAGAAAGATTGAACAATCTGGAGGGGGAAGTCCAGTTAGACTTGGACTTTTAGAGGGTAGGATCAAGGAATCAAATTGAAAACAGGTTCTTTTGGTTTTAGAGAAGGATGGATTTCAGTAGAGAAAAAGGACAAACCAGACCAGAGGGATTGGAGACTGAGAACAAGATGGTGGAGGAAACATATCAAGGATGATGCGAGAGGTCTTCAAAGATTCATAAATAAAGAGGAAGGATTGTGCAGGATAAACTGAGTGGAGAACCTCTCATGAGAATATGGCCTTAAACTGTGCCCTAATTATGACTTGAGACTTTGCAATAACAAGTTGAGCTATAGCTAAAAAGTTACAGATATTTGATTATCTTGGATGAACATTCCCCTCCTATTTCCCACCACTTCTCAATTAGCATTTAATACTTCTTTTAAAGGTAATTTATTCTTTTGATTTTGGGATAAACTTCTACATTCAGAATGTAAACCCAGATTCCCCCAGACAATGGGAGAAAAGGTGAAAGTGTGGGGGGGTCTCTGGTCAATATAATCTTGTGTTTTGCAGTTTGTGCTTTGCACTTTTTTTTTTTCCTGAGGCTGGGGTTAAGTGACTTGCCCAGGGTCACACAGCTAGGAAGTGTTAAGTGTCTGAGACCAGATTTGAACTCAGGTCCTCCTGAATTCAAGGCTGGTGCTCTATTCACTGCACCACCTAGCTGCTCTGCTTTTCACTTCTTGTTGACAAACACCTAGTCTGTTGGGAGTTGCCCTTTCTCATGAGAAATTCCTTTTTGCCTTTTTTTTTTTTTTTTTTTTTTTTTAACCTGGAGAATCTCTGATTTTAATTTGGGTTCACAGTCCCACACACTCTGATCCTTGTTTTGTCCCAAGGCTTTCAATTACTATTCTTAAATATCTTCTAGAAGAAAGGGGAAGGAACCCTGACTTCCTCCCTAGAGTAACTTTAGTGCTTCCTATCTAGGTGACCTTGTTCAAGTACCTTTTCTCTAAGGAACTCAGTTTCCTTGTCTATAAATGAGAGGCTTGGGTTAAATGACCTCAGAAATATCTCTTAGTTTAAACTCTGGTATTATTTACATCCATCTTTCCTGAGGTGTGGTACTGCAATACATGCTTAACTCCTGGATTGTTCTAGTTCCAGGATTCTGTGATAAAACTCCCAAGAAGGGCTTTCCCTTTACTCCACTGCTGACATAGGAAGACACATGGGCTTTTGAAAGAACAGGCAGAGATGGGAATGAACAGCCAGCTGTTTAGAGTAGTAAGTAGTAATTAAAATAATTTTTAATAACTGTAAAAATATAAATAATTAGCATAGGAGGAGGCTCAAAAGAATTCACTGAAATACACATGGGATGGTTGAAAAGATAGTTGGAGAGGGAAAAAAACCTATGAAAGCAAAATCACAAAGTCCCTAAATTAAAAGAAGCATTTAATTGACTCAGAGATTGCTTGTGATAGTGAATGATTCTGTTGTTACCCATTTGATGATACTCTCCATTAATGAGAAGTATGCACAGAAAAAAATATTATAAAACAATTTTAACTCTAACAGAAACTAGATTCTGGATTACATTCTCAGAATGATTTTAATGAATTATAGACTTGATTGACTAGTGGCCACTTTTGGAGTATCATCTGGTCATCTCTTCCTCCTTCTTGCTGTTCTTTCCAGCTGTCTAGCTTCTTATACTTGATTCCTCAAGCCACCCTGTTGTCGATGGCTTGAGGAACTGAGTACCATAAATTTAGAAACCATTACCTTTTCTGATATATTAAGGTAAACACTGGATGAAAAGAAAGGAGCACTGGTATAACTGAACCTTTAGTTATTTCTCTATTCAACCAAAAATGAAGTTATACTTAATGGTACTGTTAGGGGCCAGGAAATAATTTTTTAGTCTTTTGCTTTCATCTTCACTAATCACTGTCATTATCATTTTTTATGTTCAAATGACTAGGAAAAGGAAAAGAAATTCTGAATATATAAATTTAATGCCCTAAACATTAGGGATAGCAGATGTAGGACACTATATTTACTATTGGGAATCCTTCCTGTTCTTCTAATCTGAGGAAAAATACTAAAGAAATGATAGTAGAAATTTTTCTCTCTGATGTTACTAATGCTCTCTAAACTGTTATATCTAGTAGTATCCTCTTGATCCTAATGTTTTGATTAACTATCTTATTTTCCTGGAGAATTTCTTTATTTAATTTCCTTGACAATGCTCTCTTAAGTTCTTCTATCTTTTTGATCACTGCTCATTCTAACTTGATGAATCATGTCCATCTCCTTCAATGTTCTCCCATGAGTCATTTTCTCTTTATTGTCTCCAGGATTTCATCACCTCTTAAAGAGTTTAATATCATGACTATTTTGATAACCTTCACATTTATGTATCTAGTCTTAATCTTCTTAAACAAGCAAATTGTCCTACATAGCCAAACTCATACTAAATAGATACCTTTATATGACTATTTCATATGTATCTCAGATTTAAAAACTTGAATTTCCCCTTAACTATAGCCCTCATTCAAAATTCCAAATTTCTGTTGAAGCAGCTTATTTTTACCTAAGTTCACAACCTAGGATTTATTCTTTGTTCTTTCCTTCTTCTCACTATGCTGCTCTTGCCCATCTCCTTTCTCCCATCCAATCAACTGCCAAATCTTTTTTTTTTTAAATTATAGCTTTTTATTGACAAACCATATGCATGGGTAATTTTTCAACATTGACCCTTGCAAAAACTTCTGTTCCAACTTTTCCCCTCCTTCCCTCCACACACTCTCCTAAATGGTAAGTAGCCCCATATATGTTAAATATATTATATTATACAATATATGTATACATATTTAAACAGTTGTCTTGCTACACAAGAAAAATTGGATTTAGAAAGAAGGTAAAAATAACCTTGGAAGAAAAACAAATGCAAGCAAACAATATCAGAAAGAGTGTAAATGCTATGTTGTGGTCCACACTCATTTCCCAGTGTTCTTTTGCTGGCTGTAGCTGGTTCTGTTCATTACTGATCAATTGGAATTGATTTGGATCCTCTCATTGTTGAAGATAGCTACTTCCATCAGAATTGATCCTCATATAGTATTGTTATTGAAGTGTATAATGATCTCCTGGTTCTGTTCATGCCACTTAACATCATTTCATGTAAATCTCTCCAAGTCTCTCTGTATTCATCCTGCTGATCATTCATTACAGAATAATAATATTCCATAACATTCATATACCACAATTTACTCAGTCATTCTCCAATTAATGGGTATCCATTCAATTTCTAGTTTCTAGCCACTACAAAAAGGGCTGCCACAAACATTTTGCACATACAGGTCCTTTTTCCTTCTTTAATATCTCTTTGGGATATATAAGCCCAGTAGGAACACTGCTGGATCAAAAGGTATGCACAGTTTGACAATTTTTTGAGTATAGTTCCAAATTGTTCTCCAGAATGGTTGAATCCATTCACAACTCCACCAATGATGTATTAGTGTCCTAGTTTTCCCACATCCCCTCCAACATTTGTCATCATCTTTTCCTGTCATCTTAGCTAATCTGAGAGGTGTGTAGTGATATCTCAGAGTTGTCTTAATTTGCATTTCTCTGATCAATAATGATTTGGAACACTTTTTCATATGGGTAGAAATACTTTCAATTTCTTCTTCTGAGAATTGTGTTCATATCCTTTGACCATTTATCAATTGGAGAATGGCTTGATTTCTTATAAATTTGAGTCAATTCTCTATATATTTTGGCAATGAGGCCTTTATCACAACTGCAAAGATGTTTTCCCAGTTTATTGCTTCCCTTCTAATATTGTCTGTATTAGTTTTCTTTGTATAAAAGCTTTTTAACTTGATATAATCAAACTTTTCTATTTTGTGATCAATAATTATCTCTAGTTCTTCTTTGGTCACAAATTCCTTCCTTCTCTGCAGGTCTGAGAGGAAAACTATCCTATGTTCTTCTATTTTATTTATAATCTCATTCTTTATGACTCCATTTTGATCTTTTCTTGGTGTATGATATTAAGTGTGGGTCAATGCCTAGTTTCTGCCACACTGATTTCCAATTTTCCCAGCAGTTTTTGTCAAATAGTGCATTGTTATCCCAAAAGTTGGGGTCTTTTGGTTTGTCAAACACTAGATTGCTATAGTTATTGACTATTTTGTCCTATGACCCTAGCCTATTCCGCTGATCAACTAGTCTATTTCTTAGCCAATACCAAATGGTTTTGGTGATCACTGCTTTATAATATAGTATCCACCTTCATTTGACTTTTTTTTCATTAGTTACCTTGAAATTCTTCACCTTTTGTTCTTCCAGATGAATTTTGTTATTTTTTCTAGGTCATTAAAATAGTTTCTTGAGAGTCTGATTGGTATAGTACTAAATAAATGGATTAGTTTAGGTAGCATTGCCATCTTTATTATATTCTCTTGACTTATCCAAGAGCACTTAATATTTTTCCAATTGTTTAGATCTGATTTTATTTGTGTGGAAAGTGTTTTGTAGATTTGCTCATATAGTTCCTGACTTTCCCTTGGCAGATAGATTCCCAAATATTTTATACTTTTGACAGTTATTTTAAATGGAATTTCTCTTTGTATCTCTTGATGTTAGATTTTGTTAGTGATGTATAAAAATCTGATGATTTATGTGGATTTATTTTGTATCCTGCAACTTTGATAAAGTTGTAAATTATTTCTAATGGCTTTTTAGTAGAATCTCTGGAGTTCTCTAAGTATACCACCATATCGTCTGCAAAGAGTGGTGATTTGGTTTCCTCATTATTTACTCTAATTCCTTTAATTTCTTTTTCATCTCTTATTGCTGAAGCTAGCATTTCTAATACAATATTGAATAGTAATGGTGATAGTGGGCAACCTTGTTTCACTCCTGATTTTATTGGGAATGGTTCCAGTTTATCACCATTACATATGATGCTTACTGATGGTCTTAAATAAATGCTATTGACTATTTTAATAAAAAGTCTATTTATGCCTATACTCTCTAGTGTTTCTAATAGGAATGGGTGTTGGGTTTTATCAAATGCTTTTTTTTTTGCATCTATTGAGATGATCATATGGTTTTTGTTTTTTTGATTATTGATATAGTTATGTTAATAGTTTTCCTAATATTGAACCTCAGCTGCCAAATCTTGTTCATTCCACCATGTTATTTTTTGCTTGTTATTCCCTTTCTCTATTCGCATAGCCACTACTTAGGTTCAGTCTATTACCTTTACTTGGACTATTATAATATTCTCTTAGGAACAACATCTCTTACTAGGATGGTTTCATAACTCAAGTTAAGCATTAGCAAAACAAAAGAAAGACACTCATAGTAGATCAAGGATTATATTCTTAGTACATAATTGCATAGTTACTATAACTACAGAGGGAAGTTTAGTTAGATGTCTCAAGAAAAGGACATTTAAATTAAGGAAGAGTTATTCATCTAAGCATCAGTCTCAATTTAACTAAATGTACTAGTCTTTGGTCATTCCTGAGGAATGTTTGGTTGGCTGTATTTGTACTCAACTATCCAGCTAGGTTCATAGTAGAAGCCTTAGTCTGATGAATCAATTAAATCTTAAAGATTATTTAAATACCTGAAAGGAGGTAGGGTATTAAGATGTAGATGCTAGGGTTGCCGCTCAGTCTTTCCTTTTCCCAATTCATCTTTTATACATAAGTATAAAATTACAGTGGTGTGCAAATACTTGGAATGAGCAGTACTTTTGATGTGATTTTATTTTGTAACAATGATGGTCATATTCTTGTATAGATGATATGTTGACATAAAATATCTCCTCCATAATGAGATGAAATTGGATTGAACTGGTTTCTGCACCTTTAGTTAGTTTTTTTTTAAATCAGGAGAGTGAGTGTGGATTTTCTGTAAAATATAAGTTTCATTGAGAGAGAGAGAGAGAGAGAGAGAGAGACAGAGAGACAGAGAGACAGAGAGACAGACAGAGACAGAGAGTGTAGACATTTGGGGTTAAATGAGTTGACTAAGGTTACATAACTAGTAAGTGTCAAGTATCTGAGGTCAGATTTTTGAACTCAGGTATTCCTGACTCCATTCTGCGACCTAGATATTCCTTAGTTATAATTTTAATTCTGTAGTTTTTAAGAATGAGTATTACTCTAAGGAAAAGTACTTAAGTTATAACTCATAAAGGACATACTTTATTGAACATTAAAAATATTGGAGCATTATTGGTGTGAGGAAATCAAATATTTAAAGGATCATTCATTGCCACAATAAAATTAATAGCAAATTGTCTAAAAATAAGCAGGTATAGAAAAAGGAATGAGTGTCAAAATAATTTAAGTGTTTAATATATATAAAACATTATTAAAAATGAAGATACAAATAAAATATGAAATATTCCTTGCTCTCAGAACTCACATTTTAATAAGGAAAACAACAGATAGAAGGGATTTCACATGAAAATCAAATAGAAAGGCCCAGGAGTCCTAAGGGTGCAGCAAAGTAATGACAATGTATTTTCTTTAATGTCATTTAATGTGAATTATATACATATATATATATATATATTTTTTTTTTTTTTCTTTCTGATAGTAACCATTTGACAGAAAGTCAAGAAATTTGGTGACAAGAACTTTTTTTTCTGTATCTTCAGTAGCTATGGTTGCTGAGGATTTAAGGGCTACAATCCCTTTAGAGGTACTTGTCAGTTTGAATATCCACAACAAATGCTCCTCTCAATGACAACTACTAAAATGGAGCAGCTAGCATTGGTAATCTGGGAGGTGCTGATGTTTTTGAGGCTTTTGGGTTTAGCTATTAGGAAGCAGTTAGTTTCTATCAAAGTTGGTGAATCCTTTTTCTGTTGTGGTTGCTTTCAACAAAGACGGCTCTGAAGACTTGCCTGAGGACTTGTCTAGGGGACATTGCAATTCCTGAAGGTTTTGGGCTTAGTTCTGGGCTATTTTCACCATAGTTCAAGGGGAGGTGGTTTGACCTGCCTGGCATATATTGTGCTTCCCTCAGAGTGCCTTCCTTAAAGCTTCAGCTTAGGTCGGCTTGCCTGTGTAATTGTTGGCAGTTGATCAGCAGCTGGTTAGAGGGATGGTGGAGATTTTGGATTCTTTTTCATGATGTTTGCTTCCCAGGATGATGGCAAGCTGAATCAGTCTCCTTCATATTTCCCCAAAATCAAAATATCAGTTTTTACCCAACTGTTGCCATGCTTGGAATATATTCTTTTCTCTTTTGTTACATAGAATCCCTAGTTTCCTTCAAGGCTTAGCTCCAAGGCCACATATTCATTTAAGCTCTTCTTGCTTGACCCAGTTGCCAGTATTCTCTTCCTCCTGAAATTATTTTGTATTTACTTATCTATGTATCTTTTATATCCTCTATTAGAATGTAAATTCCTTGATCACAGAGACTTTTTTATTCCCCACCTTTCCTAGTTTCTACAATCTATCACAAATAGTAGATGATTAGAAATTATTATTATTTTTACTTCAAATAACAGAAGAGGTAGTATGGTGGAAAGGAAAGAGATTTGGCAAAAGTCAGAGGTAAAATTTAACCCTAGCTTTTTTAGGGTTAAATTTTACCTCTGACTTTTGCCAAATCTCTGACTCCAGAGCCCAAACTTTTTCCCCTGTACTAGTACTAGTACTATCATACTAAGCTGTACCCTTCCTGAGTTTGTCACACAGTAATGTATCATTCCAGAATGATTCTGGACAGTTTAAGGAGCCTCCTGAAGATGAGGAAGATCAACTTGTAGCTTGCAACAGAAAACAGCATGGTGCTCTAGGTGTTTCTCTCTTGTTATGTAGGGTTTTCGTCCCACCCACTTGAGCTGTTGTAAACTACATTCTTACATTTTTATGGGTGTCCAGATTGTGCCACCATTATTTGTTTTCTCAACAATTCCTACAGTGTGAAGAGAGGCTCTATTCAAGTTTTCTATAGACCATCACATAAGATTTGTACCTTAAAGCAGAACCTGTTTCCACTAAGAGATCTAATCTTAGTGCCCATTTACATTTCAGTGACTGTAGTCAGGTTAATTACACAGGGCTCACAAGTTCAGAATAGTCTGAAGAGTTGGTCCATTGCTAGGATGAACTAAATAATAGTTCCAAAGTTCTTTGAGCAACTTGGGAAAAGAAAACTAGGTAAAAAAAAATTTCATGCTATTGGTTACATGATTTATAAATGTATTTTCTTTCATAGTAAGTAGATAAATGCAAAGAGAGTATTTTCTTCTGAAAAGAATGCCACTGGTGTATGATAAATGTTAAATTATAGTCATCCTGAATCAAAAAGATTGCTTGGAGCCAGAATTCTCTCAGCTTTCTGGATTTACACAGTGCAGATAGCTTCTACTAGCTCAAGTCCTAAGCACTTAAGCACACAATAAACCAGAAAATTAGTCCATAAATGGTACCCTTTACAAATAATCATGAGTATATAGTGTTGCTAGGTTTAATCAACTGTGTAATGTTTTTTAAAAATTGCCTCTTTTAGTTGATAAACTGAAATGGCTGTGAGGCTTCATTCTAGCCTACAGGGTACATGATATGCATTTATAAATATGTAATTAGGTAATTCTTAAAGCCAAATTTGCTACAGCCACAGTCAAAGCATGGCCAGCATCATAAGTACAAAGGCCCTTTTGTTGTTTGTTTGTTTTGTCTTTCTTTCTTTCTTTCTTTTTTTTTTTTTTTTTTTTTTTTTTTTTGGTGATGTTATTACATCTAGCTGGTACTACTCAAACTCAATTTTTGGTTTCAGATAATTGTTTTTACTATGTAATATATTTTCCAAAATAATGTGCTAAGAAGTGGTCTTTTAAAAGGATATTGGTTAGCAGCTAATTTGCACATATTTGATAATATGACAGGAATCTATGATTTGATCATTATAAGGAATTCTTGATGTGGAAGTTCTCTCTGTTAAGACAGGATGGCAACCAATTTATGACTAATGGATGAGATTACAGATTTAGAGTTGGAAGGGAACCTTAAGATTATCTAGGACCAGTACTTTGCAGATAATCAAATTAGGACCTAAAAGGGGTAAGTGATTTGGGTCACACAGGTAGTAAGAACAAAGTTAGGATTTCATAATTGTGTAATGTAACTTGTTTAGTCATTCCCCAGCTGATAGACATGCTCTCAATTTCATTTTGGTTGAGACATAAAGTATGTAGATGCAAATAGAAAATAAATAAGGTTTGGAAGTTAGGGAGTCAAATTAGGAGGGCCTAGATTTCCAGTTCCAAAGAAATTTTAACATACAGAAAGCAATAGGGAACCACTGACAGGTTTTTAAGCAGAGGAATGGCTGACCAAATGTGTGTAAAAAAATTGCTAAATCTGGCTGAAGTATAAAAGATGAATTAGAAGGGAATAGAGAAAAGGCTTGGGACAGCCTATGATAAGGGTATTGGAAATACCTAGATGGGTGGAAATGAGGGTCTGAAATAGGTTGGTGACTGTAGGAATAAAGAGAAGAGGATAAATTTCAGAGATGTTGCAGAACTGGAATAAACTTGATTTGTTATGGACTAGATGCAAAAAATGAGGGAGAGAAAATAATAAAAAATAACCAAAAGGTAATGTGATTTCCTTTGATTAAAAAAAAAGAAAGAACATGGTCTTGATATCTAAATCAGAGTCAAAGTAGACAAATAAAACTATAGACTAACTTGCCTAATAAATATTGATGCAACATGTTAATAAAATATTAGCAAGGGGGTTGCAGTTATAGATTTAAAAAGATCATATACTATGACTGAGTTTATATGACTGGTTCAATATCAGGAAAACTATAGGTATATTTTTTAACTCTAGTAATAAGAAAACCAATAAAAAAAACCATGATTATTTTAATAGATGCTGAAAAAACTTTTGAGAAAATACAACACTCATTTCTCTTAACACTGGAACTCCTAGGAATAAAGGGAATTTTCCTTAAAATGCTAAGTAGCTTCTGTCTGAAACCATGATGGGGATAATAAGCCTTTCCATTAAAAACAGAGGTGAAGCAGGAATGTTGTCATTGTTACCATTATTACTATTCAATATTGTACTAGAAATGTTATCTATATAAGAAAAGATAATTAAAGAAATAAACATAGGCAAATAGGACAAACCTATCACCTTTTAGAGATGATATGTTGGTTTACTTAGAGAACCCTATAGAGTCAACTAAAAAAATTAACTGAAATAGTTGCCAACTTCATCAAAGTTGCAGGATATAAATAAACCCATCAAAATCATTAACATTTATGTATATTACATACTTTATATATATTATAATAAAATCTAACAGGAAGAGATACAAGGAGAAATTATATTTAAAATAAATTCAGACAGTATAAAATATTTGATATTCTTCCTGCCAAGATATACATAGGAACTATATGAACATAATTACAAATACTCTTCACACACATACAGATCTAAATAATTGAAGAATATATTGCACATAAGTAGGGTGAACCAAAATGACAATGCTGTCTAAATTATTTTATTTATTCAGCTTCCTGCCCATCAGATTATCAAATCATAATTTTTTGGACTAGAAAAAGTAAATTCATGTGGAGGTCAAAAATATCAAGAAAATTAATGAAAAAAATGGAAAGAAAGGGAACCTAGCAGTATTAGATCTGAAGTGATGTGAGAGTTGTATACAAAGTTGTAATAATCAAAATAATTTGTTACTGGAAAAGAAAAAGCAGGGTTGATAAGTGAAAAAGATTAGATATACAATATTCAGAAACAAAAGAAAACAATAACAGTTTGATAAACTCAATTATTACAGCTACTATGTCAAGACCATATTATTCAACAAAAACTGATAAGAAAACTCAAAAGTAGATGAGTAGAAACTAAGTATAACATAGCATCTCACACTGAATGTCAAGGTAAGTTCAAAATAGGATCTTGATTAGGATATAAAGGGTGAAAAAGAAGCAAATTAGTGGAAGATGGAAGAAATTACCTTTCAGATCTATGAATGAAGAAGAGACCATCATCAAAAAAGAGATAAAGGTTAACTGAAAGTAAAATTGATTATTTTGATTACATACAATTAATAAGTTTTTGAACATATAAAACTAATGCTAAAATTAGATGAAAAACAAGAAAATAGGAAAAAATTTACAGCAACTTTCTCTGAAAAAAGCTCTTCTAAATTATGTAGGAGCCTGAATCAAATTTAAAGGGAAAAGAACCATTCCCCAACTGATAAATTGTCAAAAGATGAATAGCAGAGTACTTAGCAAATCCCTGGCATGTAGTAGTAGGTGCTTAATAAATGCTGAATGAAGAAGGAAGTTTTCAGAGGAAAATAAAAATCTAGAAGTCAATAGTCATATGGAAAAAATGCTAGGTCACCAATAATTATAGGAATGCAAATTAAAATAACATCTTATATCCACCAAATTGGCTAAAATGAGAAAAGAGGAAATGGGTACTATAATGGTAGAATTATAAACCAGTCCAGCCTTTCTGAGAAGCAGTTTGGAGCTATGCCCTCAAAGTTATTTAATAAGTTCATATCCTTTGACTCAGCAATACTCTTAGTAGGTCAAAGAGACCAAAGAAAGAGAAAAAGGATCAATACACCCCAAAATATGTATTGTAACTCTTTTTGTGATGACAAAAAATTGTAAGCTGAGGTGATACACATCAATTGGATAATCACTGAACAAGTATTATGAATGGGATGGCATACTATTGTGCTGTAAGAAACAATGAAAGGATAGTTTATGAAAAAAACAAAACAAAACAAAACAAAAAAACACCTTGGGAATCCTTGCATGAACTTATTCAAAGTAAGTTGAGCAGAACCAGGAAAACAATTTATATAATAACAGCACTATTTTAAAAAGATTGAAAAACTTTGAAAGACTTTGTAACTCTGATAACACAATGATGATCATGATTTCAAAGGATTCTTGAAACAGGCTATCCATCTCCAGGTAGAAAACATCTCCAGGTTTATCTCGCAGATTGAAGAACATTGCCTTCGCTCTGCTCCTCTCCTTTTCTTCCTTTTACCTTCTTTTGTTCCTTCCTTCCTTCATTTATCCATTCATTAGTTCCTTCCTTCCTTTCTGTTTCTTTTTCTTCCACACCCCCACTTGGCTAATTCAGAAATTTGTTTTACATGATTATACATTTTTGTTTTGAGTTTGATTTTTATTGACCTCTCAATGGGTGGAGTAAAGAGAGAAGGAAAGAATTCAGAATTGAAAATAAAATAAAACTGAAAAATGAGAGGTTAATATAGAGTCATAGAGAACCAGTCTTTGGGTCAACCTTTAACCTAGATCAAGCTTTTGACACATTCTGCCAGGGTGATCCCAGACAAATCACTTAATTATTTAGTCCTCTGTACAACTCTTGAAGACAGTGAATGCTAGAATAGTTATAAACTTTCTAGGACAGAGGGAGTTTCTTTTATCAGTGAAATCACAGTGAAATGAATGCCAAAATAGTTATAAACTTTCTAGGGCAGAGGGAGTTTCCTTTATCAGTGAAATTAAACAAACAAAATCTCTTGTCCCTATACATGTTAATAAGCAGTGATTCATATTTTCCTATCAGTCAAGCCTTGAAACTTTTTATGAAGTAAAAATTAGAAAAAAATTAAATTAGTTAAAAATGAAATTATTGCAGTTAGTGACAGAGAAAGACAAGTTTATTGATTGTTTCTAGAGTTTTGTGTTTGTAACCCCAAAACAGTCACAGATATTTATTGATCCTAGAGAAGAGATGATAAAACACAATTTCTCTACTCAATGGAGAGAAGTGAGGGAGTAATACTGAAGTTGCACATACCATCAGATTCAGTCAAGTATGTATGATAAATGTTTAACAACTAAAACTCTGGGGGGAAATGTATTCACAACATACTTTTAAGTTTAATCTACATTATTAGCATTTTTTTCTATTATTTTCTTAATATAGACAATTGACAAAACAATAAACCAATAAACCCTGATTTGTAGCCTTTGCTGATTATGAAGGTATAAATGCTTACACTGAAAATTTAATAATTACCTCCTTCATAGAGCTCAAGCTGGCTCAGCATATGCCTGGGCTCAGTCAAGGTATTCTTTTGTTTTATGTGTTTCTTTGGGAGTGGGATATGTGGGGCAAATCAATGGATGGTTATATTAGGGAATGACTATGGTGTAAAAAAAGCATCAATAAAACTTTACAAAAAGCAATTAAGAGCAAAACAGAGGAAAGAGTAATGTTTTACCTGTCAATTGGCTCATTATCACCTTTAAAGAAATTTTAGTATTATGTAGCTGTCTTTTCCTGTGATAGCTCTATGATGATATTGAAACAAAAGTTCATTTTGTATTTTTGAACTAAAAAAAATCTTCAAATTTTGTTATTAGTATATCTAGTTCAATTCAAGTTCCATCTGATCAATACTGAGCACATGATCTTAGTAAGCTATTTAAATTCTGTTTTCTTAGACTAGAGGTTTCAAACTTAAATAGAAATGCCAAGCCACTTATCCATTCATAAGAATTCCCATAGACAGCATATTGACTTAGTTTTAAATTTGAGTTTTATCTCTGTTTTATTGTGTTTCTGTTTATTTTGTTAAGTATTTCCCAATGACATTTAATTTGGTTTGTGCAACACTTCAGAGTACTGAAGGTCCCATGCAATTTGTTGGCAGTGTATTTGACACCTCTGGTTTTAGGAAAATCTCCGAGTAGATAATGTCAGTCTATACTGACAGAGTGTTTCTTCATTCAGTAGTTCCATATAAGATCACAGATCAAGTTCCTGTATTACTGACTTGGAAAAAACATGTTGACAAGAATATTTTGTAGGTATCAGAGCTCTATAGAATTATGAACTAAAACAAGTTTTATTTTTATTATAAAATGACATAACAAAGGAAGCCTGAAATCCCAGGAGGTTATAGCAAAATGGCATTATAAATTTAATTTAACAAACATTCAATTTGTATTGTGTAAAAAACACTGTACTAGAACTTGGAGGAGATACAAAATGTTTAGAATATATAGACCCTTCCCTTAAGAAATTTACATTCTAGTAAGAATAATATAAACGCAATGAGAGAAATGATTGTTTCTTTCTTATATTAATAACCAATTATTGGCATTAGGACTAAAGTATTTCCTTATCCAGGAATCAACCATTATGGGAAATCTGGGCAACACTTATACCCAACCAAGAAGGTTAAGATCTAATCAAAGAGAATAAAGAAATTCTAAGTTTAGGTAAACTGGTAGATTCCTGCTCATTGTGTTTAGTCATATTGATTTGGAGTAAAAAATGAATTCCCTCTTTGATAGGGATGTTGATAAATCTCTCTAACAAAAACTGGTGATCAATCTTATATACTAGAAAACTCTTATTGGAATAAACCTACCTTTCATTATGATATTCATTCTCTCATTGCTTTTTAACTAATCAGAGTTGATTTCCACCCTGAGGTGCCCCACCACCTTTTCAAAGAGTCTGTACTTATTGAAGGTTTCACAGACTAGTTCTCTTTGCTCACCTAGGGGAAACAATGAGCCTATTTTGTTGACTGTTTTCTAGACATAGTTAATAACAATGATAATAATTTATACCAAAACCCTTTCTCTTGGAAAATTTTCAACAATCACAGCAGTTAGTCATAATGTCCAATATTATAAGGTATGTTTCCTAGAGCAGGGCTACTTTTTTAAAAAATTTCAAAAATATTTTATTTTTCCAGTTGCATATAGTTTCCAACATTCATTTTTTGTAAGATTTTCAGTTCCAAATTTTTCCTCTCTCTCTTCTTTCCCTCTTCCCCCTTCCCCAAAATAGCAAGCAATCTGATATAGGTTACACAATCATTTAAAACATATTAGTCATGTTATGAAAGAAAAATCAGAACAAAAGAGAAATATCATGAGAAAGAAAAAAGCAAACAAAAGATCAAGTAAAAAATAGTGTGTTTCAATCTGTATTCAGTCTCCATAATACTCTCTCTGGATGTGGATGGCATTTTCTTTCCCAAATATATTGGAATTGTTTTGGATTACTGTATTGCTGAGAAGAGCTAAGTCCATCATACCTGATTATCTCCACAATGTTGCTATTACTATGCATAGTGTTTTCTTGATGCTGTTCATTTTATTCATCATCAGTTCATACAATTCTTTCCAGGCTTTTCTGAAATTAGCTTGAAGGGCTTCTTAAACTTTTCCCATTAGCAACCCCTTTTCTCCTGAGAAATTTTACATGACCTTGGGTATATAAATATATAAAATAGATATACAAATCAACTATTTATTGATAACAAATCATAATTTTGTAACTCTCCCTTCAATTACATGATCCCATATGGGGACACAATGCCCTAAAGAGATTACAATGTGCAATGTGAGGGCCTTAAGAATAAGTTACAAGGGGATTCAGAATAGCTTTTATGAAGGAAACATTATTTAAGCTGAACTTTAATGGATAAATATGAATTCAACATGTGGGAAAAGAGCATAGGCTCAGACTCATGCAACTGTAGAACTGGAAAGAATCTAAGAGGACATTTATTTAGTTCAGCTCTTTCTGTTCAGGAACATAATTACCTCCTTTTATCCCAAAGCAAGTGGTCCTTTAGCTTCATCAAGAATACCTTCAGTGAAATGGTGAATCTATCTCCTGAGTCAGTGTATTTAACTTTTGCATTTTTCAAATGAGTAGGAAGCTTATTCTGTCTTCCTATCTAACTTTGTTCCATTGTTCCTAGTTTTGTCCTATGGGATCACAGAACAAATCTCATGCTTTTTCTTCATAAAATTCCTTTAAATACCCCCAAACCAGCTAAGTAGTTAAATGCTTACTTGGCTGTGTGATCCTGGGCTCGTTAATCTGTTTTATAATAGTACCCCAAGGTTGTTGTGAGTATAAATGAAATATATGTGAAGAATTTTATCATTCTTAAAGTATTATTTAAATGCTAGCTTTTCTCCTCTTCCTTCTCTTCCCCATCCTTATTCTCTTCCTCTTGCTACTCCTCTTTTCTCTCCTCTTCATATACTATGGAATCACCAAAATGACTATTCTTTCCTGGACATGATCCAACTTGTCAATGGCCTTTCTAAAGTGGTGCCCAGAAATAAAAACTTTAAAAAACAAACATTCATATAATGCTTTAAGGCATGCAATGCATTGAACACACATTATCTCATTTGATCCCCAAAATAACTAGGGAAGTTAAAATGGAAATATAATTGCCATTTTATGTTGTGATACAGGAGCCACCTTCTAGTGACTGTTGGAGGTATAATTCAGGCCTATAGAATGGATCTCTTCATGTGAGAGGATGACGATGACACAAGAAGACTGAGAGGTAGTTGCTGTTCTCTGACCTCCGGACTGAGAGGCTGTTGCATTGTCTGACCTCTCTCCTCTTCCCTCTGCCTCCAATTTATTTCATTCCCAGTCTGCAACATCAGTGTCAGCAAAGGCTGCTTTGCAACTCCTTCAGAAGCTATGATCCACAGCTGTGGAAGCTCTCGGAGAACTGACCTGCCCCTTCACCTAGGCATGGTCCTTAACAATTTTATAGATGAAAAAATTGAAACTAAGTGGGATTAAGTGACTTGTCCATGTTCATACAGCTGACTAAATGTCTGAGACCAGATTTGAACTTAGGTTTTCTTGATTACAAATATAGTATTCTTGTCCACTGGGCTACCTACCTACCTACCTACCTACCTACCTACCTACCTACCTACTTACCTACCACTGGATGGCTTACCTACTTACTATCTACCTCTTCCTCCTCCTTTTCCTCCTCCTCCTCTTTTTCTTTCTCTTCCACCATCACCATCACCACCACCATCACCACCACTACCCTCACCCTCCAAATGTGAACTTTTCAAGATAGAGCATCTAAGATCTATTACATCACTTGTTCTGAATATTATACTTCTATTATACTACGCTATAATTACAGAAAGCTGTTGATCAATATAGAACTTAAACTTCATCAAAACCCCCAAGCTCTTTCCATATAAATTATTTTTTTTTGGTTATATTTCCTTCATTCTGTACTCAAGAAGCTATTTTTAAAAATCCAAGTATAGGCTCCTTATCCTGATAAAGTAACATTTTACTTGGTTCAATTAAATTCACTTCAACAAATACTTACCAAATCTCTGCTGTGTCTAAGATACCATGTTGAACACTGAGTATATAAAATCAAAAATTAAAAAAAAAAACCCTGCCTTCAGGAGATTGTGTTTTATTGAATTTAACCAATTATTTTACCCTATTTAGAAATTTTGGATCTTGACTTTCAATTAATGAAGCAAAAATCATGTTGAGATGAATACAGACCACCCAGACACACTCATATATAGAGACTGATTCCTTCAAATTTCAGTTCTTTGCCACCACAAAAAGAGTTGCTATAAACATTTTTGTACATGTGATTCCTTTTCCGTTTTAAAAAGTGATACCTTTAGGATACAGACTTCCTAGTGGTATTGCTAAATCAAAGTGTATGCAGTTTTATATTCTTTGGAGAATAATGTACATTATGGCATATCATTGTATTTTTAATATTAAGTGGTAAATATAAATACTTATTATTATATGAAATTGATTTTAAATTCCATGTTACTTCCAAAGTGACAGAGTAGAAAAAGAACTTCTTTTTCATAGCATCATAGAATTGGAACTCCCTTTCCTCTATTTTATAGACAAAAAATCTGATGATTAGAGAAATTAGATCACATACCCATGATCTCAAAGCTAGTTAGTGGAGGCTAGTTAGTGGCAGAATCTCTAAGCTTTTTTGGACAAATCTCAGGTAAATTCTCTCTTTTGATTCTCAGAAATTTGAACTTTATAACTTTAAAAACATTAACAGAAACCAACAACAAAATTTCATGGGCCTGAAAGTTTGTTATCAGCTCACTAGAACTCTACCACTCTGCCCACATTTACTCAGTGTTCCCAGTTCCCTCCTACCTACATCAGTTCTCTGTTACTGGTCCCCATATCAAGAGGCCACATGAACAGAAGCACAAAGCTGCCATCAGTCCCATAATTTCCCTCCCAAGCACTCAAAATGCTTGGTTTCCTTTAGAGCCAGAGCAGAGAGTTATGGGATGATTTCCAGGGCTGCAACAAAACAAAACATCTATCTAAAATAGATATTAAAAATGTTTTATTAGAAACAATATCACACACTACTGCAAAAAATTGAATAATTGCAATGGAGGTATGTGTGTGGGAGCTGGTCAATGACAATGTAGTCTTAATCATAATGGTGATAATGATAACAATAGCTAGCATTTATACATAGTGTTTTAAGGTTTGCAAACATGTTATCTTAATTGCAGTGGACTATGCTGATATGTTCCTTCATGTGGACTTTAGAATATATACAGGACTCCTATACCTATCTTTTTATCTGCATCGTGAAAAAAGGACTTTTGATTGGTTGCTGAGTTAGAATTTAGAGATAATCTAAATGATTGAGTCAGGAGAACTCGGGGATTCAGTCTTCTCCCTACCCCTGGCCTTTGAATGAGGAGCTTGTCAGTTCTGACTCAGCAGCCAGTCAAAAAAAATCTGTATTCCTCTATTTACCATAAAGTAAGCAGGTTGAACAATTATAGTTAACATAGTCTCACAGTAATTCCCCTTTCCCCTGTGATCTTTCTCCATTCTATTGCCCCTCTTTGTTCTAGTATTATATAAAATATATTACTAGTCATGAATAATTGTTTGTGTCATGCTGTGTAGACAATAAATTGGAAATCAATTCAATCTGGAATAAAAGGTTATTACTGCCTATTGAAGAGGCAGGCACTAGACTGAGAAATACTCTCCTCAGAAACTCCCAGACCTAATGGGACCATTTTCTAAGCTGGTAATAAATATGAGAAATAAAAGCAGTGGGGAAGATCTGTAATTTGAATTCATAAATCAACTCAAGACTATTGTTATTGACAAGCCTGGAGCACACATTTTACAGAGAGAGAGGAATGTTCTCTCTCTGGGATACTTTATAGAGGCTATTCCTCTGCTTGATCTCCCCCCCACCTCCACTTCATTGCTACTCATAAGATTATTCATTTTTGAATCCCTGTTGTATTTAAGTGACATGGTGTAATACCTATTATGTGTAAGGGGAGAATCTCTGAAATATTTTAACTTTTCAGTGTCTTTATTCTAGTTTTTCTTGTTGCCTTATTTAAGCATTGAGTTCTATTTCCTTCATCCTGTTTCTCAGGGTATCAATCATGTAGGTAAGATTGTTCTCTTTTTACTCCAACCTGTTTATTATTATTTAGGTTTTCTTACTTAGGTTTTATTTACTTACTTAGATTTTTCTAATTTCATTTAACATTTTTACTGTTTCAGCTTCTCCTTCATTTCTCACATAAATTTTTAGAGTCCTTGTGGGCAATCCATAATTTTTTTTGGAGTTTTTGTAGTTATTTCAGAGTTATTTTCTTTCTTTAGCATTTTATCTGGGGATTTCTTTAGCTTATAGTATTTATTATGAGAATGTTATGTGTGGAGCTTTAATTCTTGAATTAGAACTTTATGTCAGAGTCTGACTTTGCCTTTCTTGCATTACTGTATGAGATATTAGACCCACTAGAACTGCCAGTTGAAGTACTGGGGCTAAATCATAGCACTGTTGTAGACAATTTGTTTCCCTACAGGCGCTGAGTGCAAAGCCTTCTTCCACAGCGTTTGCCTCAGATCTCAGTTGTGGTGTGAGGTCAATAGTTAGATGAAGCCAAGGTATCAGATCCTGAATACTGCTTTAGTTTAAAGCTCCCCTCTGTCTTCTGTGATCTCCCCAATTGGTAATGTTGACCATGTCGATTTACTTAAGTAGAAATTCTTTTTTTTTTTTTTTGACCTTTAACTCCAAGTTATTTTTATTAGATTTACAACATACTGCATAAGGTCTCCGATCCCCCAAACTTAGATAAACAATTCTCTAACTGAATACTTCTTCAACTAATTTATCTAGGCAGAAATCCTATTCAATGTTTGTAGCTTCAGGCCTTACTCCCTGAAAGGAGATCTGAATTAGATCATTGGGTTTCAATTTGGTCTCCTGAGCCATCCTTCGACTTCTGATTATCCTTACTCTGCCAATTTTCTATTTGATAAGCGACTTGGAAGTTAGCCCCAGACTTTGGTCCTTGCAGAACTGATGCTAGTTTGAAACTGATCTCCTTGGTGGTCCTTAGATCATGAATACATAAATGTTGGCCTGATTTCCTTGCACTTTCCTACCAGAAACCTCAAGCCTGAGAGTTACCCTTAGGTTCTATCTCCTTCTGTTATCTTTTATGGGACAAAAGAACTCAATGGTCTCTATCTTTAATTCTAAAATTCTGTTTGGAGCTTTTATTCATTGTTAATAGATATTCTGTCGTGGAGCTGAATCTGCTTAGAACTCTTCTTGCCACCATTTTAACCAGAATTTAATAGCTCTTTATTTCTATTTATTTATTTACCGAGGCAATTGGGGTTAAGTGACTTGCCCTGGGTCACACAGCTAGGAAGTGTTAAGCGTCTGAGGCTAGATTTGGACTCCTCCTAATTTCAGGGCTAGTGCACTATCCACTGTGCCACCTAGCTGCCCTGAATTTAATAGCTCTTTTAAAAAAGACTTCTTTTCAAAAATCAGTTAAAATATTTGAAAAATAATTTTTATTGATTTTTTTGTTTTAATTATTTTTACAAATTTGTTGTCAATAATTGAAATATTAGTACATTCTATCCCTGTCTCATTTATTTTAAATCACAGGTATTCCTATATTGTCATTTTAATTCTATTATCTTACACCCCAAATGCCAGAATTCCTATACTAGTTTGCAAGTATGATTTTATTGAATCTTCTATGTAAATACAGAGCTGACTAGAAACATGTCCTTCAAAAATAGCCTTGGTAAATAAGAAACTGCTCCAATTCAAATTTTCTTCTAATTCTCATTCTACTTATCATCCTTACAATGAGATCGCAAGAAAATATAAGTCAAAACAAGAGAATAGAAGTTGCATTGTGTTTAAAATTTTTTTTTTATTATTAGATACCTAATAAATATTTATGTGGGTTCCTGGATTTAAAATTCTATCTAAATACACGAATATCACAGTAACTAATATTCCTGAGCAAGAAAAGTGGTTTAAAAAATAAAATTCCTTTTGTAGTTTTAGAATAACATTTCATCCCTTTATTTCATTTTGTTCTTTATTAAAAGGGATACCGTATCTCTAGGTTAAGATTGATCCTTGTTTTTAATATAGGATTTAAAAATTTATAGAGTATTTTATAATATGTTATCTCTTTTTATTCTTATAACATCCCTTTAAGGTAAATGAGATTGTTTTACAAAGGAGAAAACAAACTTAGAATATTAAAAGACTTAACATGTTAACACAGTAGGAATGTGAAGCTGGATTTGAACTCAGGTCTACTTGATTTCAAGTTCAGTTTTCTATTCACTACACCACACTGCCCCTTTTGATTTCTCATTTTAATAGCTTAGTAAAGTAACAAATCACTTAAGTGATTGTGTCTCATTCCTGGAAATACTGAAGTGGGAAGAATAAAGGGAATTGATGGAAGTTACTAAACCTAGAACTCTCTAGATAGATCTGTGGTACATAGAATAATGGTTCTTGAAGAGGACCAAAATGACATTATATTACAATCAAGTTAAAGTGTGTCCGACAATGGCTGATCAGACTAATACGATCTAGGAATACTTTGCTACAGGTTGGATACAAATAGTCCATATAAACATTTAGGGTCGCTTCTTTAACTATGGATCTCATATTTCTTCTGAGCTAATTCAATTCTGCTTTGCTGAGGGCACGCTATGTTGGGTGGTCCTGTGCCAGTGTCTCCCATGTCATTCTAAAGTTCTAAAGAGAGACCTTGAGAATGTCCTTGTATCACTTTTTCTGGCCTTGTAAGAGCTTGCCCTGTGTGAATTTTCCATAATATATATATATATATTATATGTATATTTAATTTAAAGTATATTATATATGTATATATATGTGCATATATATACATATATATGTATATATATATATATATATTTTTTTTTTTTTTGGTAAGCATACATTTGACATTTGAACAATGTGGGCAGCGCAACAGAAATGCACTCTCTACAGTTTAGTTCGAGAAAGGATCTCAGTATATAGTATCTTATCCTGCCAGGGGTTCTTCAGAATTTTCCTAAGACAATTCAAATGGAAGCAATTCAGTTTCATGGCATGGCGCTGGTACACTGTCTAGGTTTCACAGATGTACAATGAGATCAGCACAATGACTTGTAGACCATAAATTTGGTAGGCAAATACCTCTTCTCTCCTACTCTTTACTTCGGAGCCTCCCAAACACTGAGCTAGCTCTGGCAATACATGTGTCAATCTCATTGTTAATATGGACATCCCTGGAAAGTATCCTGCCAAGGTAAGAGAATTTATCCACAGCATTCAAAATTTTTCCATTTGTTATAACTGATGGTTCCACATATGGATGGTGTGGTGCTGGCTGATGGAGGACCTGTGTTTTCTTGGTATTAATTGTTAGGCCCAAATTAGCACAAGTAGCAGAGAATTGATTAATACTTTATTTCATCTCACCTTCGGAGGCTGCGTTAAGCACATAATTATCTGGAAACAAAAAATATGCAGCAGCACTACTGAATCTTGGCAATGGAAGATGGGCAACTTGGGCAACTTGGTGGTCCAGAGGACAAAGTGCTGGGTCTGAAGTTCGGAACACTTGAGTTCAAAACCAGCCTTAGACACTTACCAGCTATATGATCCTAGACAAAGCACTTTACCCTGTTTTCCTCAGTTTCCTCATCTATAAAATGAATTAGAAAAGGAAATGGCAAACCATTCCAGTATACTTGCCAAGAAAACTCCAAATGGGATCAAAAGAATGAAATGATTCAATCATTCATAACTGAATGATTCAACAACAAAAAATATATATGTAAAGCTATTGCTGGAGGGAAATGGAACAAAGTTTTCAGTTCTTTCCAATCAGTCTAGCTTTTGGAATTTCAGAAACCTGATGGATAAGGTTTCAAGCAGTTTCCTCACTATATGTTCATTAAAAGGAATTTTCCCCAATCTAACTAAGGAATCTTAGGTCTATGCCTTCCTGAACAAGCAAGTTGTGCTTGGTAGAGTAATTATTCTCATAAAGTCTGTACATTACTGGGAGAATCTCTTTTAGTAAAAAACAAAACAAAACAGTAGCTGAATGGTTTAGGGGGAAATAAAAAGGGGATAAATTGGAAATTTTATAGGATAAATAGAATCAGTTGTGATAGAATGATTGTTGCTGCTCTCCTTGGAGCATCTCCATTTCAAAAAAGTATCTTCTTAGGTCATCCTTAAGATACTAAAAAGTCACCAGTGAGAAATTCTCAGACTTAAGTTTAGAGCATACACAACTACTTCTGATGGCTTTATTTATATTTGCATTATTATTGCACCCTGTTCCTATCTTTATCTGGCTTAAACATTGTGACAAGAGAAATTAAGGGAATAGGCATCTCTTAATCATTTACTATGTGCTGAGTCCTTTACAATTATTAGATCATTTGATCTTCACAATCACCCTGAGAGATAGGTGTTATTCTTATTCTCACTTTACAGTTAAAGAAACTGAGTCAGACAGGTTAAGTGAATTGCCCAATCTAATAAATGACTAAGGTTGGATTTGAAGTAAGATCTTGCCATCTCCAGGTCCAGCACTCTATCTATATGCCTCTAAGTTGACAAAGTCAACTATACACATGAACTGGTAGTTAGGAAATGTATGTCATTATCACCACTTATATAAACATATACCTTTTGTTTTGCCCAAATGGGTAAACAAATTGGTACTCAGCAATATATGCTCTCTTCCCTACCCTTGAGAAGTGGAGAGGGTAATAGTTTGGGAGATATGTTCTTGACATTTAGAATTGGATTTAATAGTTTATTTTCTTGTAGAAGACACATGATAAATAGTGCTTAGGTGTAGCTGAAACAATACTATTATTTCTATAGACATAATCTTGCCCATTGTCATTAGTTTAAAAACACATAACACAGGGAAAACAGTATAGGGACAATTAATTCCACAAAAAGGTGTTACAAATGTAATGATGTTACAAAGGGGTTCCTTGATATTTAATTACTCAAAAATCAATCAATAAAAGAGTCAATCAGGAGATTGAAGTCAGAAGAACCTGAGTTCACCTGTCACTTAACATTTACTAGCCGTGTGACCCTGGGCAAGTAATTTAACCCCAATTGCCTCAGCAAAAAACGAAAACCAACCAAACAAAAGGTGCAGTGAATAGAACACAGGCTTTTAAGTCAAGATGGTCTGAGTTAAAATTCAATCTCCTTTACCAGCTGTGTGACCTTTGGCAAGTCACTTAATTCTAATTGTCTACAAAACAAAACAAAATAAGAATTCATTAACTACTTACTGTGTGCCAAGATCTGAATATACAAAGATAGGGAAGGAAACATTTAAACATGTACACATATAAAAAATATGTATGTTACAGAAAGTGCAAATTAATTTTGGGAAAACAGACATCTGGAAAGGTGAAAAAGATATCATGCAGGAAGTAGAGCTAGAGTTGAGTTTTGAATGAAATGGGATTTTAAAAGGTGGAGGTAAGGAGAGAACCTTCCAGGCATGGGGGACAATCTGTGCAAAGGCAAAGAAACAGATGGAATGTCATGTATGCAGAGCAGCAAGTCAACTATACAGTACATGAAGTGGAATGATGTGAAATAAGCCTAAAGAACGTAGGCAGAATCAGCTTATGAAGGATATTGAATATGAAAAAGAATAGTTTATCTTTTTTTTCCTAGAGAGTATAGAAGTGATCATTTTAGGGTGGGGTCTGGTTATGATATATTGATATTATTGTAAAATTATGTTAGAGCTAGGCTAAGATGGATATTTCTAGTGTATACTATAGCTGTGTTAATTAGGATTTTGTTGGATTGACCTATAAATTTATAATTTTCATTAAAAAAATCAATAAACATTTATTGAGCATCTACTGTGGATCAGGCACTATGTTAAATAAGGTTACAAAAGGAGGCAAAAGACAATCCCTGCACTAAAACAGCTTATAATTGAGTATACTCAGTTTCTAATTATATGCTAAACAACTTTTTTTTCTAATTAAAATTTTTTATTGTTCCAGAAATAGAGATAAAGTATATTTTTGAGGTTTCCCCACTAAAACACTGTTACCATAACACATATGACTCAACAGGTTAGCTAGTTCTCACTGGTGATATTTTCTTTTCTTTTTTTTTTTCCTTTTTTTTATTATTTAGAATTTTTCCCACAGTATATATGTATAAGTAATTTTTTTAATAATATTATCCCTTGTATTCATTTTTCCAAATTATCCCCCTCCTTCCTCCACTCCCTCCCCCCGATGACAGGCAATCCCATACATTTTACATGTGTTACAATATAACCTAGATACAATATATGTGTGTAAATACCATTTTCTTGTTGCACATTAAGTATTAGATTCCAAAGGTGTAAGTAACCTGGGTAGATAGACCGTAGTGCTAACAATTTACATTCACTTCCCAGTGTTCCTTCTCTGGGTGTAGTTATTTCTGTCCATCATTGATCAACTGGAAGTGAGTTGGATCTTCTTTATGTTGAAGATAAACTGGTGATATTTTCTTAACCAAGATATGTGAAATTGTTTGGAAACAGTAAACTCTGTTAAAGCTATACTGAGCATTTGTCCTGAAAAGAAAAGAAACCATATTCTTGGCTAAAAATTGGGAATCAGTGTCATAATTACAAAAAATATTGTAGAAAAACATCTTTATTCCATTTTTGTAAGGTGCTTATTCAGATCTTTGTCATTATCATTGCTATGAACTATTATTAAAGTATGCTAAAGTTTAAAATTTTCTGCACTTAGAATTAGAAATGTCCATAACCAGTAGTTAGAAAATAGTCAAGGACTCCCACTAAAATGCATGTAAGAAATCTAGAAACATAACATGTTGCTGAAACTTAATATTTTAAAATCTGATCATAATCAGTTCATGAAGCTCTTGCTGTATTGACAAGAAACTTCTAAATTAATTTCTGGAATACAAGAACTTTCTACATTGACATGAACAAGAGAAAAATTGGCTTTTATACATTTCAAATTCACAGAATTTTGAAATTACATGGAACATTAGAGGCTATTTTGCCAATTTGTAACCAAAAATAAAATTTCCCTAAATTCACCTAAATAAACAATCATCTAGTCAGTGCCTTTTAAGGAAATCCCATCATCTTTAGGACTGCTCTAATTGTTAGAAAAATTTTTCTTAAATTTGCCTTTTTGAAATATTTATCTATTTTCTCCTAATCCAAGTTGAACAAATGCACTCACTCTTCCCTTTGACAGCCTTTCAAATACTTAAGACAATCATGATGTCCTCTTTTCAGCCTAAAACATCCTTTCTGCTGCTGGCTTTAGCAATATCATTATTGCCAATCTGAGATTGTAAACTACCAGGGTGCAAGTGATGCGGGTTGTAGTCCCTTTAAGACCACAGATTGATTTATTCCTTTCTAATTCCTAGCCCCTCCTAGCTGATCAAGAAGCTAGGACTTTTGATTCATAGGTACCCCATTCTAAATTTCATAACAAGGATGATGTTTGTGTGTATTTACATTTGCACATGGAGGAACTTACTGCCTTCTCTCTGTGAACTATTTCCATAGCTCTATGGAGCTTAAACTTACTCAATAGCTAGCTCGAGTGAAGTCTCCCCATTATATTGTGATTTCCTTTAGGGCAGGGACTTTTGCATGGGTCTTTTGCATGTGTCTTTTTCATTTAAGTAGGCCCTTAAAAATCTCATACCCAAAGGGCTATGAAACTGTGAGCCAACAGTACCACTACTGGGTATGTATCCCAAGGAAATCATAAAGGAGGGAAAAGGACCCACATGTACAAAAATACATGCAGCAGCTCTTTTTGTAGTGGCAAAAAATTGGAAAATGAGTAGATGCCCATCAGTTGGGGAATGACTGAATAAGTTATGGCATGTGAAAGTAATGGAATATTATTATTCTATGAAAAATGATGAACAAGTGATTTTAGAAAGGACTGGAAAGATTTACATGAACTGATGCTGAGTGAGACAAGCAGAACCAGGAATACATTCTATACAATAAAACAAGATTGTGTACTGATCATCTACAAAAGACTTGGTTCTTCTCAGCGGTTCAATAATCCAAGGCAATCCCAATAAGATGGAAAACTCCATCTTCATCCAGAGAGAGAAATATGGAGACTGAATGTAAATCAGCACTTGCTATGTTCATTTTTTTTTCTTCTGTTTTTTTCTGTCATGGGTTTTCCCTTTTATTCTGATTTTTCTCTTCCAACATGATTCACAAGAAATGTGTTAAAAATGAATGCACATGTATAACAGAAAAATATTAAAATAATATTTATAAACTGACTGATAATTCTGTATTTTGAATTAGCTTATTCTAATTGTCCATCTGGTTTACAAGCATCAGTTTGTCTATGATTATGATGAGAATAGCTTAGGACTCTGTCCTGTGCCTTAGTACATCAATGTAACAATAGAAGATGCTCTACTTTACTCTACCCTCCCATCTCTAAACACAGAGGCATCAGTTGCAAACTCCAATTCTGATCTCAGAGTAAAAACAGGCTTTTTTGATAAATAGCATTTTATTTTTTCGAATTACATGTAAAGATAGTTTTTGAGTTCCAAATTTTTCTCCTTCCTTCCCTGCCAAGATGGCAAGCAATCTGATATAGGCATACAGGTGCCATTATGTTAAAAATATTTACACACTAATCATGTTGTAAAAGATGAAACAGAACAAAAGGGGAAAGCCACAAAAAACCCCAACAAAATCCAAAAAAGTGAAAACAATATTCTTTGATCTGCATTTAGACTTAATAGTTTTTCTCTGGATATAGATAACATTTTCCATCATGGATCTTTTGTAATTGTAAAGACAGATTTTTTTTTTCAGTGGCATCTTGCAAGACATGGAGTCTAGGGGCAGGCACTATCCACAAATGCTCTGGTTTTGGTATTGACTTATGCATAATAATTATGATCAAAGCTAATGTATAGAGGTTTGCAAAGCATTTTATGTATGTTACTTAATTTGATTTTCATCAGTGTTATGAAATAGATTCTTTAAAATAGTTACTATTTTACAATTGAAAATACTGAGGCTGAGAGAAGAGACTGGCTCAGAATCACATAACTTGTAAATATCTGAAGAGAATTGAACTCAGGTTTTCCTGACAACAAATTTAGTGTACTGCATTGTAGCAGATTCAGACACTCCACGCGCTTCAAAGCCAACCACTTACATGAAAGGGAAGTTTGTTTTATGCATTACAGTTTCTAAGGTGAAGATTTCAAAGTTAGAGTGCTGGATAAAGACCTAGAATAGAAGAATTTCACCCAGGTTTATTTATGTCCATTTTCATGAACAATAACATTAAAAAAATTAACCTTCCTAAAATTCATTTTACTTGGACTCTAGTGGATTTATTTCCACTCTTTATTCTCTAGCATGCTCAGTGAATGCCCTCCTCCACCTTCACTTCAAACCTAGATGATTAAAAGAAAAAAACCTTAACTCTAAAATGTTTAGCTGCAACTCATGTTTTCTTTCACTGCAGCTTTTCTGATGAATTATATTATCAAATAAATGAAGAAATAAATAAACTATATAAAGAGGCTTCATTTCAAATCAGTAGATTTTTAGGTAGAGCAAAGGACATGCTCAAAGGTTCTAATAAGTCTTTAAAGGGAAACAATTCTAACTGCCAGAAAAAAGAATAGATGGTTAGAGAAAGGTTATTCAGGAGAGAAAGGAGGAAGAAAGTAAATTTTCATTAGTTTAAATCAGTGCATTTTATTGTAAAAGTGCCCAGCTCAGATTGCAGTCGATAGATTCTTAGAATGCCTAGAGAACCAAGGTCATATTTAACTCTTTCAAATTCTCTTGGAAATTATTTAACAATGTTAGAGAGGGTTTGTGACAGCTAGATGGGGTAATGGATAATGTTGAATTTGAAGTCTTGTGGATCCTACTTTACTCCTACATCAGACACTTACTCAGCTGTATGACCCTGAGAAGGTCACTTAAACCCCCTCAGTCCAAGTTTCCTTCCTCATTTGCAAAACGAAGATAATGACAGAATGAATAAAACACAACTTTTATAAAGACAAAATGATATGACACATATAAAGTGCTTTGTAAATTGTAAAACACTTTATAAAGGCTATTATTATTATTATTACTGCTATTTTTACTATTATTATTAATATCATGCACTTATCCCCTGTGTTGGGATGGTGTGTGTGTGTGTGTATGTGTGTAGGAGAATGTGCTGAGAATTAGCAGGTGATCAAGAGACTCCAAGCTACTAAATACAGTAAGTTCTGCTGTAATGGACATACACATTCCTGAAAATCACTATGCTATGCAGAATCATTCAATAATAAAAAACACAGGGCTTATGGGGAAAATGAAGTTAAGGTCATAGCACTCAAAAGCTTTATCCATGACATTAAAGAAAAAAAAAAGGAATCTTTTTAAATGGCAGTATAATTTTATATATGTTAAGTAGTTAAAAAAATATGGAAATGCTATTATACAGAGTGACAGCATCCAGGTTTCAGTCTCAGGCTATTTACTTGATCTGCTTCCCAGCAGCAATTCCCAGAAGCACATGTGGCAGAAGATAGGGATAGAAAGTGGAGTATATGAATTTGGACCAACCCTCCTCCCCCCACAGCTTGTACCGTAACAGAAGACATACAACAAATGTGGCATTTTACCTGGAAAATACCTGGTTTGTTTGTGGAAGTGGATATCAGAAAGGTTGCAACTTGTATTATTGTGAAATGGTGCATTTTTCGCATTCTCACTGTTTTTTAAGTTAGAAATTATGCATAAGCAAACATGAAATTCACATTATGCTCAAATTGTTCCCTAGTAAAAAAAGAACAGTTAGTTACATTGAAATAAATTTGCATTTCCAAACCAACTATTATAGCAGAACTAGCCATAAGTGTAATGAGCCAAAGGAATGAATTGTACTTAATGCAAACTGAGTGAGCTAAGAGGCAGTGATGAACCCTTCCCATTATTGGAATTATTGATTGTTAGCTCAACAATGCCATTTCTTGTCTTTGACCTGCCCTTGTTACACAAACAGAGTAGGAGGGAGCCATGACCCTGTCATAATGGGCATGATTGTATGAGTATACTGATAAATATTTCACAACTATTTTTCATGGGGAAAAATGTACACAGGACATAGTCAAGTTTAATTTGCATTATTAATATTGTTCACCATCACTTTAAGTCTAGATGATCAACAGAACAATAAATCAAGTCCTGCTTTTTAGTTTTTGCTGATTTCTAAGGTATAAATGTTGACACTGAACATTCAACAATTTGAATTGGTTCTAGCATAGCCCTACACGGTTATAACCTAGGGTTGGGAGTCAGAGGATGACAGAAGTAACAAGTTCAGGGAGTTGGACAAGAAGATATAATCACAATTCAATAGTAAAAGATTCCAAGTTGGCGTATTGGAAGGAGCAAAGTTTTGTTGGAACAAAATTAGAAAAACACCCCAGAGGACAGAGGCTTGACTAACTCACAACTCCTCTCATGCAATTGAGAGGAATTCAGTTGGACTTACATCTTTTTAGGGCAGCAGCATACTAGCCATTTCCCTTTGTTATAGGTTTTTCACTGGTGTATTCATACATAAGATAATCCTATAAAATGTGGACAGCTTTGATTATAGCAGCAGTGAACACCTGATATAATGGACTTTTAATATTCAGTTTTAACAGGGAACATAAGAATAGGAATTGGACTTAGACTAATGTAGAGGTAAAGGAAGAGTTCCGTTCTAATGATGGTTGACACTGTAAGTAGTTACTTAAGAGAAATTATTGAATTTCGTTCCTAGATATTCTTAAAGTAGGCATTTTTAGCTGAAAGAGTTTGAGTGAAGATATATTTAGAAAAATGAAAAGGAATTATATAATAAAAATTGAGATTATTTCCAGTCTGAGATTATATGGCAAATACTTCCTAATGGGCAACTAGGGAATAAAACAGGTAAAACTGGAGTCAAGAAGATTGGAATGCAGATTACTAGCTGTGTGACCCTGAGTAAATTTAACCCTGTTTGCCTCAGTTTCCTCACCTATAAAATGATCTGGAGAAGGAAATGGCAAACCATTCCAGTATCTTTGCCAGAGAAACCTCAAAGGGAGTCACAAAAAGTTGAACCTAACCAAAGTCACTCAATAACAACATTCTTCTTAATAGACTGGCCCTCAAAAGCTTCCTTTTATACTGTTCTCCTTGATGTCTTGCATAATCTGAGTTTCTAAGGCAATAAAATAAATGTCAGCCTTATTTACTAGATAGGTAGATAGCTACATAAAACGTTTATTACATGTTTACTACATGCTAGGTGCTGTACTGTTTGGGATACAAAACTGAATGGTTCCTTCTTTCAGGGAACTTATATTTCAGTGGGGGAAGATAAAACATAGAGGGGAGATGAAAAGTGGGGTGGGGCACTTAAGTTGGAGCAAGACAGCTGATGAGGAGGTGGAGCAGATTGCAGAGTGAGCCTGGATTGAAGGGAACAATGTGCTTCACACGTCTGATATGGCAGTTCCAGACAAGGACGTTGAGTCAGCCTCAGGGTGGAGTCAGATTTGAGGTAAAGACATACAATATGGGCTTGGAACAGCTTTTTTGAGTGAGTTGGAGGTAAGGGAGGAAAGCGCATATGTCTGACCAGGGTAAATTGTTATTCGTATCAGAAAAGCTGGAATCTTTGAATTTGGTTTAGTCATTGCTTTGTAAAAGATATGAAGAAGTAGGAGAATTAGTGCAACCTTAATATCCTTGTTGGAGCTTTCTCAATGTTTATTAGAGATAAACATACCCACTCCTCTAATGTTAAATAGAAATATTTTAAAAATAATGTCAAAGGATCTCTAATAGTTCCACTAGTAGAAAACCTTACTGAAGGAGTCTTGAACTTTCTCTGAATGATTGCCCAGTGAAATTTCTGCAAATATTTCAAATATCTCAACTCTCCCACTGAATTTCATTCCTGAAGCTCATAGTTGTCAAAAGAGGGAGAAAGTTTGGTAAGGGGAGACCAAGAGAAGGGGAGACAGTTTGGTAAGTACTTTCTGAATATTTGGGATCAATAGGAAAGGGAAATGGACAAGCAACAGTACTGTGTGCTATAACGAGTCTTTTTGAAATCTTGTGCTTCCCTGTGCTCTGTTATTCAAACATTATGATTTTCTGGATATTTACATCAATGAATGAATGAATGAATAAAGTATACATTAAGTGATTACTATATACAAAGCATGGTATCAGCAACAAGGATTTTTCTACTAGTATAGATTATAGCACCTGCAAATCTTAGTTGGTTTGTTTCTTTCTTACTGTTATTCTTGTATTTCTATAAAACATTTCTAGAAGATTCCTTCAATTTGTCAAATCATAGAAAATTTTAGGAATTCTAGGGTAATACCTGGATTATCCCTATGATGCCCTAACTCTCTGACCCTGGAAAAGTAACATAATCCCTTTTAGTCTCAGTTTCCTGAAGATGGGGATATTAACAACACTTTACCTACCAGACTTTTTGCAGAGATATATAAAGTACTTTTCAAACATCTACCACTATAAAAGGTATTCAAAAAGTATTAAATTAGTTTAATTTAAATTATGAATTTAAACTATGATTATTACTGTTATTATTTTAAATTTCAGGGGAACCAATGCAGCATATTAGTTATAATCTTAAATATTTCACTTTCATTCCATGGCTAGCCCACTTTTTTCCCAGCTTTATATGATTTTCATAAAATTCAAGAACTTTGGAGCTGGAAAAAGACTTCAGAAGCCCAATTCCCTTTACAGAAATGATAACAAGTAGTCATGTACCCTTTGCTTAAAGAACACTATTGGGGGAGGTGGGAAGGGGCAAGAAGCCCACCATATCTCTAGGGGACTTATCGCTCTTTTGGCCAATCTAATTGTTAGGAAATACTTCATTAATATGAACTCAGATTTAGCTCTTTTGTAATGTTCTGTTGTTTCCAGAAACTGCCGATCGCTTTCTGGGAGGCGATCTATTGTCATTAACTCAATCTCTGGGCCAGACTCTCCTTCCGCCAGAGAGCCACCCCAGGTATGACCCAGAGAAAACTCTCAATCTCTTGAGTGCCATCCTCTTTTAACCTCCCAGAGAATGGGCGTGGAAATGGGCAAGGGCTTCTGGGAAAAATTACTTCAGCCAATGAACTTGCTCCTCCTAAGCATGCAAGCTCCTCCCCAGGAGTTCACAGGAGTAAAACTCCCAGTAAAGGCTGGAACTAGAAAATTGTTAAGTACCGACTTAGCACTTAGTAAGAACCTAATATCTCATTATCTCATTAGCACTTAGTAAGAACCTAATACCCTTTATAAGATTAATATTGATTGATTCCATCTATTTCTTCTATTTACCCTCTGGGACCAACTAGAACAAAGCAAAACCCTGTTCTATATGAGAATCTTTCTAATACTAATCATTTCTTTCCCAAGCCTTCTCTTCTCTCAGTCTTTCACTAGACTTCCTCATGTTTCAAAAATTTGTGATTTTATTACCCTGGGCACCTCTTCCCCTAATGACCATCTATGATATAGCAGACATTCTCTGAGAATTGCCATGACCAAAAATTTTGTCATTTTATGAGCAACATTGTAATGAAATCCTGAAATAAACAAATCTTTCTTAAGAAGTTATTAAATATACACATTGAGATACTATAAGAAATAGGCATAATAATACCAACAAAATGACAGCAATAGAAGCTAATCAGTGTGATTGCTGTTCTTTCTCACTCATTAATAGTTTTCTTCTTGAAGAAAATGACATGACTACAAAGTGCAGATGAAGGCTAGACACCAGGTAATTTATCTTATTTGATTTTATTCTTGTGAAAAATGTACTTTGTTGGTTGACAAAAACTTGAAAAGGACTCTACAAGTTATTTTTCTGTAAAAATATTTTTAAAAACTAATTTTGCATTCCACTAAAGACATTTTTATTAAAAAACATTTTTAATAAAAAAACACTAGATTAATTGTCTAATTCTAATATTTTATCCTCAAACACTGGGAAAGAATTAAAAAAATTCATGTTGAAATATATGCCCTTCTGAATCATGTTGTTTATGTCCTATAAAAGATACCAGAAATGGATATTGATTAGCACTTGTTTTCAGGAATATTGTTTAAGGAGATTACTGATGTCACTCTGATCAAGTCTCATTATACTTCTGGGACCCAGTTTCCTTATATATACTTATTTCTAAGAGAGACAGAAATAGACACACACACACAAATAGGGGGGAGAGACAGACAGACAGACAGAGACAGAGAGAGAGAGACAGACAGAGGGAGAGAGAGAGAGAGAGAGAGAGAGACAGACTAACAAACACTAACACAAATATATGTGCCCAAGAGCCATTTCTCAGATGACTAAAAGGTTAAAGGATATAACAAAACAATTCTCAAAAGAATAGCAAATTATTATTATTAATAATATAAAAGATACCTTCAAATCACTAATAATTGTTGTTCAGTCATTTCAGTTACATCCAAATCTTTGTGACACCATCTGAGATTTTCTTGGCACAGATACTTGGAGTGGTTTGTCGTTTCCTTCTCTAGCTCATTTTACAGATGAAAAAACTAAGGCAAATGGAGTTAAATGAATTATCCAGGGTCTCACAGTCAGCAAGTGGCTGAGGCTAGTTTTGTGTTTGTGTTTTCCAGACTCCAGTCCTGGCACTCTATTGCCCTAATTAATAATGAGAGAAATGCTAATTAGAGCAACTTTGGACTTTCACTTTATACCCAAGTTGACAAAGAGGATAAAAGATGTGAGTAGTCAATTTTAGAGGGACTATAGGAAGACGGGTACACTAATGCAATTTTGGCAGAGTTGTGATTTACAAAAGTCCAACTATTCTTGGACTCAGTTTGGAACAATGCTAAGAAAATGGTCAGAATATCCCTACCTTTTGATGTAGAGGCCTCATTGCAAGATTTATACCCCAAGGAGTTTAAAGACAGAGAAACATGCCATATATATATTAAAACATTCATTTACTACCACTTTGTGTGGTAGCAAAAAATGGGAAACAAAAGTAGATATTCAACAATTGGTAAAAAACTAAACAAACTGAAGTACTTGAACATAATGGAATATTATTGCATGAATATAAGAAATGATAAAAATGCAGGTCAGAGAAACATGGGTGACCTTATATGAAGTGTGGCAGAGCAAAGTAAGTAGAACAAAGAAAACAATATACACAATAATTACAACAATGTATCTGAAAAGAACAATAGTGGCAACAAAATAAAATGAAATATTATGAACCTTGAAGAAAATGTGAGAATTTGTATCTTTATTCTTATGAATAAAAATTTGCAGAGGTGGTATATAATTATATGTAGAACCTTGCATGTACTATGAAGCTTGTTTGATAGAGCTGTTAGTTTGGCTGAATTGCTTTTCTTTCTCTTTTATTTGTTCCAAAGAATAGCTTGTTAAATATGTGAAAGGAATCGATGTATTTGGAGATGAAGATATAAAAACAAGAAATATCATTAAAAATAAAAACAAAGAATCCATTGATTTGTATAGAAATCTACAGCTACTTTCCTTGTTCCCTTTTCCCATTGTATCACTTACCTTGGAAGTCAATTAGATGGAACAGAGCTCTGGGTTTGGCATCAGGAAGACTTGAATTTAAATCCAGCCTCAGACATTTAGTAGCTGTATAATCCTGAGGAAGCCCTTTAATCTCTGTTTCAGTTTCCTTGACTGCAAAATGGGAATAATAATAGCACTTACCTCACTGTTTTGTTGAGAAAATTGAGATCATTTGTAAAGTGCCCATCACACAATAGGCTCTTTATAAATGCTTATTCTCCTTCCTTTTTTTTGAGTATGCACTTCTATGTATTTTACTTTGAAATGGACTTATAATTGACCTTCAGATGATTCTATTTAGTTCAAATCAATTCAGTAAACAATTTTAAAACAGCCATAATTAGGATATTTGGCATCTAGGACAAGTTGGAGAGACAAAAACACAGACTGCTACTGGCAAAATGTCACTGCTGCCTATGACACTGGATGTCCTGTATGGTGTGGCTCCCCAGGCCCATGATATGACATGGGGAATCTAGCCCATCAGCTGATGTTCAGAGATAATGTAACTTGGGTAGTAGTGGCAGGTCATGGAACTACTATGTTACCACTTGCTATAGATCAATAAAGCATAAGAGGAAAAGTGTGTATCACCCATGCCTGTATCCTACACATGTTAGGCAAAAAGTAAAGCCCTGATTGCTCTGTGCTAATTAAAACTGATTAAGCATTTACTCTGTTAATTATTCATGTGTAGTTTTAAAGGTGATATTTTCTTCCTTAAAAATTACACAAAGATCTCCATTAAAATTTTGAACTTCTAGATGCCAGACACTATTATCTCAGTATTATTATTATTTGCAGAGCATTTGAACTCTAATGATGTTTTAGGCTTAGATCTGAAAAATATCTTCATCTATGTTTTTATAGGTTTCCCATGAGTTGTCTATATCAGTATTACTTGTAATATCTCTACTACAGGCAATTCTTTTCATTCCCTTTGTGCACCCTTACACTGTCCAATTAACTGCTGCATTAAAAAAGGCATTAAAAATTTTAGAGCCAAAATGTCCTTTTAAAAGTTTAGTCATTACTATGGGTACTTTTGCGAAGGATTGAAAACAACTCCTTTTATGTTTGTTGCTTTCTTGCATATAATTAAACTTTATTATCCCCTTTTCTTTTAATCCTTTTTTTTTTTCTAGATTGCTGAGGAAGGGGCAGCTAGGTCATGCAGTGGATAGAGCACCAGCCTTGATTTCAGAAGGACCGGAGTTCAAATCTGGTCTCAGACACTTAACACTTCCTAGCTGTGTGACCCTGGGCAAGTCACTTAACCCCCGCCTCAAATAAATAAATAAATAAATAGATTGCTGAGGAAGAATTTTGTTTTTGGCTTAACAGAATATGATTTGCACCTTTTCTATTTTAAAATTTCTTTTTATTTTTGCTGCAAGTAATGGTGTTGTTTGCTTCAATAGTATATATACTAAAATTGGAAGGAAATGGACAATTACTAAAGCTCCTATGCAAAGATGATATACAATAAGTGAAGTGTTCTATATTTTAACAAAAATAATTAATAAAATAATATAACACAATATGTATGTGTATGTGTATTTGTTGTTCAGTCATTTTTCAGAAGTTTCTGACTGTGATCACATTTTGGGCTTTCTTAATAAAGATACTGGAGTGTTTTGTCATTTCTGTTTCCAGATCATTTTGTAGATGAGGAAACTCAGGCAACCAGGGTTAAGTAACTTGTTCAGTGTCACACTTCTAGTAAGTGTCTGAGATGGGAAATGAATTCATTAAAGAAGAGTTATGCTGCTTTATTTGCTTTATCACCTAGTTAGCTTACATGCATATATATATATGTGTGTGTGTGTGTGTGTGTGTGTGTATATGTATATGTATACGCATAGTACAATATATGCATTTATATATGTACACATATAACTGAATATGAAAACAAGAAGTTTAAAAAGGAATAGAAATGAATAGAGCAACTTTATTACTACCTTTTAAAATTTAATATATTTTACAAAACAAATTATAAATAATAATAATAGCATCACATACAGTCCATTTTTATTTCTATTTGTGTATTGGCATGTTTGTGTTTTTTGGTCATTAAGCTTAAAATTTTACAAAGCACATTTTTGAAAAGAGAAAAATAAAGGCAACAGAGCATCCTTTACCTGAAAATTTTGTTCCGGTAGTTGCCACTTAACCACTAGAGGTCAGACGTGGACCTGAAATGTGAAACGTCTGGCTACTTTCAGCTATTCAATGGGTTCTAGGTATGTTCAACAAGAATGAATAACAGTTTCAAGATGGAAAGAAGCTATATAAATGAAAGCAAAAGAGCATGAGTGGAAGAATCCACATCTCAGCTCCCAGTTCTTCTCAGATTCAGTCTTTTTTTTGATGACTATTAAAAAAAAAAAATCCTGGCTTTTGCTATATGATAACAGTCTACTGGCAGTGAGAAGTGCCTAGATGTCTTTATTTATATATTTTTGCTGAGGCAGTTGGGGTTAAGTGGCTTGCCACCCAATGTCTGTCTGAGGTCAGATTTGAACTCAAGTCCTCCTGAGGTCCATCAAAGTAAAGTCGCTTGTCTGAGGTCAAACAGTTAGTGAGTGCTGGTTCCACAATCAGTACTCTTTACATTCTATCATGTTTCACTGAACCAAAGACCTGATGAAAACCCACACAGATTTTGGGCAAGTCAACACGCCCTTGTCCCTCAGTTTCTTCATCTATGGAAGCTATAGGATAATATCATAGACTCATAGTTTTAAAACTGAAAGGGACCTTAGGGATCATTTAATTAGACTATCTCATTTTACAAATAATGAAGAAAGCCCAGGGAAATTAAACAATTTGACCAAGACTACACAAAGTGTAAACTGCTGAAAGAATCCACATCCTTTGAACCACAACCACTCTTCTTTTTCTGCTGCAAGTAATGGTGTTGTTTGCTTCAATAGTATATGTACTAAAATTGGAAGGAAACAATACTAAAGCTCCTATGCAAAGATGATGTACATTAAGTGCTTGTATATTATTATGTGGCTATTAAATAATACATATAATACTATTATATGCTTGTATAATACCTGAATTCTGTCATCTCTAAGATCTTTCTAATTTAGTAATTTTGGGATTCTCAATTCAATTCAACTCAGTGGTTAAATATCTATGATGTGGTATCTACTAGCTGTGTGACTAAGGGCAAGCCTTTTAATCTCTGAGCCTGAGGCAACATACTAAAATGATTCATTCTAGATGATCTGTGATCCTCTTTATTAGAGGAAGCTTTCCTAGTAATAATGACATAGGTCCTTGATATTTTGATGCATATACATATAAAGATGAAACCAAGTTGGTCACTGCTTTTAAGGAGTTGAAACAGCACATAAATAATAATAATAATAAAATACATAAATATAACCATAGGGTTTGATGGAATTCATTATTTGGCATCAATGGCTTTATTTCATGTCTTATTTATTCAGGTGATTTCTGTCCACATGTCTACTTTTCTCTTTCTGCAAGAAGGGACCTAGACTAAACAGACAGCATCAATATTCAACAAGGAAAGTTAAGCCAGGACTATGAACCTTGGGCTCTCTTCCCCAACCCAGTGCATTTTTCTTTCTTGTGGAATAAGCATAGGAGGACAATTTCTTCTGATGATTTCTATACTCTAAGATCAGTTATTAAATACTGGAGATAAATATGTGGATAAAATGTATCTTACCTTTTATTCAGCAAACCTTCAATTATGCAGAATATTTTAAAAAAATAAGCAAAAAACATCTCTGAGGAGCCCAAAATTGGCTTTATAAATCCACTTGCTAACACCCATGAACTTTATCCCCTGCAAGAATTTTTTTGTTTTATATACAATTATAATAACACTGCTTGTCTGGTTTCTCAGCATAGGGAAAATAAGAAGTACAAAATTAGAATGTAGTAAGGGAAGTAAGGAAAACTCTTGGGAAACATATGCTGATGGCATTTTTAAATATAGCACCCGATTTTGAAGGAAAACCAAAAATGCATCCCCCCAAAGAAACCCAAACAAAAAACCCACAAACCACAAACAACTTCTAGAATAGCACTTGGTTTGTTTTGTGTGGGAACAAATGATCCTAGTATAACTACTTCTCTGGAGCTGATATCCTACTTCTCACTCACATGTCAAGTTACCAGATCATGAATACTATTTTCTTTCAGGGATCTGGGGGGGCACTGAGGAGTTGGGGTTCTGTTCCACTGCTATCATTCATGAACTCTCCACTAATGTGCTTCCTTTCTCTCCAAATGATCAGTTGAAAATAATGAGCTACACTTAAATTGTATTTGGTAAGTGGTATTTGCTAAGGTGATACAATAAGAAAAGTTGGTATAAATCATACTTCCAAAAGTGGTGACACACTATCCTACTAGTATACACAGGTTCTAGGGGAATTCTTTTTGTTTAATGATAGCTTTTTATTTTTCAAAATACAGGCAAAGATAGTTTTAAACATCTACCTTTGCAAAACTTTGTATTCCATATTTTTCTACCTCTCCACCCCACTTCTCTCACAAACAGCAAGTAAGCCAATATAGGTTAAACATGTGCAATTATTCTAAACATATTTCTATATTTATCATGCTGCACAAGAAAAATCAGATCAAAAAGGAAAAAAGTGAGAGAAAAAAACAAGCAAGCAAACAACAAAAAAGGTGAAAATATTATATTGTGATCCACATTCAGTCCCCTGATTCTCTGTCTGAATACAGATGGCTCTCTCCATCACAAATTCCATTGGAATTTGCCTGAATCATCTCATTGTTGAAGAGCCAAGTCTAGGGGAAATCTTAAAGAGACATGTGGCAAAGGGATAAATCACAATACCAGGTTACTGAAAATCCTTTTCACACAATGCTCAGGAAATTTTCTTAGACATAGTTTAGCATCCTCTCTGCACCCACCTCCTGGATGCTTTGTAGAACTGTGAATCTGCATGCAATTTGTCCTTAATTCCCAATATAGATACTGCCACCGGCTGCTGCTGTATTGGGACACAATTCTAAGATATCAATGGAAAGATAGCCCAAATTTTCTGACCTTTGGAAGTTCAAAAGGTCTTTCTCTGCCTAAAAGGTATGGGGAAACAGCCTAAGGCTGAAGTTATTATGTTCTTTTCCAAAGTGACTTTCTTAGGGGGTTTAACTGGAATGCTGCCTACTGGTTCTCCATCTGCTAAGAGTCACATCTCAGGCAGATGCTCTAAATACTTGGGTTCTGAACTGGTCTTCTATTTTGACCTACAAAGTATGACTAAATGTCCTCAAAACAATCCAGTTCATTCAAGAACTCTTCATATTTCATCTGAAAATGTTAATTTGTTGATTAATTCCATATTTGTTATTACTTTCTTAAGGTATCAGGGCATTGAACCATTTATTTTAAGTTGGGGGTGGAATGGCTTAACTGATTTATAGTAATCCCATCTTTATATACTTTACTAACCTTTGAAGGTATATATTAAGCATGGAATAATAATGTATTTATAATGAATAATTTACTAAGTGCATGCTGTATGCAAATCACCATTTTAAGCAAGGTGAATTCAAATAGAAAAGTTTAGAGGGTCCCTGCTCTCAAGGAGCTCTCATTCTGATGGGAGAGAAAACATATATGATAGGTTTTAGCTGCCTCAAATGGAAAAATTCCCTTGGTCCTTAGGGTGCAACACAAAGCAGATGTTAATACGTCTTTGGAAAATGGAAATGTTATTGTCATTTGGAAAATGGAAATGTCATTTCCATTGATAAAATTACATCAGTTTGATGTTAAACTTTTTGACAATGCCAGAGACTTTGCTGGCAAGAACTTTCCTTCCTGGGTCTTCAGTTGCTGTGGCTATAGAGTAGTTAGTTGCCAGGCTGCATCTCCACAGGATGATAGCTAAGGGCATGGGGCTAGAAACAATGTTATTTGCAAGAATCTTGGCTTTAGAGTCCTGGGTTGACTCTATTTGAATATGAAGGGAAATGGTGGCCAAGGTGCTGGTGATATTGATATGACTTGTCTGGAACATACTGGTTCCTATCTCTCCGTCAGAGTGCTTTGCTGCTGAATCAAGTCTCTGCTCTCCTGAAGTTGATTTTCCTGTCCACTGTGTGGCAGATGGTTGGCTGGCAATTGATGGAGATGGCTGACCTTTTCTCCACAGGAGCTGCTTTCCTGGATTATTGGCTGTGAAGGATATGATGATATCTGAAGTATCAAGGAAAAATATGTACACACATATTATTTAAGAAGAAAAACAACTATAGTATATGTATAATGGAAATTTTTCTATCAAAATTTTATCAAAAAGTTCTGATACTTAAAGAGGTAAGCTTCAAAATTACTTGGAATATCTACTTATATGAAACAAACCACTAATAACACCTATCACAAATTTTAGAAGTTGGAAAGGATCTTAGTGATAACAATTGTTTCTAGATCTTGCAAATTGTTACCATAAATCAGTTATGTATTAACACTAGTGCCTATTTACATAAAGTTTTGTGATTTATAAACAATAATACATTTAACAGAAAGCACTTTTTTCCCCACTAATTTTTGTGAGGTAGGTGGAATTCATATTATCATCCCAATTTTGTGGATGAGAAAACGAAACCAGGATATTAGTAGCTAAATTTAAGCAGAGAGGCAATGTGGTCTTGTTGAAAGAGCAGAAAAAAAACTAGTAATGACCTGGATTCTATTCCTGACTTTGCCCCTAATTAATGATATAACCTTGTCCAAATCACTTCTCTGATCTCATTTTCACCATCTGTACAATTAGGAGATTGCACTAGATGATATCAAAAATTCTTTTCCACTTCAAATTTGTAGGATTCTAGAAATGAGTTCAAACCCAGACTCTTACTATAGTTACTATGTAATCACATCACTTAACCTCTTTTATAGTCTATAAAATGGGGAGGAGGCTGGGTGAGATCATTTCTAAGGCTCACTTTAGTTCCAAATCCCATCATTCCATAATCTCATGTCCAAGCAGTTAATCCCCTTAATATGTGTTGTACCATCTTGTGCTTAAAGCCTCTCCAGATTCTCCAGAATTGATTGTGTATTTAATTTCTTTATATATGTTTATATTGATTCTTTTTATAGTTATGCTCTATGTTTATTATATACAATATACACAATATATGTGTCTATGTATGTATATATGTGTATTTATGTGTATTTAAATGCCAATATGTCTACTACCTAGCTATTTCTACCATATTCATACCTGTTCTTTGGCTATCACCCCATTGTTCTCCCCTCCCTGGAACTCTGGAGACCACCGCTGGCTCTGCTTATTCTGACAGATGGATTTTTGCCTTATTTTATTCAGAACCAGACCTCTTTATCACTTTCTAGGAGTCTAATATCCACAGCATTTGCCACTTGCACTTAGTAAGTACTTATAAATTAACTTGTTCATTCATCTTCACATCATGCTCCTCTCCCTTTTTTGACAATTACTAAACTAGTAGATGAGGGAATGCTGTGGATATAATTTACCTATATTTTGGCAATTTTTTTGATGAAGTAACATCATTTTGAAGAAAATTGAGAAATATAGATTTGAAAATAATAAAATCAGATAGATTCAGATCTGGTTGGATGGCTAGACAAAAAGTATAATGGTTAATGGTTTGATGTCAATATAGCAGGAGGTCTCCAGTATAGTACCCTAGGGATCTATACTTGGCCCAGTGCTCTATGTCATTTAAAATATTTTAATTTTGTCATTTTTATGAATAATAGATAACTAGGATGCTTAGTTATAGAACTAGATGGATTTATTGTTATTCATATATTAACTTATTTATTAATAAATTAAATAATGCAGATAGAAACCTATTTGATATCCTTATCCACAATTTGTCAAGTGTGATGGCTTGGGAAAGATATTGAAGCATGGAGGATTTGGAAGTCATGGTGAGGACAAAGTATAGATGTAGGAGGAATAAGGTATAGAAAAGGTTGAAGGACTTGGAATTATGATCAGATAAACACATTTCAGACCTCTTTACCTTGGAAGCAGAAGATATGTGGATAATGGTGAGATCAAGATTATGATCTTCTCTTTTTGAGGCTGATATAGAATGGAGAAATAGTTCAAGGTAATTGATAGAATAAGGAGCAAGGAGGTTCAGGTGTTTAAGAGAATATCAACATGAGATCTCCTCTAATAAAAGGACATGAATTAAAGTGGAAGAATGATCTAGGGACTGGTAGATAATTGTCACCAGCTTCTTGACTGGATGATAAATTTGAATGGATTGTACTCTAAGGAGGAGGAAAGGTTGTTATGTGATGACAGCTGAGGAAAAGTCTGGAAATAGCAATGATGAGCAAAAAAAAAAAATCCCACTTTCCCCTCCAGAAGGTTCAAGTAGTACTGGTGATCACTGTCATGAGATTTTGACAGAAACTATGTTCCTGTAAGTGCCAAAAAGTGAAAAGAGTATGAAAGGAAGAGATTTAAATTGGAGAGATATATGTTAATTAAACAAAAGAAGTGCCAGAGGTCAATGTGGAAAGGCCAAGCATATTTGGAGTGAGTTAATAGAGGGTCAGGGTTGAGGAGGATCAGGACATGGGAACAGGCAGCAAAGAGTATGAATTGGCAAAGAAGTTATCTGCTTATTGGGAGTGGGAATCAGTATCACTGAGAGGAGAAGAATAAGAGAGAGTGGGTGTTTGCTAAATTGGTACACTTTAGATCTTTACAGTCACATTCATAAACAATAGACCATAAAAATAGACCAAATCTCATGGGACTCTTCAAATCCCATTGCAATTTTACATTAGTAAATGTCTGTTTAAACATATTACTGAAGCTCTAAAAATCTATTGTTTAGGATTTTTTTTCTCCACTTTAAGATTTCAGTGTATTTAAATGCCAATATCCCCTGGGAGATGTAACAATGGCAGGATAGTGTGAGTAAGGGCAGTTTTCAAGTGAACAGAAATGACATACTCTTAGACATTAAGGAAATCAGTCAGTGATCATTAAGCTTTGATTTCTCTCCTTTGATTTCTTTGATTTTATCAGTGTCCATTCATATAAGATAGTCACCAAAATCTTAATATAGTCTTAGGCTATTAAAGTTTAAAACTATTCTGAACTTTTGCAACATTCTTCACAACACCCTGGCTATTCAGCAGGTGGAATTTTTAAAAATCTTATATTAACTTAGATAACCAAATTTATATTGAAAAGCAACATTGCAAATTCAATAGAATATTGAATTTGACACATATTTAGCCCTGAGTTTGAATCCTACAACTGCTTTTAAACCTAACAATTCACTTAACCATTGAGAGTCTTATTTCATTATTTGTAAAATGGGAATAATAATACTTTTATTATCTACCTCATGCTGAATATCATTTGTAAATATATGTTTCTTAAGAGTGCCATGTGGTATAGTACAGAAGTGCCAAATGCACTAGCTTTTTGATTTTAACCAAGTCATTGATCCTTTCTTAGCCCACATAATAGTGGCACTGACCTAACAAGGTTGTTGTAAAGATCAAATAAGTCAATATATGTAGAATACTTTGTAAACTGTTATTATTATTGTTGCAATTCAAAAGATATCCTCATCAATAGGCATTTATTATTAAGTACTATGGTGCTTTAGACTCTTGTTGATTAATTATTTAAATGAAACAATTCTTACCCAAAGAACTTATATTCCAATGAGACAATAACTATATATGACTAGGGTGTGGCATGTGACCAAGATCATGCAAGATGGAGTCACCTATATAGGTGATTCTATTTTAGGTGGCCCATATATATGTATATACTAAATTCCTAATATATTCACATATAATCACATAGGCATAGATATGCATGCAAAAATTATAAAAAGAACAAAAATAAATAAGTAAAAATTAGTTGGGGGAGAGGGTTATTGGAAGGAATCAGCAAAGACCATGCAGAAGATAGAATTTGAGCTGAGTTCTGCAGGAAGAGTAGGATTCTATGATATAGAGATAAGGAGTGATTATGTTTTAGGCATTGAAGATAACCAGTACAAAGGCAGGCAGATGGGAAGAGTGTTATGTGTGAAGATCAGAGAAAAACTCTGTTTGAATGGATTGTGGAGAATGGGAAAGGGTGTTAGAAAGCTAGATTAGGTTCAATTTGCAAAGGACTTTAGGAGCTAACTTAGGGTGAGAATTAATTTATGTTTTATGCTAGACATATAAAGGATCCACTAGAGTTTATTGAATAGAAAACGTGATATGGTTAGACGTTTCCTTATGGAAAGTCATGATAGCAGTAGTGTAAGGGATGACTGGACTGAATGGGAGAATTGAAGCTATGAGACCAATTATAAGTGGTGGCAGGATCTAAGTGTCAAGAACCTGAGTTAACAAGGTGGTATAAAAGAGATGGAATTAAGTTTGAGAGGTGTTATGGAATTAGAAATGCAAAGTTCGGCAACTAATTGAATGCACAGGATAAGGGAAAGCAGGGAGTTAGGGATAAAATCAAGAATGGAAACCTGGGAGACTGGAAGAATGGTAGTGGTACCTTAAAGTGCCTAGGAAGTTTAGCAGAAGAGTGAATTTTGGAGGAAAGATAACTGTCCCGTCCAGCGGGACTCAGTTATTCGGTGGGTCAAGGGGAACCCAGACTGAAAGAGAAACGGGTGAGAAAGAAGAGTGAGACCAAGCAGATTCTTGTCAAGATCTCAGTTTATTGCTCTTGGGGTACAGCTTATATAGCAAAGAGCATGAGAAAGAGAGGTAGGGTTGGGCCTGGGAAAGGAGCAGGGGCGATGGAGAAGTAGGGTTGGGCCTGGGAAAGGAGCAGGGGCGATGGAGAAGTAGGGTTGGGCCTGGGAAAGAAGCAGGAGCGATGGCTGGTTCAATGAACAGGAACATTTTGCGGTTAGGATATACAATGTTGGAACATTCTATGGTCGGCCGATTCTCGAAACTATTTGTCTGAGGGTAATGCCCACTTAGGGGGGAGAGACACCTGGGCCAAAGCGTTGGCTCCCAACATCTCCCCCTTTTCTCTTATGAGGCAAAAGGTGGCAATAATAAAAAAGGGCTGGTGAAAGGCCTGTCTTAGGCTATGTGGCCTGTCTCCATGTCCGGTACCCAGATAACCAGGCCCTAAGGGCCAGAGAGGGCAAGGCCCCTGTCTTAGGCTATGTGGGTTGCCCCCGCCTCCTCTGGGAGCGGACCCACAATAATCCTGTCATTGGGTGCCCTTGCAGCCATAAGAGGTACACTTCCGGATCATGGGACCACAATACTCCCGTCATTGGCTCTTTCACAACAATAGCCCACATTATTGCAATTAAGGCTGCGTTCCTCGGAGGTATCGGCATACCCTTGAGTACCATGGGGACTCAATCTCCGTGGCAAGTGTAGAGAATCGAAGGCTCTTGTGGGCAATGGTAGAAGGGAGGTCATCACAGGATCCATTAGCGCTAAGCTGGTGATAAAGAACTGCTACGGGTTTTCACAGGGCAGAATCAACCTGTGACTTGATGAAAGTAGTTAGCTTGTTGAAGGCCCAGGGGCCGAAGGAGAGAAGCAGCAAAACACCTACAAGTGGCCCTAAAAGACTGGGGAGAATAAGTTTTAATCCCTAGGTTTATTTTTGCTTGTTTTTTAAATTTTAAATTGGATCTGTGACTTCATTTGTATTGGGAATGTTGAGGATATTCTCTTTACTAATGCAGATACGCAGTTGCTCTTCAATTTATAATTTTAGAGTGGTGCTAGGAATATTGAGACATTCAATTACTTTCTTAGGGGCACATAAGAGAGTATGTGTCAGAGCTGGGATTTGAACCCATATCTTACTGACTTATTTATCTTCTAGAACAGAAGTGTCAATTACATGGTCTACAGCCACATATGATCTATAACACTTCCTGGGCCTGAGTCAAATAAAAATGCAATTAGGAAATATTTAACAAAATAAATAAAGACATAATAAAACATAGTATTACAACTTATTATACAGCTCCCTAAATTGTTTGAACCAGGGAAAAATCTGAATGCTGAAGTTTAGGGCTGAGCTCTGCAAATTCCTGATCTGAATTTGGGTCCCGAGCAATACAACTATGAGCTTACCCCTAGTTGGAGTTCTAGCAAACTAATGCTGGACTCACTCTTTGTCATTAGCTAAAAAGCTCTGCAGGTGTTAAAAACCATAGGCTCCTTTTTGGTTATTCTGCTATATATTCAGATTGGGCTAGAAGGTAGAACTGAGATTTCACTCTGCTCCCAGAGTCAGAGTCACATAATTATTGTTTACTTCTGTATTCTCTCTGTTTCATATTATGATTAAAAATGAAAAATTGACTAAATTAGAGCTATGAATAAGAAACTTACAAAATAATATTTTGATCTATTTGGAAATTTTAAAAATACGTTCTATACAAATTAAATAGATGTTTCTAAGGTGGCGCAGTAAACAGTGTACAAGGCAAGGAGTTAGGAAAACCTGAATTAAAATCCATCTTTAGAATCTTAGAATCTGTGTGATCATGGGAAGGTAACTTAACCTTTTTGTCTCAGTTTCCTTTTCTATAAAATGAGAATAATAATAGATACTATCTCCTAGGGTTGTGGTGAAGATCAAATGGGATATTTTTAGTATACTTAGCACAGTTCCCCCAAAATGGTAAGCACTACAAAAATGTTTATTTTTATTATTCTGTACTTGCTTCTCACTCAATACTTACCCTAAGATCCTTGAATCATTACCCCTAGGGTCAAATTCTATCCTCAAATTGCACTGGATCTATGACTAAGCTCTAGTTAGTGAAAGACAGAGCTGGCATTTTACCCCATTTCTTCTTACATAAGTCATAAACTCTATCAGATCCCTTCTTCCTCTATCACCTAGTTTAGGCTAATCCTCATTAACTCTTTGTGTTTTTGTTCCTGGTTAAAATCCATGTCCAGTGTTGGTGGACTTCTCTATCTCCCTGTACTGATCTGGGCTGGAAAAAATGATCTATAGGGAATTTTTTTCCTTTGATTTTATAAATTAGGGCTCGATCGGGTGCGTTTTCCAGATCTTTGTTTAATAGTTATATGGGAGAGCTTGGCTTTTCTTCTTGCTACTCCATCAGCCTAGTTGGTTTCTTTTTCCATTTGATTACATATAGAATCATAGATTTTGAGTTCAAATGGTATAACCCCAACCTCTTGATTTTACAGTTTAGGAGACTGAGGTCCAGAAAAGTTAAATGAGTTGCCCAAAGTTACACAGTTACTAAGTATCTGAGGCAAGGGATGAAATTAAAACTTCTTTGCAATGCTAAAGCATGATAAAATTTTAATATAATTGATTTTTAAAAACCATTAAAATAACATAATATTGTATAATTACATCGAACTATACAAAACAAAATAGAACTACATGTACTAATTGAAAATGTGGCTCCCCTCATATGACCCGGACACACTGCTTGCTTCATAATCATTTATTTGAGGAAACGTGAGTGAAGAGTTAAATATATTTTTTTCAGGTTGTTACAGAATAAACAACTTTACAAAAAACAATCTAGGCTTTTGTTTTGACAAAATTTATGTAATGAGATGAGATGAGAAAACAGGGCACTTCTATATTTCTGTGAAACATGATAGCTTTCTCCTTCTAAAGTACTTTGAAGGGGGTTTAAAGTAGAAGAAGAAAAAAAATTGGGCATTTTGTAAGTGACAGTAAAAGAGATTTATAATGGTTTTTCTTCTGAATTTTGGATATTCCCTATTGATTTTTGAAAAATCTGAGTTTTCTAAGTTTATTAGTGCAAAGTTCTCTACTTTATACTATGATTCAGAATGATAAATTGCCTGCATTTATGAAAAAGTTACAGCTATGGATAATACATTAACAAAATAATATTTTCATACATTTACAAATTTTAAAGAACTATTTGTCCTGTAAATAAAATACTTATTAATCATTTGACTGACCTTCAGAAGCAATTCTCACTTCATTTTAAAGAATAGACATTTCTAAATATGAATTTCCTATGAACAGCTTTGATACATTAGATCCTATTCTTATTCAAATGGCAGCAAGATTTGGAATATCACTCTGCAGAATGAACTAAAGATCATTTTTCTAATCTACAAATATAAAAATTATAAAGAATTTTATCAATATCATATATCATGTTATTTTATTGTATAATTACTTTTTTTTTGTATGTTGTTATAAAGCCTAACATAGTCTTAATTTTATTTTGATAAATTGTGAGCTTGATATTATAGCTTACACTAAGGCCAATGAAGGCTGGTTAAGACATATAACAAAGGAAGAACTTTGAAGACAATCAGGATGAAATTGCTGATGTATTTGAACATTTGAGCAAAATATTAATTAAGAAAATTATAAAAAGCAAGGATTATTTAAAATTTGTTTTTTTTTTTTTTTATCCCCAACACCTAATATGTCTGTCATATAACAGGTCATTAATAAGTACTTGATGATTGTTTTATGAAGTTTTATGAAGAGAAGGAAATTGCCTTTTTTCTGTAAAAAAAAGGAAGTATCACTACATAAAATAGAAACTATTGGTGTTCAGGATGAACTTTTCTTAACATTTTTATTACCAACTAATCGGAAAAAACCCTACCCAAAAACCAAATTTCTATGAGAAAAATCTGACTTTTTTACAGATTCATCAAGGTAAGTTGGCAAATACCTTAGTGGAAATCCTCTCTTGGGATTTCTTTAAGGTGACATCTGCATAAAAGTAATATTCTGGAACCATAGAATTTCTTTTTTCTCTCTGTCAAAAGGAAACTGAACTCTAGCCACCTCAGTTCAGATTTCTAACCCTATTCTCCCTCTGGAGGGAGACACAGTCCAGCTTTTATATCAGATTCCATTTCTTCCCTTCTCATCTCTCTTTCCTTTTTCTGTAGGACCATTGTTTCTTTTCAGCACGCGATAGTAGCAACTTGCAGAATTGACTGTTGGGGGAGAAGCTGAGGCGATGCTGCCGGATCTTTCTATCCCATTTTACTGCTAAACTCAGCCAGGAGCCGAGGGTGCTAGAGACTTCTGGAGTTTCAATTGGATTTTGTTGGGCTGTAATTCATTTCTAATTCTTGGGAGAAATAGGTGGGCTAGGGTCTAGATAAGATAGCAAAACTCTGCCCCCAGAGGACTTTTTCTTTTCTTTCTTTTAAATCTCCAGTTTCTTTTGCCTGTGCAGTTTTCGAAGGAAGGACAGGGAAGAAAGGTTTGTACATCTCATACGTTGTAGGTTCCATTCGTCCTTTTTTGGGGATTTGTTTCCTTATTATCGCCCCTCCTTTTCCCTTCCTTTTCTCCGTTCCTGGGGTCTCTAGAGAAGTGACATAGACGACCACCTGCCCGGCTGTATTCGACGTTGGGACTCACACCTACCTTTCCTCTCTGGTGACAGTGCCAGTAGTAGTTGGGGGGAGGGGGGGACGCAGGTGTTGGCACTCAGTAAACGGCAGGTTTCCTGGGACCATTCGGAACAGTCTAGAGCCACTGCAGCTGTCCAGGAGTTGCTGTTATCGGGACTCTAGGAGCCAGAGCAAAGTCACCGCAGCTGGAGAGAGAACGAGCTACCAGGGACCTGCCAACAACAACCTTGCTACCAGAACCAAGGAATCAGGGTATCTCCGGTAAGGGAAGAAAGACGTACTAGGAGAGCCCGAGATCCCTCGGGTTTCTCACAGTGCGTCTGCCCTAGAGCTCCCACAACATCTTCCTTGGCTACTCACCGGGTGAGACCCCGGAATCTCGGTATGCCCGGGAAACTAGACAATTCATGGAAGATGCTGCTTTCTTGAAGGTGAACCTACAGTTTGTCTTTCCCAAGAGAAAGAAGGGGAGAGGGAGGGCGGAAGGAAAGAACAGAGAGTTGGTGTGCCTGCTTGGGTGTGAGGGGGAAAAGGAGAGAGAAAGAGAGAGAGAGAGAGAAAAAAAAAAAGCAGCTTGTGATGCATTAAAAGCAAACAAATCGAGACCGGTATAAGAGAGGTAATCGCTGCAAGAGACTCTTAGATTCCGGCAGTTGAGCTGGACCTCACCGCTACTCCGAGGACCAGTGGCGGGGGCTAGCTGAGCTGTCCAAGGTTCCAGGACTTGGGCTTTCTCAATCAACAAATCTTTTGATTACTTTGGCGCTGTGGGAGCAAAATTAAAAAAAAAAAAAAATTTAAAGAAAGAAAGAAAAAAAAAAAAAAAAAGGAGAGGGAGAAACGCGCATCCTATCCACCACCTGCTTTGGGGATTCCGGTTTAGATTTCAGGAAATTCCTGAAACCTCTCTCTGCCATCCAAAAGGAGGAAATACACTCTCGCACATACACACACGCACTCGCACTCATACACACGCACTCGCACTCATACACACACACACGCACACACACACACACACACACACACACACACACACACACACACACACACAGACACGCGCGCGCGCGCACACAGGGTCACACTCATACGCCCGCTCCAAGCACACACCATCAGACCGCAGGTCCCTATGCCCCTGGATGGTGAAGGCGGATTGGGATTTGGCAAGCGATGCAAGAACTCTAAGTCTGGCGCTGGCCCCCGGAAGCTACTGGAGCATCACTAGGTGTTGTCACCGCGAAGCGGGGCTGAAGGTAGGTGTGACAGCAGCCACTTCAGTTCCCTCCCCAGCTGGAGGTTCCGTCAAGGGGTGGGGTGAGAGGGACTGGCCTGGCGCTCTAGTAGACTAGGACAACCCTAGCGGATTGTGATGGTGGGAGAGCCCACCATCCTCCTCTCCCTTGGTGGTCTCGGTCTGCAGTGGGGCACATACGGGTTGAACAGTGTCCTACCTTCCTGCCCAAAGAAGTGCCATTGTGGACACTCAAGGGAGAGGGGAAAGTGTCGGGTACACGTTCTAGAGACACAGTTGAGAGGGTTCTACGAGGGGCTCCCTCTTTCTGCTCCCAGTTCCTTTGCTCCTGAATTGATCAAGGATCAAAGACTTGGGATCCCCAATCTCAGATCAGTCCCGGATTGTAACCATATTGGACTCCTAATAAGTAGAGTCTCCTACTAGGAAGGATCAATGGCATGTGTCAGGTCGTCTTTTTGAAATCCCCACTTTCTGTCCACTTCTGATTAGTTAATTCTCCGGCCTGTCTGCTCAAGGTGGGGCGCTTTAGTGAGATTATCGATTTCTCTACCCAACTATTTTCCTAAAGCACCGGACTGGTAAGCTCCGGAGCCTCAGATATCCAGAATTACAATTGCTTGGAAAATGATCTCTCGGGTTTCAGGGTAACGAAGTAAAAAGAATTAAGAATCGTTTCAAGAACAACGTTAAGAAAAAAATGACTTGGAGAACCTGTGGTTCTTAACCTCTGCTTTCCGGACGAATACACCCCCAATCGTGGGAATGATATCGGAATTTTCTTTCGGGATTGTTTTGCTGATCCTTCCCCCCTCCCCCCCTTTAAACAGCTCAGTTAACCACTAAGTGGTAATTTCTTTCAGGCTACTGACTCTTGCTCACTTCGCAGTGGGGAATTAGTTCGCTATAACTGGTACCCAGGATAGGAAAGTTTTGCAATTGCGCCCTATTTCTCTGAGAACAGTGGGATTAGTTGTCTAGCCTCTCCATGCAAAGACAACACAGCTGGAGCTCTCTGTGTTGTTGTGCTTGCTCTAGTTGGAGCCAGCACCTTCCTATTCTGTGTATTATCTATCTTCCCGACCAAGAGTTAAATAATTGCCTGAAGCACTTAGAATTAGACTTGTAGTTACTATCTGGGTCTTGAGGAGAGTTTGGCTTGAGGCAGTTCAGACAGAAAGTAAAACACCTTGCTCTTGGGAGCATGGAAGGAATCTCTTATAGACTCTAGTACGGTTCTTAAATGTGAGGTGTGTTTAATCCTAACTCTCCAAGTCCTTTAAAGCACCGGGGTGTTTTAGGGTCTTCTCTCCTCACCTGACAGATTTAAATAGTCATTGACTAAATGATCATTATCTGGCTTCTGGCTTCTCAGCTAGATTGCTTGAGACATCAAGATTCAGACTGTTAGCAATTAACTCTTTACAATGGCTCTATTAGGCAACATAAGCAAAGGCAAATCAGGAATTAATTTCAGATTTCTTGCTAAAGTGTCAAATAAAAGAACTTGTGGAAATTGGAAGCACTTCTAATGCCATTTTAAAACAACAGCACAAAGATTTTCTTTACTAGCCCAGTTTTCTATATTTGCACATTTGCTGTCCTGGTGAATCTCGATCAATTTCAAAATTGACATTCAAGTTTTCATTTTAAAAAAATCACACATAATCCAATTCCTTTCTTCCTCCTTCCCACTCTATTTTGATCTTTATAACATCATGGGGACAATTGTTTTGATCTTTAGCTTACTATTGTCCTGCTTTTTAAAGATAAGCTGCTACCTGTAACCACACTGGACTTAAACATTATTATCATTTTTCTGATTCCTGTGTGAAGAAATAGATTGCATTATTTATAGATAGAGAATGAGAGCAGTGTTACTACTTACTGAATACTTAGTCTGCCTGTAGTCAAGCATAGGGAGACTTTTAAGTGAGAAAAATATACAGTTGGGCTATGTTGCCTGGCTAGCAGTGTATAGTTTTTGAGATGAAAGACTTGATTCTCTTAATACTATTTTAATCAGTATATTCAGTAGACTGCAACTAATCAAGAAAGTGCATTTGGTCACATGCTTGCACATAGCATATATCTCTTAAAGAGAAACCAGACATTACATTTGACACCTGTACTGTAATTATATGGATTGTGTTGGAAATGAATACAGGTTTGGGAGTGTGTGTGCTTTTATATATATAAATTGGAGGTATTGTAGCAATGACAAAAATGATGTAAAGATGTATTGATGTAAAATGATGTAAAGATGTAGTTTGTGGAGAAAGGGAGCATTCTGTTTAGTGACTACATTTGCTAACAACCAAGTTTCGAAATGTAATGATGTGGCACTAAAAATGAACTCTGTTTTTAGATGAAGCTGTTTTATTCTTTTCTGAAATATAAAATGTTACAAGCTAATGAAGACATCAAAGTTCTTAACATAATATCCTATATAGGATCATAACTTTCTCCCCTTTACACTTTTAAAAATCTAGGAGTCCTTAATGATCTTATTTTAACAATGACTCTTTAATAAAATATTTTTAATAACAGTTCAATATTAAAGTTGCATTTTAGTCTATCACTAATGACAACATGAATTACCTGTTACAGGTAGAGTTTAATAAGCAGCATCTATCTCTATTGTATTTCTTAGGCATTTCCCCCTTTTTGTCTAATATAAGATATCAAATGAGTGCTCTTGTCTGATCATGTCTGTATTAAGCCTTGCCTATATAAATTGACAAACATTTACCCATCTGCCATACTACTTGATCCAGAAATACTTGAAATCACCACCAATTTCTTTATCTGTATTTGAAATGATAAAACTACCAGAGACCAAACAGTTCTGTGCCCCTGTTTTTACTTCTGCAGTATTTTATTAGGGATGCCTCATTAAGTCACATTATTCTGCAGCTGTTTTGCTCATTGAAGATTCAAGTAAAAATAGGGAACTTTATTGTGCAATGCAGTATTGTTTTCTTGGTTAAAAACTGTAAGTTAAAGCAGAAGTATACATCTAGCAGATTCTCCTGTGATCTATTCCTGGCCTTTACAGATGCAATTCATCAACCTGTATATTAGTAGGATTCCATCAAAACAAAGAAAATTAATGCATTAAAACTAATAGATAAAAAGACTGGAGCTGGATATGAAGGCCAAATCGACTGAAGAGATTTCATATCTGAAAAATTTATATACAAGCACATTTCCACTCTATTTTGAAAATCACATTTCAGAAAATACTTTATGGATATAGCTAGTGTGAGCCATTGATTTTTGTACTTCTGTACATGGTAAATCTGCCATTTCCTCTGGACATTTAATGGTTAAAGATTATGTTTTGTTGTTCTTAGTTTTATAGATTTAAAGACAGAAAAGATCTTAGATACTATTTGGTGCAATCCTCTCATTTAACAGATTGGGAAATTTAGGTCTAGAGAGATTAAGTTATTTTTCCCCAAGTCATGTAAGTAGTAATTGAATTTGAACTCAGATCCTTTCATTATGGGTCAAATGCTTTTTTCATTGTACCAGGCTGTTGCCTTCTTGGGAAACTACTTGAACTTTTGCTTCAATTATTACAATATTAATTGTAAGAACATTCTGAATTGCAATATCATGTATGATTTTTAGAGAGTAAATTCTGTATTTAAATTGAGATCATTATCTCAGACAGGAGCAGTAGGATACAGCAAATACTGCTAAGCAGTCTTTGTTAGGCTCCTTTTTGGTGGATGCTCTTTTTCTGGAAGAGTTTGGGCAAATGGAATCTATTCATTGCAATTCTTCAATGTTTCCATTTGTAAAATTGGAATAATCCTACATAGCATCAGTTACTTTATGAAAATCACTATGAGAATTAGTTAGCCATGGTCTGCTAAGTACTTTTAACACTTTGAAAAAAATACTATGAAAGTGCATTTGCTATGTTAATAGTTTTACTTATGATATTCCATCATGATACTGATTGGGTATTAGGAGACGAGACTATCAACAACTTTATGAGCTTTTCATGCCCTGTTGAGAGGTGTTCTATCCATCCTTGAATTTGTGAGAAATAGTATTTGACCCACTTGCTTTCCCAAGTCTAAAAGGATCCTTGGCACAACAAGGTATCTTGTAAAGCAATTATCTCATTCAAGCTCCTACTATGTTTTTTCTCCTATTTTGTTTTTGTAGATATTTTGACTCACCAGGCTCGAAATGCAAAATTAAATTTTTAAAAAAAAATGCCTTCTGTGCAAGAATGTTTGGGGATATGTTTATTAAAAAAGCGATAGGGAATTTTGATACATTTTAAGCACTGAATATCTCAGTATGCAGTACTTATTAAAGATAGACCTCCGCAGTCAAAACACAAACCATGCATAACATTACAGCATTTATTTTGTTCTACAAATTATAGCTACAGATTTTTCCAGAATCAAACTCAGACTGTACTAAAAAAGCATATTAGGTTGCCAAAGACCACCCACTTTCAATGTGTAAACCAATACACACTTCTGTGAGCATATGCTGGGTTTGAGACTCACTCATTGATAGACAACCCTGAAAATAGCATCAATGGTAATTTAGCCTGCTAGCAATTGAGAACTCTGCCCATTGGAAATTCAGACATTTAGTTTGTTTGGGACTAAGGTGAACCGTGAACAAACCAGCAAAGAGGAATGTATTCCGTTCTGTTCTTTGTAATTCATAAGGGCTATGATACTCTATTGCAGGAACAAAATTTATGTTATCCTACCAGATAGAATGCTTTTAATCATCTCCTTCACCCTCTTAAGTTACATCCTAGGAGTTGTAATTGTTTTTTGATTTCCCCAGACTGGCCACTTAGCCGAAGGCACATTTACCAGTACAACCCTTAGATTCACAATTCAATTTATATTTATATTGCTTCTTTTAGAGACTATAGATCTAAGAAAACTCTTTCAAGAGAGATGCAGTAATGTGATAATATTGCATGCTGGCAATTGTGGTGGGATACTGAATACTGTACTTTGACAAAATGAAGACAGCTGGCCAAACAAATTTTCTTTGCTCTTTTGTCTCCTGGGGTGTCTGAAGATCTCTCTCCACATGATGCCTGGAGAGTTAAAAAGGAGCTTTTGATAAATGTAAGATTTGTTTTACTAAATAACTTCATATTTCTTGCAGTAGCAAACCAGTCATCTGTATAATTGCATGTATGTGAGTGGGTAAGTGGGTTGACCTTTAAAGGTCACAAACCTCCTAAACCTTTTATTAAATGGTGTTAATTGGCAATGGCCTCCAGTAACTGCATGTGGTTTCCTACAGTTGACCCTCATTATACATAGTGATAATATCTGACTTCCATTATAGAATTGTGCAGCTCTTTCTATGGAGATATTGTTTAGCAGTGCTATGGAAAAGGTTCATAATAGTGTGAGTAAAGAAAGTTTTTTGGAAAGTTTAAATTTATGCCTAAGACCTGAAAGCATAATATATCATTGGCTATGATGAATGATATATATATATATATATATATATATATATATATATATATATATATATATATATATGTATATATATATATACATATATATATACTATTTTTAATACTATTACTTATATCTGATATTTTTATATATAGAATAAAACTTTTACACTTTTTCATTTCTATACTCTTCTATGATTTTCTCCCTTGCTCCTTTTTCTGTCTACATGGAGAATTTTCAGTGATAATCGACATAAAACATTCAGACATATCAACACAGTTGCCTCTTTCCCCTTTTCTATAATAAAGATCAGGTCTGTAGTCAGTAAGTAGGTTATATCATCTGTCCTTGACCATCTTTTCCTTGTACTGTAGTTATTGGACTAGTGTAAAGAGAGAAAGAAAAAAGGTTACATGAGCACAGAAATCTTAGCAACAAAGCTCCATTTTTTGTTGTCAAGACAACAGAAGAATTTTCAATAAAAAAAACCAAGAAATATTTATTAAACACCTACTATGTGCCAGGTGCTAGAGACATAAGTACAATGGATGATGCACTTGTTACTCATTTAGGAGAAGGATAGTGGAAAAGGCTTCTTCCAGATAGTAGTCCTTCAGCTGAGTCTTAAAGGAAAAAAGGGATTCTATGGGTTGAAGATGAGGAAGCAGCACTTAGGAGATTTCTAGTGCAAAGACAAGGGAGGAGAGTTGGAGTGTTCTGTGTGAACACAGAGAGTGAAGGAGAAAAAAAGGCCATTTTGATTGAATTTCAGAGTGCAAGAGAAGTAAGATAGGTTGGGACCAGGTTGTAAAGAATTTTAAATTTAAGCAGAAGTCAAGAGTTACTCGGAATTATTGGTAAGGAAAATCACTTTGAGAACAATGATGGACTAGAGACCAATTGGGAGATCATTGCTATCAAGTAAGTGAGAAGTGATGAGGAAGATTATGTGAGAAGAGAGAAGATGTTACATGGGAGAGATATGGATATAAAAATATGGCAATAGACTAGATGTGTGGGGTGAGGGAGAATGGGGAGTTGAGGATGATGCAGAAGTAATGAACCTGGGATACTGCAAGACTTTTTTAGACTATAAACTCCTAGAGGACAAGGACTAAATATCCCACAGTTCTGTTTATTACAACATAGATAAAACATGCATTAATCCTTTTTGTAAGTGATGGTAATAGTGATTGTGATGGTGATAAGGAGATTCACATGGAGAGTGAATCTGAATGTTTCATTCATGTTGGTGATATTTTGTTCTTGACTACTCTTCTTGTTTGTTTCTTTATCTGAAATGGTTTTTTCTTTCAGTTTTATATAGGATAGACCTCTCTAGACACCCCATTCATGCCTTCCTTCTTTTTCTTTCTTCTCTTAACTCTTGCAACTAAACAGAAACTTCTTTAGGGGTCGAGTGTAGTCTCCAAGAAAGGTTTTAGTTGTAAATGCATTTAGCTATCTAGTTCCTACAACCAAAAAGAAAATATAGCAGAAATTGAATATAAAGTCCATAGGGTGATTTAGTTTAATGTTTCTCTTCTGTTAGATAACCTGCAGCTATTTTTTGGTAAATCTATAGGAGTAAACCTTAAAATGTTTTGTAAATATGACTTATTAGTAATAATACTAGATTATGAGCTCTTCAGTCAGTACACAAACATTTATTAAGTGCTTCCCATGTGCCAGGGAGTGGTGTGAGGGATGGAAGACTGGGAAAAGCCTCTGGCAAAGATTAGGATTTGACCTAAATCTCAAAATAAGCCAGGGAAACTGGGAGGCAGAAGTGAGCAGACAGAACATTTTAGGCAAGGGGAAACTTTCAAAGACTCACACTACATCTTTTTATTCAAAAAGATTTTGGTACAATGTGTCATAGAATCAGTGGACAAGGGGTATGCTGGAATCAGCTTGTACTATATCAAGAGACCCAATTGTTAAATATTTAGTGTGAGTATTTAGACCTCAGAAATGGGCAAAAATACAAATCAATGATGGAAAAAATGTTAATTCAGATTAAACATAAAAGTATATCAGAAACTACATGTTTTTGGGTGAAGTCTTGTTCAACATTTATTAGCACACTTGGGAAAATATATGGGGAAAAGTGAGGTTTTTTAAATTAAAATTTAATTAAAATTAATTAAAATTAAAATTTTATTTTCAAAACATATGCATAATTTTCAACATTCACCCTTATAAAACCTTATGTTCCAATTTTTTTCCTCCCTTCCTCCTACCTTGTCCCCTAGAAGGCAAGCAATCCTATATAGGTTAAACATATGCAATTCTTCTATACAAACATACACACACACACATACGCATGAAATGCACAATTCCACAATTATCATGCTGCAAAAGAAAAATCAGATTAAAAATGAAAAAAAATAAGAAAGTGCAAGGAAACAATAATAAAAAAGTGAAAATACTATGCTGTGATCCAAGATTCAGTTCCCATAGTCCTTTCTCTGAGTGCAGATGGCTCTCTTCATCACAAGACCATTGGAATCACCTCGCAGTCAGAATTGATCATCATATGCATAATCTTGCTGTTGCTGTGTACAATGTTCTTTTGGTTCTACTCACTTCACTTAGCATCAGTTCGTATAAGTCTCTCCAAATGTCCCTGAAATCATCTTGTCGATTGTTTCTTATAGAATAATAAAATTCCATGACATTCATATACCATAACATATTCAGCCATTTCTCAACTATGGGCATCCACTCAGTTTCCAGTTTCTTGCTACTACAAAAAGGCTGATACAAACATTTTTGTACATATAGGTCCTTTTCTCTTTTTTATGATCTCTTTAGGATAGAGATCTAGTAGAGACACTGATGGATAAGAGGGTATACACAGTTTGACAGTCCTTTGGGCATAGTTCTAAACTGGAGAGCTAGGTTTTTTTTCCTTGTGCTACTACCTTGTTCCAAGTCTAGTCTTGGAACCTTGTTCCAAGTCCAGTTATTACTGAATCTCTGCCAAAAATATACTCCACCTAAACCATTTTATCTAGGAAAATTCCTGCTCATTATGTTATGCTAAGGTTTATGTGGGAATAAATTCTTTCATTAAGTTGCTGAGAAGTAATTTAGAAGAAATGACATAACCAAAGTCATGTCTCCCAGTCCCTCTCAGTCCCAGTCCCAATATCATTTTAATATTATAATATTCACTCTCTCTCATTACATATTAATCAATCAGAGTCAACTGCCACCATTAAGGAATACCCTTAAGGAACACATTGAGTGGGTTCCACAATTGGTCTTTGACAATCAAGAATGTCACTGATCTTTTATTAGTAATATGCTAGCATTATTAATAAAATGATTAGTTACCAGATGTTATGTCTCTTAAATTTTTTAAACATCACACATCACTCCCAGTGGCTATCCAGTGAAATTTTTGTTGCTTGGTGTTTTTATGAAAACTAAACCCATACATTGCATCTACTTTTTTCATGAATATTGCTATTACTATTTTGAAGTCACGTTCCCTATAAAGGATGTAAATTATTTAAGGGTACCATCCTTTCTCCCCGCTCTAATATAGGTGGTTTAAGCATATCACTCTGTGTATGTGTGTGTGTATGAAATATTGAGTTGGCAGACTCTGTCAGAAAGAGTTTCAGAGATTCCTTTGTACCTTGGTCATTCATCTGAGGCCCAGAGTTTGGTTTGTAGTTCTTCTAGAGCTGATCAAGTTCAGAGGAATGGATCACAATAAGCATGCTCATTAGAGACTGATTGATAAGCCAGAATGTCAATTTATTTATACTGATAGATTGATAATTTTAAAATTTAATTATTTATTATATTATTAATTATAAATTTATATTTTCCTTTTAAATACCAAGTAGACCAGATTGCTTATTACAGCCTATTAGCATATTCTCCTTTGAGTAGAAAACCAATTTATAGCAATATATCAAGAACTTTTGATTTGTCCATATGAAGTGATAGAAAATTTCTTTGAGGCTTATAAAGGTTAATTGGATTGCCTGTAGTCCTCAGGTGGAAAGTGTCAGGGACAAGATTTAAACATGGGCCTTCCTGTGCTCTATCCACTATGGGCACTGCCTAAGGTTAACTTAAGAAATCACATTAAGTAAAATTAATTAATTAATTATTGTTAGATATATCAGTTGCCCAGATGTTACAAGTTCATTAGGTGGTTGCTATTTCGATTTTCAGAGATATTTTGAAAATATCTATGATAAAACTGTTACAAAGAGGATACTGGAGGGAGAGTCAGGAAGTCTCTCCTCTTGGCTCTGGTAACAACTAGTTACAAGCCCTTTTGGCAAAGTTGTAAAACCTCATTTACCCCCATTTTCCTGAGTTCTTTGATTGATGGGTTAGACAAGATGAGTCTTAAAAATCTCTTTTAGTTGTAAATTTCTAAGAAATTATAAACGTTCTGAAAAGATAGAGTTTTAAAAAAATGTAGTCATGATATATAGTTATGATTATGAGGGTGTGAATCTATTAAATGCCCTTATTCTATCACCAAAAATATTTTCACAAGGAAAAGCACTATGGAAATCTTCTTTTTTCTTGTTTCCTATTTTTCTGCCTTCAATTTATTTGCCCTCCCATTTTCTCATCTGGTTGAAGTACTTCTTTCAAAATCTTCATTTTTTATCAATTATTTTCATGTAATTTCATCATTTCTCATGCTTACACTGAGAATAACATTATATTTGCTATTATCTGGTTGTTTTCTTTCCAAATGAAGATATTTTTTCCTCTTCTGGAATCCAAATTCCTAACAGTTAACTTTATGTAAGCAGACATCGGAATTGTAATTATTTAGGGATTGATTAAGTAGATTGCTTTATTTCTGGTTCCTTTCTGTTGTATGTACTCCTTTGAACACTTTATTGTTCATTATCACCTCTACCAGAAGGATAGGAAAAGAAATTTTAACCTGGCAGATTATATATTCATGAGCAGGTTTGGTTAAATAAGAAGACTGAAAGTATGTATGAAAGCAACTAGTTTGAATCATCATTGGAACTCATTTCTCCACCAATAAAAATGGATAATTCTTGTAAAAATTGCTTTTCACTTTTCTATATTTTGAATAGATGAAATGCTTTATACTAAATTGCCTAGTATTTCCTAATAAGATAGAAGGAATATCATATTATTTTAGTCATGCTTTTTTGGGAGGAAGCTTAGCTTTTTTGCTGGTGATTATGTTAAAAACTAATAATAGAAACTCATTGTTGTGGAAATTTTAAGATTTACAAAATTCTTTCCTCAAAAAAAAAAAACCTTCAACAACTTTGAAATACATAGTATAAACATGTTATATATAGTTGGTCTGGACCTGTGAATTCTTTGGTATAGAAAAATCATAGTGAGAAAAGTTCTCCTATGGTAGCTATTATTATTGTTATTACCAATGCATGTCAATACATACTCTGCAATTTAGAAAGTTGTGGGTGGGCACTTAGAGTTTACATAGCTTGCTCAAAATTATAAATACAGCCAGCACTTGCCACAAGTAAGATTTAAACCCAGATCTCCCTGACTTCATGGCCAGCTCTACAACAAATTTTATACTCATCTTACAAATGAGCAAAACTACACAATAAGGAAATCAACTATTAAATGGTCACACAGTTCATATGAGCCAAGATTCATACCTAGGTCCCCTGATTTACTAGTCTAACATTCTTCTCTATTCAGCTGTCTTTTAGTGGGAATAGGTAATTCAGATGATAGACTTCAGATCTAATATGAATTATTAGTTCATTTTACTTTTTGCTAATAAGATATTTGGACTTAATGTATTTTCCCCATCCAAATAGAAGGTGGAATTATATAATGAACAGAGTATTGCACTAGGAGTGGAGAGCCAAATTTGAGTACCAGCTATATCACTAATGGAGCCAACTAGGTGGTGCAGTGGAAAGAGAGATTGGAGTAGAAAAGACCTGAATTCAAATGCAGCTTCAGACATTACTAACTCTGTGACCCTGGACAAGTCACTTTGCCTCAGTTTTCTAATATGTAAAATGAGCTGCAGAAGAAAATGGCAAACCAGTTCTGTATCTCTGGCAACAAAACCCCAAATGAGATCATGAAGAGTTGGACATGACTAAAATGACTGAACAACAACAACAATGTCACCAAATATTTGATCATGGACAATTCATGTAATTTCTCTCAGCTTAGTATCTTTTACCAACTACTCTATTTTACTGGGTTGTCAATATAATCTCACACTCATTCTTGAACTCTAGGACCATGCATACTAGAAAAAAAATTGTGAAAGATGTTTCTTGCAATTAGAGAGATTACCATGTCCTATAGTGAGGTAGATAAAATATATATGATGACAAATTTTATTTGATTTAAAAAAATTTATTATAGCTTTTTATTGACAAAACATATGCATGGGTAATTTTTCAACATTGGCCTTTGCAAAAACTTCTGTTCCATCTTTTCCCATCCTTCTCTTCACCCTCTAGATGGCAGGTAGTCCCATACATGTTAAATATGTTAAAGTATATGTTAAATACAATATATGTATACATATTTATACAGTTGTCTTGCTATACAAGAAAAATCGGATTTAGAAAGAAGGTAAAAATAACCTGGGAAGAAAAACAAAAATGGAAGCAAATAATAACAGAAAGAGTGTAAATGCTTTGTTGTGGTCCACACTCATTTCCCAGTGGTCTTTTGCTGGTTCTGTTCATTACTGATCAGTTGGAACTGATTTGGATTCTCTCATTGTTGAAGATGGCCTCGTCCATCAGAATTGATCATTATATAGTATTGTTGTTGCTGTGTATAATGATCTCCTGATTCTGCTCATTTCACTTAGCATCAGTTCATGTAAGTCTCTCCAGGCCTCTCTGTATTCATCCTGCTGGTCATTTCTTACAGAACAATAATATTCCATAATATTCATATACCACAATTTATTCAGCTGGACATCCATTCAATTTCCAGTTTCTGGCCACTACAAACAGGGCTGCCACAAACATTTTTGCACATGCAGGTCCCTTTCCCTTCTTTAATATCTCTTTGGGATATAAGCCCAGTAGGAACACTGTTGGATCAAAAGATATGCACAGTTTAATGATTTTTTGAGCATAGTTCCAAATTGCTCTCCAGAATGGTTGGATCCGTTCACAATGTCACCAACAATGTATCAGTGTCCCAGTTTTCCCACATCTCCTCATCATTCTCTTTTCCTGTCATCTTAGCCAATCTGAGAGGTGTGTAGTGGTATCTCAGAATTGCCTTAATTTGCATTTCTCTGTTCAATAATGATTTGGACACCTTTTCATGTGGCTACAAGTTTCAATTTCATATGATGAAGAATTAAAATGAGGATTTGTGAGGATCAAATAAAATGTGTAATAAAGTTTTGAAAAATATAAGCAAGATTTTTATTACAATGGGGACTGTCCATCACTGAGCAAGTTGCCTTGAAAAGTAAGCTTTCGGTGTAATTTTTAAGTGTTCAAATTGGAGGTTTGTTGAGAAGTTGACTCCTGTTTTGGTCAAGATATTGAAAATACCTACCAACAACACAAACTGATTGTGTAAGTACTATCAGAGACATTGTATTATGTTTGTGGGCACAATCAAATTTCAAATTAATACATTACCTAAATTCTTGATTTGAATGAGCCATTCTATTCTTTGCTCACAAGGCTGTTTCATGAACATGTTTAGTTGATCATAAATATCATGGTCAAATTAGATACAACCAGTTAAGATTAATAAATCATCTATAACTCATGGACAATTTCATCCAAGTGGTATGAGATTGGGTAGAAAGTCTATGTTAAATTGAAACTCTGATGTTCTCTGCACATTAAAAAAAAGTTTTTTTTTAAAGAAAAAAATAGAACCCTTGGGAATATTCTGAGTATAATTCTTGAAGGTAAATAGGTACAAAGAAACCCCAGAGGGACCTCATTTAGCTAGGATTAATGGTGAGATAATCTGAGAAGGAGGGAGATATCAATCAATGAACAAAGAATTTATTAAGCACCTGCAATAGCTAAGTGCTGGAGGCATAAAGACAAAGGGAAATAAACCCTATTCTCAAGGCGTTTATATTATTAGGAGTGGGAGTTAAGCAACATGCATTAGAAGGAAAGGAATGAATAGGTGGGGATGGCAGATAGCAGTGGAGAAAGACCTTAGAAGGAGGTGCTTGAGCTTGTTCTCCTTACTCAGGTTTGAAAGCTGGGTGCCATCATTGATTCCTCATTCTCACCCTCCCTCCATATCCAATTTGTTGCCAAAGTATATCAGTTTTACCTTATAACATCTCATTTATATATCCTATTGTCTCCTCTCACTGCCATCATACTGTTATAAGTATTCACATCTTCATACCTGTTTTATCAAAATACCCTGCAGTTGATTTGTCTGCTTTGTCTTTTCCCCATTCCATTCTATTCTCTATTCCCCTGACAAAGCAATCTTCCTAAAGTGTAAGTATGACCATGTCATCTTCCTTCCAGACTGTTCACCATTTATCCATTACTTCCAGCATCAAATGTGCCCTCATCTGCAGTACCATCTTTGTGCCCTCAAGGAGTTTACATTCTAAAGAAGAAAAACAGGCATGTTTTATTTTGTATTTTCCTTCTGAGTGGGCAGGAGTGTGCTTAAGCAGCTTCAAACCTAAGCTTAAGCAGATTTAAACAGGTAAATTATTACATTTTCAGCATGAACATTTATAAGTCAGAAATCTGCAAAATATAAATCAAGGCTTGACTTATTATTTTGTTGATATCCTCCCTTAAGAACTTAATAGAGAAAATATTTTCAATGTAGATTAAACTTAAAAGTGTATCCTGCATGCATTTTTTTTTGGCTTGAGGAAATACCAGCACAATATTGTATAATATATGTTAAGCAAATACAAAGACATTTTTGTAAGGAATTTTTGTAAGCTCTTGCAACTATAGAAATCAGGAAGGTATCTCCTAGGAGGTGATGGACAGCTCATCACCTTTGAAATCATTACCTTTTATGTCAAGGGTATTCCCATTCTTCCTGTAACCCAGATTTGAAACCTTAGCATCAACTTTGACTCATCTTTCTGATTCTCACCTGTCACATTTAATCATTTTCCAAGTCTTATAGTTTCTACCTCCATGACACTTTGCACCTGTCTACTTCTCTCCATTTTCCCACAACTATCATAGTTCAGCACCTTTTGCTTGATGATAATATACTCTCTGTTGTTCTCCCTACCTTAAATCTCTCTATTGGTCAATCAATCCTGGTTAGTTGAAAGTAACAAACCCAACACACGGATTTGACTGTATAAATTTCCTGCTCAAAAAACTCCATTAATTTCTTTTTGCTTCTAAGGAAAATCCCATATTCCTTTATTTGGCACTTAAAGTCTTTTATAATTTGGCTTTCATTTATCATTCCAGGATGATTAGAATTACTCCCCTTCATAATAAAACCTGACATTTATATTGTGCCTATATGTGCCAATCACTGTGCTAAGGACTTTACAAATATTGTGATTTTTCATGACCATCCTGAAAGGTAAGTTCTATTGTTATTTCCATTTTACAGATGAGATAATGGAGGCAAACAGAAATTAAATGACTTGCCCAGGATCACACAGCAGGTATGTGTCTGAGGCAAGAATCAGTGCATGCAATAGCCTTCAAACTGATTTTCAAACTTCATTCAAACTGATTTTCCTTGGATAACATTCTCTTTCTCCCTTCCAGGCTTTGGCTTCGCCAGTCCCCTCTTACCTAGGATTCTCTTTTTTCTCACTCATGCCTGTTTGACACCCCCAGATTCCTTCAGGACTCAGAGTTCCACTTTCTTCATAAAGCCTTTTCTTATTGCCCCTGTTGTTAGTGACACTCTCTACCCCCATTATTGTGTATTTATTTTGTACATACTCTCCATTTATTTGTTGAGTATGTAGGTTGTCAATAGAATGTAAACTCGTTGATGCCAGAGATTTATATTTGTATTCCCAGAACCTTACACAGTGCTTGGCACATGGAAGGCTCTTAATGAATTTTGTCCGATGATTGATTGGGGGACTAGATTAGCATTACAAATGTTCAGGATGCCGCACATATCCTCATACACCTGGGAGTATAATTCAAGGTTTCTGATTATAGTTCAGTGGGTTTTTTTTTTTTCCATATCATCTCTCCTGGAAGGCTATTTAGGGAGTCCCTAAATGACCTGTATGTAGTTACATTATTCTCTCAGGCAGGGAAAATGTAATCCTCTAGTATAAACCTAGAGTGGTTTTTTCTCTCTTTTTAATTCAAATCTTGTTTCTTTTTCATAAGTTGGGAGAATCAGGTTCATTAATTTCAGTACATAGAATATCATTTTCTCCAATCCACTATATGTAGACAACCTCTTAAGGTTAAATTCCACTTCCCCAGCTCTCTTCCCTCCCCCAGTAACTTTCACAGTCTGAACAATAATTACTTCTTTCTAGGACTTAGATGTTAGGACTTCAAGAGCTATGATTTGGATCCTTGGGGCATATAAGCAGCAATAATGAGTTTTTTCCAAATGAATTTGCCACCTTATAACTTCAAAGTGAACTTCCTCCTGACCCCTATCTTCCTCTCTCCTTCCTAAAATAACCTTTCCAAAGGAACTGATCATTTGTGAGTTTGAAGATGTAATGAATTTCTCTTTCATGGAGATCTACCTTTTCAGTAAACATTTGTTAATGTTATACTGGAGGGTAGGTTTTGAGTCAGCTACCATCATTGCTCTGGCATCTGTCCTGGTACAACTGTGACCTAGGCTCATGTCCCAGTGAGTTCATTATATAGAAATGTTTAAATTGCAGCTTTCTAAATGATGTTGGGAGTTCTCATGCTTTTCTTCCAGTGTAATATGCACAATAATAATAATCAAGGATTAGATTCAGAAAGGTCAGTTTGGGTGAATGACTGAAGCAGCTTTTCTCTTCCTATAGAATTTTTCCCTATAATCCTTATTATTATTATTATTATTAACATTAACATTAATAATATAGTAATGTTAATGCCAGAAGACTGTAAAGTATTTTTTCTCTTAATTGCTTTGGCAGGTTCTATTGTATAAAATAAAGTGGGTGCATTCAAAAGCAATGACACACAATCACAATTGTCGACCTCGGTTTTAGAGTTTTCAAGGTGACTACAGTGTGATATAATTTTTGGCCTCCATAACTCCCAAACTCAACATTTTAGGCATAGGGAGGAGGAAAATTGAGACCTGTGGCAGAGAAAAAAGCACCCACATTGCTTTAATCATAGCTCTTTAAGTATCTTAGTATTTTGACCATTATTCACTTTATTTCACCAACTTTCCTTGGAAACAGAAGTTCCTGAGATACTGTCATATAAATTAAGTAAGTCTTCAAAAAGAAATCTGTGTTGTGAATCGCATATGGGATATATTTTGATTGCTCTTGTCACTGACTTGACTCATCATCCTTCAAGGAATTTGCAGCTAGCTATTCATTCATCTTTATCTTTCTAATGATCATATTCATAATTTATATTAAACTCTCTGGTTGTTCTACTTTCCAAATTTTTTACCTATTGTAGCATCTATGGGATTGCAAGACATTGATATATTCCAAATTGTAAAAGTATTTAATATAGCACCTTGAACATAGCAGGTGCTTATATATTTGTTGGCATGATTTAATTTTTTCTTCTCTATTGCCTGGAAACCAAAATTTTCATATAATTTTTTCATATAATAATATAGTAATTTAATAAAATTAAAAATTTTGAGTGTTTTTTGCATGTTTCCTTGATTTCAGCAGTATCAAGACCTGTTTTTTTTTCCTTTCAAGTAGAAAGGCAATCTGACTGAAACTTCTTGTTTTGGATACTTGTATTGACAACTGAATGGTTTAAGAAACACTCCATGATCAAACAAATAATGTGAGTCAGAAAAGATTTAAACTCAGGTCTTTCTGATCTCAAAGTTAGTTATCTATCCACTACATTATGTTGCTTTTTGGGGGTTGCTTAATAATTGATTAATCTACTATCTCTGTCTTTGCCTCCCTTTTACACAGTAGTACTCTTTCTTGCCTAAGCAAATACCTCTATATGTACAACTAATCTTATTCCATCTGAACTTTTCCAGCAGATTTCCCCATTTATCATCCCCCTTCTCTCACTTATCTTTAATCTCTCTTTGTCTGCTAGTTGCTTGCTTACTTCCTACAAAAATGCCTATGTCTCCACCATCCTCAGAAAACCTAAATTCTCACTTGATCTATCCATCCCCTCATATCCCTCCTCCTTTTTGTGGCTAAACTCCTTGAGAAGGTCATCTAATCGATGCTCTTGCTTCTTTTCCCTCTCTCCCTATCTTTAAAGTCTGGCTTCTGATCTCATCATTCAACAAAAACTGCTTTTTCAAAGTAACCAACAATCTCTTAATGACCAAACATGGTCTATTCTAAACCCCTATCTTTCCTTCTCTCTGTGCAGCCTTTGGCATGATTGATCATTCTTTTCTCCTTGATTTCTCTCTTTTCTCAAGGTTTTAATGACACTGTTTTTTTCCTGGTTATCCTTATATCTATCTAGGCACCCTCCATTCTTCTTGACTGGATTTGTATCTAGACCATGTCCTCTGATTGTGGGGGTCCCACAGGGCTCTTATCTTGCATTCTATTCCTTTCTCCATCTAGACTATTTCACTTGGTGATACCATTAGCTCCCCTGGCTTCAATAATAAGCTCTATGTAGAGGTTTCTCAAAGCTACTTATTCAACCCTAACTTGTATGTTAACCTCCAGTCTTGTATCTCCAGCTGCCTATCTCAAAATGAATGTCCTGTAGACATCTTAAGTTCAATATGTCCAAAGGGAACTCTTTTTCTTTCCCCCAATCCTCTTATTTTCCTAATTTCCTATTACCATCAAAGGTGCTACTATTATTTCAGTCATCCCAGTTCAAAATCTAGGTATCATCCTTGATTCCCTGATATCTCACCTTCCATATCCGATCCAGATCCGATATCCATAGCCAAGGGCTATGAATTTTACTTTCACAACATCTCTTCTTTCTTCTGATATTGCCACCAGTCTAGTGTAGGTCCTCATCACGTTAAACTTGGACTGCTGTAATAATCTGTTAGTTGGTCTGACTGCCATAAATCTCTCTCACTTCAGTTTATACTCTGCTTAGCAGTCAAATTGATCTCCCTAAAGCACAGGTCTGACAATATTAGCCCATTCCCCTAATCGATAAACTTCAATTGCTCCTTATCACATCTAGGATCAAATATGAAATCCTCTGTTTGGCATTCAAAACCCTTTATAACCTGGCTCTATCCTACCTCTTTAGCCTTCATGTATCTTATTCCTTCCAAGTACTTTCTGATTCAGTGACACAGAACTCCTTGCCATTCCTCACACAACACTTCATTTGCTAGTTCCAGGCATTTTTACTGGCTGTCCCCATGTACTTAATAAATGTTTATTGACTGACTGACTGATTAAGGGAAACACTACAAACTGGAAAAAGTCTATATCATAGCTACAAGGATTCAGACCCTACAGCTAAATTCTTTATGATTGTCAGTCAATTTATGTTACATTATATTTAACAATCTTATTACTTCTTGCTTCCCTCAAGTTTATCAAGTTTTCCTGAATCTCTAAAACATTTTCTTTATATTTGGTGAGGTATATTATAAAACCTATATCTTTTCCAGGTTCTCTAAAGGTGCTAAAGACAAATTATAACTTTTAGAGATCTGGCATTTTTATATACATGCTGAAGATGCTCCATTTCAATTAATTTCAAATTAAGGTCTACTGAATGGGATTGTATTTACAGACATGAATATGATTATTTCTATCCCTACTCTTCTTCCTCCTTTCCTTTCTCTCCTCAGCTCTGTATGTGAAACAAATTCAGATTTTTACAATTCTCTAAGTCATGGCAGGAACAATTTCTATTCATGTAGTTGAAGTAGTATCTTTCCTAAAAGATAGGGAAGCTGGTCTTGAGATTTGACATGGTCCAAGGTGCTAGATTCTAGACATTGCTATGGTTTCCTGATAACACAGGGTATAAAAGATAAGGTCTCAAGGAATTAATGCTCTTCAGATTTGGTAGATGTTTTAGCTTTATCAATCAAATTTTAGGGAATATAGTAGATAAAGAGAACCTACGGGATTTCAGACACAAACCAGAATAAGCTTTTTGTACACACTTGCCAAGAATCTGAGAAGGAAGCCCAGAGGTTTATTGGATTTTATGGGTTTTGGAAAATTCATATACTTCCTCTGTGTATCCTGATGGCTTTCATTTACTTAATCACCTACAAGACAGCTTTATGTAAGTGCTCAAAATGGATTGTCCAATCATTTCACCCCTGAACTCTTATGACTTTGTGGGATCCTTCTCCTTGGAGCTTTAGTCCATAAAGACCAGGCTCATTGCAATTTTTGGCAGATACCTAAGGGTAGTCAGAAGAAATGACAATAGAGTTAGGGAGCTGCAAGCTCTCTGAAGCATCCACTCATAACACTATTTATAAAAGAGAAGAGGAAAAGTAAGGGATATACATTTTAAGCATTTATGTGTTTAATCAATAATATTAACCTGTATGCTATATGCTATGTCTTGTGTGAAGCATTTTACAAATTTTATGTCACAAATTTAATCTTTACAACACTACTGTGGAGTATACATTATTATTATCTGCATTTTGCAGCTGAATAAACTCATGGCCCCTATTTACACATTGGAAGACAAAAAGTTAAATGATTAGCTCATGGTCATCCAGCTGATAACTGAAGCTAGATTTGAATGTAGGCCCATACATCTATTCATTGAGAAGCAGTTGCTCACCTGCAATTCAGTCCTAGTTGCTTCTGAACTGGTGACATAAGGTCTTACATTATGACATTAATTTAGAGCCAATTATCAGTTAGGTGATTTGAAATGGTCCCACTAACAAGATGGCTAGGGCATACAGATGTGCAATAGTTTGCAACTCTTTTGGAGGCTGAGACCTCTAGCCCCAACTCTAGCTCCAATACCCTACTTCCTCTAATGAGCCCTAGTTAAGAGGACCTGACTTTGAAGGGATTCTATTTTGCTTAGTTAGCTGAAGGCTGTCAGCATTTGGCGATATTATTATTTAACTTCACAACTGGTCTTTTGTGAGGAACCCTGGTCAGTATTACTAAGTTAAATAACCAGATTGATGCCATTAAAAGAGTGGTAGAGCTTGGTGATTGCAGTTCCAGAATTGCATTGCCAATGTGTACATAGGGTTCAAGCAACTATATTATTATGCTGAATGTGGGACCATATGATCCCCTTAACTAAGAATTAGAATAATAGATATTTCTATATAATAGAGTCTTTTATCCCAACCACAGCACACACATATCCTACTCTTTGCTGGCAAATTGACCTTCTTGGCTCTCTTGGGGTTTGCCACTATTAAGAAAAAATTTTGTTATCATGCCCCCTAACTCAGGAGGTAAGGTATTCCACCTTAATGAAACCATGTCCATAATAGGAAGAAAAAGAAAAATTCTGTCTTGTGATTCCTTAGATCTAACCTACCTCAATTGATGGGTCTCCTTTCTTCTGAATAATTTGACCTGGGAAAGCTGAGGGGTTACTGAAAGGTAAATTTTGGTATTGAGAAATACTTTCCCCCCAATTATTATTTTTCATTGGAAAATCTACTCTGAACTGCAAATATCTGGGTAACACTCATTATATGAACCAGATCACTAAGATCCTATACTTCTGAAAGATGTTTGGAATTTCTTTTTGGTTCTCTTCCATATTTGGTTACTCCTTCAGGAGGAGAAAACATTGATTGTTATTTCTTTCTTTGTTTAGCTTCACTAAGCTCTTTCTTCAGCACTACCTACCCTAGGCTTTTTGAGTCCCTGAGATCATGATAATCCAGGAACAATTCAAAAGCTATTTCATTGGTGTAAGTCCTCCAGAAGATTTTATGGGTTTCCATTATAAGTGGTGTAATATAGGAACAATATCAGGGAGGCAGATAGACTTTTCAAGTTAAACTTTGTGTGTGTGTGTGTGAAATCTATCTATCTATCTATCTATCTATCTATCTATCTATCTATCTATCTATCTATCTATTTATCTATCCATCATGTAATCTATCCTAAAGCTCAATTATTGGCAACCTGGATGGTCAGCAAATGCTTCATTTAGGATATAGCACCTGATATGAAGAATTGAGGAAGCCTAAGTAAGAGATAATAGTAGAGAAAAGGAGAGAAAGCATTCCAGGAATAGGGCCAAACAAAGAAACATATATGAAACATGAAATGTTTATGGAACAGCTAATAGGCTTGTTTGTGAAATAAAATTAATGGAAGAAAATGCTAGGGAATAAAAGTGTAATAGTTCAGAAAGTTAACTAAAGATCAGATAAAAGCTTTATTGTTATTACAAGCCATGATAGTGTGAGATTAATTGGCAGCACTCCTGTCAGCCAGGTAAGCTTTGAACACAATTTTATTTCTTTCTGTCTCTAATTGCCTCTCCTTTCTCTCTTGCTCCCCCTATCCATATAGATATATACTGACACATACATATACATACATACATACATACATACATACTTACACACAGTGTAAAATGAAGAAAAAATAGAGCACAAGTCAGTTTGGATCAGCAGCCTCCTTGGGATATAGGGCAGAGTAAACTTTTGTCATTGTAAATTATCCTGTCACTGAGCTCAGGGGAGTGGAACAAGGCAAGTTTGTTTTTTCTCTGGCTAGCATAGGACGGGAACTTGGGGGTAAGGTGGATGTGACTCTCATTTTACAATGAAATACAGGTTAGTTTAAAGATGGCACCACTGATGTCAGAAGGGGAAGATATTGGACTCTTTCTCTGCAGGAAAAAAGATATATTTAGAAAAATAGATTGGAGCTGATTATGGAAAGCTTAGCCTAGGCATTTCTATTTTATCCTAGAGCCAAAAGGGTAGTACTGAAGATTTTTGAGAAGTTCATTTTCTTAGAAATATTAATTTGTTATCCCTTTAGAGGATAATATGTCCTTAGAATGGAGAGTCAAAGCCAATTTCTCCTTCAGTTCTATAAAATCTCCATTTGAATCTATATTAATAATAGCCCACTTCATGTAATATTGCATATGACAACTTTAAGTTAACTTTAAAAAAGTACTTTACATATTTTATTTGAGTCTCCCAACCACTCTGTGAGGTGAGAGGGTGCTTTTAATTTCTTTTTTTATAGATAAGCCAACTGAGGCCGAGATGTCATGAAGGGTATCTATATTCAGCTAGTTAATAATGTGCCAGACTTCAAGGCCAGGTCTTCCTGACTCCAAATTTAGAACTATCCACTATGTCCCACTGCTTCTCAGTTGAGAAATTTAATCATGCTTTGGACCATTAAAAAAAAACTTCCTAGTGAAGATTATAAAATTATACTTTTAATCAAGTGCCTTGCTGGAGTCCAGAAGGTCTAAATCTTGATAGAGTTCAGTGACTATATTGGTCTTGCTCTAGGCCACAGCCATTTGCAAGTCATATCCTAAAAGAATATATTATATATGAAATATTTATAAATAATAATTATTCAGATCATATTTTGGTGAAAAGAGTAGTCTGTATCAAAATCTATTCTGCAATTGAATATCCTTGGGCAGATCACAAATCTGTTGAACTTCATTTTCCTTCCCTGTGAAATGAAGGGGTTAAATTGTATTTTTGAAACTTCTTTCCACCACTACTATTTGTGATTTTTTAATTCTAAGAATTTGAATTATTTTACATTGCAACTTTTATAGACAGAACCATAACTACTCAGATTAGTGCTTGAGACAATTGTGCACTTAACTCCTAAAGACAAGTTTTATGTGTATATGTGGATATGTGAAACACATGTATTTATGTTTTACATACACATGCATAATATGCACATGTAAGTATAGGTAAGAAACCCCAGGATATTGCCTAATGCTGAAAAGAGAATCTTTGGACATCATCCTCAGCCTGGGCAGGAGATTAATTAGGATATGGCTGACTTGGTAGAAAAAAAAGTTGGTTCTCTGGTAGCTTCTTATTTTAATTAATTATTGTTGATAAGGAGGTGCTAAGGTCAGTTGTTGCCAGAGGAATGTTGCTGAAAGAGTGCTGTTAGTGACCTTTAAGTTTTCATGACTAGGGATAAGCTTTATCTTAGACTAGTTTATCTTAGTTATATCTGTCATATAAAATTTTTAAATGAAGAACCTTTGCAATTGAAGAACATTTTTGTTTGAATATAACATTAAATATATTACATTTGCATTCCGTAGAGTGGAAATAGGACCAATGAGTCCAAAGAATTTATGCTCTGCTATTTTGACCTGTGTGAACATGGCCAAGTCACCTCACAAATCTAGATTTTAGTTTCCTTCTCTATTTAGTGAGTGGGTTGGATTAGCCAATCTTTAAGATCAGCTTTAGCTCCAAATTCTATTTTCCCATATTCTAGTTATTAAGTGAAATCATCAGGGTTGGAAGGAGAAAGAAGGGATGGTCCAAGCTATTATTTGAGAGAGAGACACATAAAGGAAAAAATTAGAGCCTTGCTGAGTCAAATCAAATTCAATATGAATTTAAATTCTAGCAGGGAAGGTCAGAGGCAGAAAATAGAATAAGAAACTGATCTAAATCCAAGGAAACTGATATGGAATAGGAAGAACACACTTCAATGAGGAGCTGCAGATGTTGCTGAAATTACTGATTTATTCTTTTCCCCTAAGGCAAGAGGTCTGCTTCCTCTTTGCCCCATTGGCAATTGTTGTTCTGTGGTTGGACAGATGGAACCATTGCTGCAATATTTTAAAAAAATTTACAAGATACTAAATAATGCAAATTTGACTCATAAACAGAAAAAAATTATATACTTATGTTTTGTTATTAGCCTTATCCCCATCTAAAAAAAAAAAGAAAAAAAAAGAATAAAAATGTTTTAATGTTTCCTGAGTCCATTCATTCACTATTAAAGATGGTTAATACATTTCATCATAATTCCTTTAAAATTGTGATGAGTCATTGTGTTGTCCAGACTTACTAAGTCTTTCACAGTTGATAATATTTATAACATTTCTATTACTGTTTAAATTGTTCTTCTGGTTCTGTTCACTTCATTTTGTATCAGTTCATACAAATTTTTTCAGGTTTTTTTTAAACCATCCCTTCATTGTATTATTATGATTCTATTTTATAATATATGTCACATATAATAATATATTGCATATACCTCATTTTGCTGCCTTTACTTAAGCTTGCCTTCTTTTTGTAGATGAAACCTTGTAAAAGAATAGAAAGATTATGGAATTTAGAGTTAGGTCTACATTGGAATTTCACATCAGCTATTGAGTGATTCATTTAAGCTTTCTTGAGATTCAGTTTTATCATCTGTAAAATGGGAGCAATATTACCTCTATTATCTACTGAGCAAGGTTGAAGAATTGCAAGGATGAAATGAGATAATGTATACAAGGTACTTTGCACATACTTTGGGATGCTATATAAATGTTGATTGCTGTTATTAATGAAGTGCCTGGGATCATTTATTGATTTTATATATATATATATATATATATATATATATGTGTGTGTGTGTGTATATATATATATATCTATGTGTATATATATATATATATGTATATATATGTGTATATACATATATACATATATATATATACCAGTTGTACCATTTATGATATTTCCAAAGGTGTAAAATTCCTACAATTGAAGAACATTGCAGGGTGAGGCATTTTTTTAGTTCCCTCTACCTTGTGTGGAAATTTTCTGTTGGATATGAAGCAAATCCCCAAGTCACAGGCTCATTCTTCACAATAACATGTAAGTTGAAAATTTTTCCAAGCTCAAATATTTTAGATCTAATGACATTAAATTGCATCCAAAGGTATCAAAAACTATATAATAAATAACCTCTATGTAGTTCATAGAATATAGCAATAATAGTAATGATAGCATTTATATTTGTCTTTAAGATTTACAGTCTATTTTATATACATTTTCTCATTTTATCCTCACAATGCTATGAAGTAGGTGCTGTTATTGTCTCATTTTATGGACTAGGAAACTGAACCTGAGAGATTGGGACATATTTACAGAGCAAATGTAGCAAACAGATTTTCTTGATAAATAGCCATTTATCCACTGTGCCACCTAGCTACTTATAATGCTGTAAATGAAAATATTTTTGATTTCTTATTCATTCTTTTAATTAATAAATATTCATTAAGAATTTACTATATGTAGGGCAATAGAGGTGTTGGAAGAAATGCAAAGTTTCTGTAAGATATTATCCTTGCTTTCATGGGAGCCACTGGGATTAGTGATCCACACAGATATCTACAATATAAAATATTACAATGGTTTAATCTAGTTTGCCAGCTCCAACTCATTGTTTAAAGAAACAATTGCTTGGAAACAGCTCCACGTGTAAGGCCAATTTAAATCAAGAGCCCTCAAATCCAATTCATGAGGTTTCAATATTTGAAAGTGATTATGATGCTCAAGGTTTCCAGCTCTCACTATCTTAGGCTAGAAATTCCTGACCATTCTGCCCAAAGAGGTCAGGACTTAGGAGATATCACAATATCAACAGAGCAATAAGCAGAAAATATCAAATTCAGATTCTTAGAGGGGAAGACCTATCTTCTCAGGATTCCGCCTCAGGAAGGAAACATAGCAGAAGTGGTAAAAGCCCCTAGACTTCTGACAGTCAAGTTCCAGAGAGAAAGAGAATAATTTTTCATTTAGAAATAGAACAAAGCAAAGGACAAAACAAAATTCCAAATGTATATATTCGGACTGCTCAAGCTCCAGGTTCATAGTAACATGAAGATGCCTGTTGGATATCTCATTGAAATTTCAAATTCAACATGCTATAGATTGAACTCAATACATTAATGTATTTGTATATTTCATTCATATATGACTCCTTATGAATTCATTTGGGATTTTCTTGACAAAGATACTGGTTGCTTCGCCATTCCTTCTCCAGCTCATTTTACAGATGAGGAAACTGAGGCAACTGAGTTTTAACTGAGGATTAAGTGAGTTGGCCAGGGTCACAGAGTAGTAAGTGTCCGAGGGGAGATTTGAACTCAGAAGATGAGCCTTCCTTCCCTCCTGTACCACCTAGCAGCTCTGATCTTTCAATAATTTCCCTATTGTCTATAGGATTAAAAACAATAAGCAAAACCAGAAATTCCCCAACGTGGAATTTAACTTTCAGGAGTCTGGTGACTACTTACTATTCTGTTTTTCTTTTACATTAGATAAGCTCTGTGACTAAGCCAAAGTGGACCACCCACTAATCACTAAACTTAAAAAACCAAAAGCCCTGCATGTGTATTCACTCAAGCTAAGAATTTCTGTCTGGAGTTCATTCTTTCCTCATCTCTGCTTCTCAAATTTTTTTTTTCCCTGAAGCTGGGGTTAAGTGACTTGCCCAGGGTCACACATCTAGGAAGTGTTAAGTGTCTGAGACCAGATTTGAACTTGGGTCCTCCTGAATTCAGGGCTGGTGCTCTATCCACTGCGCCACCTAGCTGCCCCAAAAATTTACTATCCTTCAAGCTCTGCTAGTTTTCTTATCCTACACAGAGCCTTCCTTGTTGCCCTCAATAATAAAAACTCTCTTCCATTCTTGAAATTACTTATTTTTGTTGTTGTTGAATCATTTTTCAACATGTCTGACTCTTTGTGGTTCTATCTGGAGTTTTTTTTTTTTTTTTGGCAAAGATGGTTTGTGAGGAAACCAGGACTAAGTGATTTGCCCAGGATCACACAGCTAGTAAATGTCTGAGGCCAAATTTGAACTGTGGTACACTTGACTCCAGGCCCAGTGCTTTCTACACTGAACCACCTAGATGGTCTTACTTTGTATTTACTTCTCCATATACATGATGCATCCTTCAATTAATGGAACCTCCTTAAGATCAAATACTGTTTTTGTTTTTTATTTTTCTATTTTTTTGGAGGATACTAGGTGTCAAAGTAGAGTATCGGTTGGACTTGGATTCATGAAAAACCTGGATTTGAATCTTGCTTCAAGAGACACTTACTAGCTGTGTGGTCCTGGCCCTGTTATACAACCACTGTCAATCTCAGTTTTTTTCATTTGGAAAGGAATAAGGATAGTGATCTGCCTTATAAAATGGTTGTGAAACTCAAATAAGATTTTCTTTCTTTCTTTCTTTCTTTCTTTCTTTCTTTCTTTCTTTCTTTCTTTCTTTCTTTCTTTCTTTCTTTCTTTCTTTCTTTCTTTCTTTCTTTCTTTCTTTCTTTCTTTCTTTCTTTCTTTCTTTCTATCTACCTATGTATTCATGTATCGTATCTATCTATCACTTTGTAAACCTGAAGACATTATATAAATTCTAGCTATTGTTGTCTTTATTTTATTATTATTAATTATTGTTAGCTCCCTAGTTCGTTCCAGCACAAGGCTTGGAACAGTGTAAAAGCTTAATAAGGAGTTGTTACATTAAATTCATTTGGTTATATGCTCTTAGATAATAAAATATAAATGTGTATTTTGTGCAAATTTAAAAATGATTATTTTAGGTTTCTTATTTACATTTTAGTTTGATTGATCAATAAATCAACCAATAAACACTTATTAGGCAATTGTTATGTGCTAGAAACCTTACTAAGTGACAAGGAGAGAACATGGGAGCAAGAAACCCTCCTCCAAACTTTAAACTAATGGGCTAGATGAAGCCTATATCTTCTTGGAATCTAAATTAAGGTTTTATTTCTTCTTCCATTTGTCTTACAGAAATCTGTTGTTAACAATTGTTCTGTAAGATGGAGGAGTTTCTTAGGGGTATGAACAGCATGTACATCCATGTTCGTTGCAGGATTGTCTTGCATTTGTAGAACATCAGTATGAAGCTAATCAGATGCTAAATGTCTAGTGAGTATTGAGTAGTGCAATTTTCTAATTTTCTGATTAATGGCAAAGCCTTATGAAAACATTAATTATAGTTGGAAGAATCTAAACAACCCCATTTTGAGTTATACTGAAAATTAATTTTATTAATAACAAATGTTATAGTAAAAACAGAAGAAATATTTGGAATTTTAAAATTTATAACATGATAATGCAGTAAGCAGGCATTGTTCCATGATGATGCTAATTGCATCTTTTTATTCTAAAAGGTTATGGATATTTTTAATATGAGGGCAACATCAAGGTAGCAGCATTGCATTAATAGCTACAATGTGTTTTCTTCTACATCTGCCTTTGGGTTTGAGTATCTGAAAAGGGAAGGAATAGGCTGATTATATGGTTTGTTTTCATTTCTTAAAATGATAGATCCTGTGCAAATTTTCTTATTCTCTCAAATATGTGCACATAGACAGATATAGAGGATAGACTGTAGGACTTAGGAATCAGGAAGACTTGAATTCAAATTTTTTTTATACTTACTGGCTGTGTAATAATGGTCAAGTCATATCACATCTCTGAGCCGTAGTTTCCTCATCTAGAAAATGGGATAGTAATCTCTGCATGCTAATATCAAAGGGTTTTTGATGAGGCTCAAATGATATCATGTGTGTAAATCATTAAAACATCGATGTTTTACATTTAAATGCTTTATATAAATGATTTTGCAGATTTAAAAATTGCTATTTTAAAGATATGCTTTGCATCTTTTACTTTGTTTTCTTGCTATGTATTTATCTTTGCTTTTTAAAGTAGAATCACCATTCATTGTTGACAATTTGGTTAAATTACCCGTAAGTCATGAGTGACTATTAGATGTACTGCAGAAATGATAAATACTAGTGATGCTTTCACAGCTGGAGCAGAGAAAGGCATTCTATAAAAGATAATATTCAAAGTCACAACAAGCCACCATGTAATCCTACTTGAAGAACTACTTTGAGGATGATGACAAGGTGGTGCTTTTTCAGCTGGCTGAATACAGCAAAGTGAGTGGGCCATAAAGCTGGCTTGTTAGAGATGTAAGAACATTAAGAAAATCAAAATGGAAAGTTTTAAAAAATGAGAAAATATGGCTATAACAAGTAGAGATATCAAATATTTATGTTTTAGATCTCAAGTTTTAATTCCCCAGAAGTATTTTATTTCATTGGATGTGAGAGTTAAAAGAGTTGGATCATCTATTTAAATCTCCATATTTGACAGATGAAGAAAGCAGGATATCTTGCCCAAGGTCACAAAGACAGTGGTAGAACTGGGACTCAAAGTGACTTCTTGACCTCTCAAGGTCATTTCCACTTCTAGAATTCTGTAATTCCTTTTTTATATATGAAAATTATTTTATCTCTCTCCTCTGAACTTCATAGTCCTATGTATTTCTAATGCATTCATCACCTTCTGTTATGCAATCTAAGTATTTTTGTATGACTTCTCCACTGTAAAATTGTTGATTCCTTGAAGTTAGAGATTTTGTCATGCTTCTATTGCACGGCTCAAGACCACCTGATAGATCAGTAAATGTTTTCTGTAAATGACTTGTGTTTGAAAGTGTAATGCTCTTTCTGCCTTTGTTCCATCTGAACTGGATTCATTTTGTGTTATGGATCATGATAATTTGTGTCATTTTTTATTTTGGATTTACTAGGACTACTTTGAATTCTAATCTTAACTTCAAAGGTGTTTAACACCTCACCTCCTCATCTGTCTTGGCTTTGTTAATTTGTAAATACCTGTAAAACATCTGGCATGTGTAAAAACGTGTGCAAGTTAAGAAATAGGTAAAATATACAGTCAATGTCCTCAAAATTATGTGTGTGTAGTTGAAGGATATCCAGTAGATATCCAAAGTTTTTGATGAAATTACAGAATGCTGGTTTTAAAACAGCCCACTTGTTCTACCCCTACTAGGTAGAAGATTAAGAGTGACAATGAGAAACAGTGGAAAATTGGCAATGGATGTGTCTTGGGTTTGTATTACCCTAGTGCTTTTCTTTGTCCACTTTGCCCATGTGGGTGATGTAGAAGGCTGTAATTAAAAACTAGGGAACTGAATCTAGTTGAAATCAGTTGAGAAGAGACTCACAACTTGAGGAATTGCCTTTGAACCAATTGTAAAGTGTAGTAAGGTTGGAGAAAAGGAGCTTTTATTTCCTTATTTTATCAACAATGTTATCTTGCAGAAGACTCCCACTGCCACAGGGAATGAAATGGAGAGTATAAGTATTTATTAAACACTTGCTGGGTTATTAATCTTATCATCTTTAAACCTCATAGAAACCCTGGGACAGAGGTACTGTGATTATCCTTTTTTATATAGGTGAGGAAACAGAGGCAGACAGAGATAAAGCCACTTATCCAGGGTAACAAAACTAGTGTGTATCTGAGGTCATATCTGAACTCAGGTCCTGACTCCAGACCCAGATCAATATATAACTGCCAAAGGAGACAGGTGTTTGTTTGAAGTCTGAGAGGGAGATTCAAAGACATATTGCTTTCTTCGTGAATTCCAAGTTTCTTCATAAAAGTTTGGGGGAGAGAAAGAGGGAGAAAGAGAAACACACAGAGAGAGACAGAGAGAGAATCAGAAAGACAGAAAGAGACAGAGACAGAGAAAGAGAGAGGGAGGGAGAGGGAAAGAAGAAAAGGGGGAGAGAGAGACACACACAGAGAGGCAGAGAGAGTGAGAAAGAGATGGAGGGAGGGAAGGAGGGAGAGAGAGAAGAGAGAGAGAGAGAGAGAGAGAGAGAGAGAGAGAGAGAGAGAGAGAGAGAGAGAGAGAGAGAGAGAGAGAGAGAGGGGGGGGGATTCTTTCTGCATGAAAGATAAGTTGTGTCTGTGAGGAAGCAGAAGTACTCTTAGAAGATTAAAGGCTGAAAAAATTATGGCAACTGAGAGGAATGAGCTGGTCTACGGACATTTGCAATAGACCCACTAAACAATAATATATCTTGCCAAGATACCTTTCTTGTTGAGGCGCAACATATCTTTCCCATGTAAGAATATTAGAGATCCTTTAGTGTCAGAAGTAGGAGTTGTCCTTCCTCATATTCTTCATGTGCGGATTCTCATTCATTATCTCTAGATTTTCCCATTACCCCCTTCTCCACTATTGGTATTGTTTATGTTTGTGTGAGAGAGCACCTCATATTTGGGGGAAGGGGAAGACTGTTGTATTATAAATCTTCTTACTATGTTATTCCAACAAGTGCTTTTATTTTAGGCTAATATTGTCCTCTGGCCTCATACTGAAAGGCAAATGCATCAGGGAGTTTTGTGAAGAATAATTTCAGAAATGTGAACCTACAAAATACCATTAACCTTGTCCTCTATAATCCTGACCTATAAACCTGAGTGGCACTTGCCCTAGAGACACTATGTTCATCACTGGTTAAAAATGATAATGATAATAATAATAATAATAATAATAGCAGGGGTTATCCTAGAGACTTTCCCTTATCTTTTATAACATTATTAAACATACTACATAAGACAGTTGGGTATTCTGGAATTGGCATTTTGAATTCTAGGTTCAGCTCCCATCTTGGACACCTACTAATTGTACAGTCACAGGCAAATAATTTACATTCTTAAAGTCTCAGTTTTTTTCTTTTGTCTGCAAAATGGGAATAATAACATTTGCCCTGCTGAGCTCGTTGAACAGTGTTATGTCAATGTGAGCTATTATTATGCTCTCAGTTAATTATGTAGAACACAAATGAATATTTTAAAACTGGGAGTCTAAGGTTAATAGTTAAAAATGGTGTTAAAAAAAAAGAGTGGGCAAGGATTCATAAAGCCTAAGTTTGTGGCCCAGCTCTGACATTAATTGCCTGGGTAACTTTTGGCAAACCAACTACTCCTCTATTGTTTAGATTCCTCATGGGTAAAAAGGGATAACTGGAATATTTGATCTCTTTCTTTCTAGTGCTAAGATCTAGTCATTGAAACTTGTGTTATCATCAGATTGATTCTCATCTGTTGCCATTATGTGATCTTGGATCTTTTCTTTAGATGTGGTTTAAAAGTCATTCATTCATATATTTATTTGTTTTTCTTTTAAAAAACAATTTATTTTTAATATGTATTGCTATATATCATGCTATATATTGCTATATTGCTATATATCATGTGGGGAGAGAAAAATCAGAACAAAAGGGAAAAAAACAGGAGAGAAACATACAGAAAGAAGTGAACATATATTTATTTTTAGAGTAATTTTTATCCTCATAAATGTGCAAAAAGCATGTAAGTTTGATAAATGTAAATTTGAATCAAGAGAGTTTTGAGTTCTAGCCTGATCTTTGTTACATATTGATCATATGACCCTGGATATACTCAGTGCCCCAGACAGTCTTAAGAGTCACAAATTATATATAATAAATAATAGTAATCGGCATTTATATAGTGCATTGGGGCAAATACATAGCACAGTGAAGTCAGGAAAATTTATCTTCCTTAGTTCAAATCCAGCCTCAGATACTTATTAACTGTGAGAGCCTGTCACCACATTGTATGCCTCAGTTTCCTCATCTGGAAAATGAACTGGAGAAGGAAATGGCAAACCACTTTAGTACTTTTGCCAAGAAAACCCCAAATGTTGTCATAAAGAGCCAGAAATGTATGGAACAGGTGAATCAAGGTTTACAAAACACTTTACAAATATAATCAAATTTGTCATGTTGTTAAAACCTGGGTTCAAATCCTGATTTTCTCACATACTGGTTGTGTCATGATAGGTGCATCACTTAATTGGTCAACACCCAAGATAGGTCTCTTGAGACCAAAACTTATAGGTGAGGTGCTGCTCTGTATCAATGGAGGCAAGTTCAAACTAGTATTCCTGACAGCAGTGAAATCACAAGTCTGCTCCTAAAAATATTTATGCCTTATCTCAATGTCATTGTTAGGTACTTCATCATAAGGAAAGGAATGATGCTCATTTAACACTCCCATGAGGTTTTTACTTCCGTAGGAGGTTATTTTTCCTAGGAACCCTGTCTGGAAGGAATGCTGACACAGTAGAAGTCTCTCCTGATCACCCTCCAATTTTGTTCTAGCCACAGCTGTCACTTCCCCTCAATAACAACATAGCCCATAGCCCTTTAAGTGATGAGAATAACTTCCTTTTTTGAACTTGTCTCAGATTTCAACTTGAAAATTCTATGTGAGGAATTTTACTTTCTGTGAGACTCTGTTCTTGTCTATATACATATACAAGCTGTGTAGGATCTGGCATAGCCTGGTCTGCTATATTAAAAGAAAAATAACTGTAATAATGATAATACTATGTGTAATTAGAGATATTCCCAGTTAAAGGATGATGGATTATATCAGGGAGCATAGTAATATCTATCTACCAGCAATTTTTAAGTGTGGATCAATAAGGAAATTAACATAGGACCTTATAATTATATGACTTCACATTTCTATGAGCCTTAAAGTTTCAAAACACTCATATTCACATCGCTATCACCCTAGTTCAGACTATTTATTACTACCTAATATCATAGCCATCTCTTAACAATTCATTCTTTCTCCAGGGTCTGCTGCTTCTTCACTCTATCCTTAATACTGCTACTTGCTTTGAGTATATTGGTTGTCTATTCAAAATATCTCTAATAACTTCCGAATTTTTATCAAGGAAAGTTCAAGCACATTTCCATGGCATTCAAGATCCCTCTCTATCTCACACCACCCTATTTTTTCCAGCCTTAACCTATATTATTTTTGTCCAAACACTTTGTCTTAGAAACTGGGGTCTATTCTTTGTCTCCTGAACATGCAATTCTCTACTTTTCCTCATACTGTTCCAAATGTCTGTTGAATTCCCATTTATCTTTGAAAGCCTTCTCCTTCTTTTCTAATTTTCCTCTTTTCATAGAGAAAGACCTTATCCCTTGAATGTCACTTAGTATTTTGCAATTTAGTGTGCATTATAATTATCTGTGTTTGTGTTGCTCATATGGACAATGATAAGTCTGAATTACAATGTCAATAATAGCTATATCTTTGACAACTCCTTTTGAACCCTTCCTAAGTCTCTTAAAATATGCCTTTATTAGAGTTTGCAGGGTCACTGTAGACAATGATAATATGACCTTAGCACTGTAGACATTAATTTCTTTGGAAACCTTTCTCTCCTCTCCATCCTATCCTACTTCCCTCCTCCCCTTTCTTCTTTCCTTTTTTTATAGAAAACTTTTTATTGTAGGTGAAGCAAAAGAGCTGGATACAGATGTTTTCTTTTTTGTTGGCAATATCTAAAGCATCATAGTCAGGAGCTAGTCAAACATACATAGATCTTCTTGTTTCTATCAGACCTGTTCGGTATGTTGACCTTGGATGCATCAATATCATATAATTTCTTTATCACCTGCTTGGTCTGATGCTTGTTAACCTTAACATCCATAATGAAGAAGTATCTTCAGTCTTCTTCATGACAGACTCAGTAGTCAAGGGAAACAATGATGGCATAGTGATCAAGCTTGTCTGTGTGCATTTGGATTTTCTCTTTTTTTTGTAACTATAGACATTCTTCAACATTGCATTTTTGATTTGAAAGCCTTAAACTTCACTTTTGTCATGGAGGGTTTGTCACTTCTCTCTTTATTTTTGGTGCCATTCTTTGGGAAAGGAGCTTCTCTGGGATTTCAGAAAAGGAAGAGATTAGGGAAAGCTTCCAAAAGGAGGTGTGTTGAACTACTCTTGAGCTGGGTAATATTTTAATAGATGAAGAAAGTGTAGGATATTATGCCAAATGCAGGCCATTGTATATGAGAAAGGCTAGAGATAAGAAAACATAAATCATTTTAATGGGACAAAGAGCAAATAGCTTTTTCTAGAATGAAGGGTATTTGTTGGTGAATAGAGGGGGATAAGTGGAAAATAGGTTGGATCAGTATTGTGGAAAGCCTTGAATACCAAGTTATGGTGTTAGATCTTTAATCTTTTAGGTCACTAAAGGGTTTTTCTTTTTCAGATAGATAGCATTTTGAAAATAATATTTAGGAAAGATTTAACTAATAGTGGTATGCAGCATAGATTGGAAAGAAGAGGAGACTAGCAGGCAGTGAACTCAGTTGGGGGATATTAGAAGCTTATAATCCAGTGATTGCAATGAGAATAGAGCAGAAAGATGCAATAGATTTTGTAAGACCAGAAATGAAGAGACCGCTAGGACCCAGCATATTCTAGGAGTGGATTTGTGATGGCTCTTTCCTTGCATTTGTAAAGGTGGAAAGAAATGTCAAGTTATCACTTTGTGTGTGCCTGCAGTAACACATTATACACATACAGCTGTTTCTCATGTGAGAAATGCTAACTACTAGTGGCCTGGAGCTGTCCACAGCTAGAGCTTGTTTCAGAGAGATGGGTGAAATGTACCACAAATGCCAGGGTCCTGACAATATTGCTGCTTCAGTGAGTCCAATTCAATTCAATTCAGCAATAATTTAAGTACTTACTATGTTCCAGGTCACTTAACCCTGTATGCCTCAATTTCCTCATCTGTAAAATCAGCTGGAGAAGGAAATGGCAAACCACTCCAGTACCTTTGCCAAGAGAATCCCAAGTAGGGTTACAGAGAGTAGGGTGTGACTGCAATTATTCAAGAACAAAATGTTCCAGGTCATTCAATCAACAAACATTTATTTAGTACCTACTATGTGTCAAGTATTATGACAAAAATGAAAATAGTCACAAGATCACAGCTGTCAAGTAAGGTTTTTCCTTGGAGTCTGTAAACTTTTTTCTTTTTCTTTTTTTTTTTTTTTTAAGATTTTGAATTATGTTTCAATATAATTGATTTCCTTTGTAATCCCCTGCTTTTTGTTTTATGCATATAAAAACATTATTCTGAGAAGGGGTTTTCAGACCACCAAAAGATGTATAACAACAAAATTATGAAAAAACCCTGGTTTAGAGAATGAAGAGACTTTGTAGATTATGACTTTGTCTAGACTCTTAATTTTGCAGATGAAATTGATATTTATAGAAATTAAGTGATCAAGGTCACACAGGAAGTGAATGGTAGGGTTGAAGAGTCCAATTCAAGTCTATGACTCTGAATTCTATCTGTTTATGGTACCACTCTGTACTTGCCCCCAAGGAGCTTATATTCTGTTCTTAGGAGGTGCATTTATATGGCTAAGCTCAAATATATCTGGATTGATCTGACATTGGACTGTTTTTCTTTTCTTCTGATTTTGATGCCTTGCTCGATTGTATTTACAGGCTTTGGAGATGTCTATGGTCTCTGATCCCAACTGACTAATTATCTCCAGCGACGGAATCTTAAGCCTCTGATAGCCTATTTCTTGCTTCTGGGCTTTCTGTGAGCTAGGACAGGAATGCTACAAAGTGCCCTTCACAGATCAAGTCAGCCTGCTGACCTCTTAGTCACAGTTCTGGCTGCTCCTAGCCCCAGGGATCAGTCAGTTTTGCCAATTGGGAAATTTGACCAAAAAAAGGGGGGGAAAGTGAAAAAAAATGGAAAAAAAATCCTCACAAAGTTGAAATATTTTACTTTCAACGGGTTCTATGGCAAACACAGATAGTAGTGTCCCATAGAGATAAAGATTTCACAGTTGGAAGAGACCTTGGAAAACATTTAGTCAAGAATCTTTTATTTTACAGATGAGAAAATTGAGGCAGAGAGAAGGAAAGTAGTTAGGCTTTGTCTGCCCCAAATGGCATTACATAGATTACATAGAACTTGATATGGTGAGCGCTTCTGAGTAGCAAAATAAGGCTTTATCTGACAGGTTATTCTTTCCTTCAGATGGTTCTTGTCTACACTCAAGTGAATAAATCACTCAACTTCTATGGGAGATAGAGAGAATTATTTTCTCAGGACAGAATAAGAGAATTGAGGTACTTTAGACTCCAAATTTGGACTCTCTAAATTGTTATGGGGGTTTGGGCAAGCTTCTCCCCCTTATACTTCTTAGCCTTAATTTTCATGACTCCATAGAGATTAAGAATTTTTTCATTCAAAAACATCATTAAGTCCAATAGAAATGGGGTAGTTTTGTCTTCTCTGTGTCCGTCATTAACATTACACTATTCTCCAAACCAGATGCTACAGAGGATCTCCAGTTTATTGTCTTCAGCATTTCCCATAAGCCTTATCCCATTTTAGGATTCAGATTTCTCAAAATTGCTATGCTTTTGTGCCATTCTTTTGAACTCTTCTGAGCTTGTATGCCTCTTTTTGTGTATGTCTATATCTATCTATCTATCTATCTATCTATCTATCTATCTATCTATCTATTATCTATCTATCTATCTATTATCTATCTATCTATCTATCTATCTATCTATCTATATTTCCTAACATTGTTATGCTTTTCTGTCACTCTTTTGAACTCTTCTGAGCTTGTATGCCTCTTTTGTGTATATCCACATATAGAAACATATATGCTTGTAAGAGATCTGCTAGCTCCTTCTTCATCAGGACCATTTTTAATCATCCAAATTTCTTCACTGAGAGCCATCTATCCTTTTAGGGGCTTTATACTAATCTGATTGTTCAAATGAGATTTGACTAAATAATTGTTATAGTCTCTCCCAAATCTAAAAATCTCTCTTCCTTCTTCTCTCCCTTCCTCCCTGCCTCCCTCCTTCCCTCCCTCCATGCCTTCTTGCCTTCCTTTCTCTTCCTTTTTTTCTTTCTTGCATACATACCACATGCTCATGTAGCTACCATAGATACTTTGGGAAGCTAGCTGGCACAATAGACAGAGAACTAGGTCTGGAGATAGGAAGACTTGAGCTCAAATCTGGCCTTAGATACTTACTATTTGCCCTGAGCAGGTCACTTAATCTCTGTTTACTTCAGTTTCCTCATCTGAAAAATGGGTACACTAATAAAACCTATCTCCCAAGAGATTGTTGTAAGGATCACATGAAGTAATAATTACAAAGTGCTTAGCACATTGCCTGACAATCATTCAAATAACACTTACTAAGTGTTTACTATATGCCAGACAATGTGCTACCCATTGAGGATAAAAAACAGGCAAAAGATGGACCCTGCCCTCAGGGAGCTTATAGTCCAATGGGAAAGGTTAGCACATGGTAAGCAATATATAAATATTAGCTGTTGTTCTAGCCCTTTTTCACTTTTTTAAGGTTATGTTAATACATATATTTATGTATGAATATACAAAGATGTATCTTACATTAATGCAAGTTAATTTTCCAAATTTGTGTCACTTAATAATGCTGCTAAAATTGTAACCTTGCAGTATTTTAAAGGTTTTTTGGCACTACTACTGCATGGAAAAATGCGATTCAAATACTAATCTAGGTTTATGAACAACAGATACACACATTTTGTCAGTTCACAAATATTTTTTTTCTCCTTAGATATAAAGTTATAGTTAAGAGAACTAAAAACATTCTTTATAGGTATATTCTTATCTGCTAGCAGTCAATCAACAGTATTCCCCTTGAGGATGTTTTCCTATATCAAGGAATCTTAGGAAACTGTTCTGTTGCGTTGAAGGTGACTTTTATCTGATAAAAACCTTTAAAGATAGGCAATTGAATTTATGCTGTACTGGTCAGTCCAAAGGATCATGGAATTGGAATATCCTTGACATAGCAATGAATATAGTGTTTTATACATAGTTAAATATCAGGAAATATTGGTTCAATTTTTAATTTTCTATTAAGAATATGTCATGACAAGATATACTTTTTGTACTTCTATCTTAATTTATTTTTCAATTTAACACATGGAAGGCTTCTTCTCTGGAGTTGTTGAAAAACAGAATGTATACATCTGAGATGGTTTAGATGAAGCCTTGACTAGATGGTGGGAGATAGATTCGGCGATCTATTTAGCCAGAAGTCTTTATGTCTTCTAAAATATACAATATTTGAAATACACCACTGCCATCATTCTGATTATAAACCCACTTATTGAGGGAACATTAATTATGAGGCAGCTATATGGCACAAAGGATTGAATGCTGGACCTGAAGCTCCTAGGTTCCTGAGTTCAAATCCTTTCTTAGATACTAATTAGCTGTATAGGGCAGCTAGACAGTGGAGAGAATGTCAGGCATGGAAGCAGGAAGTCTTTTCTGAGTTCAAATCTGGCCTCAGACACTATGTGATTCTGGGTAAGTCATCCTCTTTGTCTTAATTTTTCATCTGTAAAATGAGCTGGAAATGGAAATGGAAAATCATCTTTGCCAAGAAAACCCCAAATGGGGTCATGAAAAATCAGACATGACTGAATATAATAACACTCTGGACTAGGTACTTAACCTTTGTTTGCTTCAGTTTCCTCATTTGTAAGAATGGGACATAAAAAGCAACAACCTCTTAGAGTTGGAGATAATATTTGTAAAGTGCTTTGTAAAATTTAAAGTGCTAAAAATAAATACTAGTTATTATTGATATTCTTTGGATTAGATTTGCTGACTATGAGAAACCTTTAGATGACAAAGCTTTTTTTTTTTCAGTTAAATGCCCCCCGGCCACTGTCACTGTGTATTTGAAACATACCACAAAGATGATATCCGATATGTTCACACATCCTGTCACAGTTAAGAGACAAATATGAAAGGAAAAAAAAAAGAAGAAGAAAAACATCAGATGGAATAAGAGAAGGGAAGAGAAAAGAGGGGGAAAGGAAAAAAACAGATAAATGAGAGAACAGGGAGAAGAGAGAATAATTAATATTGCTACAAAACTGTCTTTTCTTTTTGCAGTCACTTTCCTGGGAGTATGTACAAATCAGAAGAATCTGGGAACTAAGAATTAGAAATGGAACCTATCATTTTTTGTATTATTTTATCAGAAATGTGGAATCACAATACTTAAGTATTCTTTAAACAAAAACATTAGCTAAGTGATTAAAAGTGAAATTCTTGACACCTATGCCCCTCTTACCTTTAATTCTTGAAAAAAAAATAGATTGGTGGACCTTCCATAATGCATTGGTCACATGGCAATGTTTAAGTGAGAACTCTTCTATAATAGCTTTCATGAAAGCTTTTATATGTTTTGGTAGTGCTTAAGTTTAATAGGGTTAATACTAAGAGAGAACTAGAATTTTAGGGTTTATCTCTATTCGTGTAAAAAGAAAGCGAAATCAAAGTCGTCCTAAAGGCTGCTAACTCATTCATAATGAATTGTGGATGGAAACACATCTATCAAAATGTACTGAAACACCAATAGAATGATGTGAATTTTTTTTCCTTGTTCTGTTTTAAATAGATGAAACATTTGTTAAGCACTTTTAATATAAGTGCTAGAAATTATAAATATAAACACAAAAGTTATTCCTTACCTTTAAAAAGCCTACATTTTAATATAGAAAGGTGTGGATAGAGCACGAGCCCTGAATTCAGGAGGACCCGAGTTCAAATTTGATCTCAGACACTTAACACTTCCTAGCTGTGTGACCCTGGGCAAGTCACTTAACCCCAGCCTCAGGGAAAAAATATAGAAAGGTAAAAACATAAAATGAAGTTAGAAAGGAGAGAGAAGAAATGAGCACAAAATGAGAAAGTCTGGAGATTCAGAAATAGAGCTTGAAGAGAAGTGAGCATTTTTTGCCTGGGCACTTCATAAAAAAGGTGGTATGAGGGAATCAGAAGATGGATCCTCAGAAGTAGAGGCATTTCCAGGGTGAGAAGTCTGGTAGTGAGGAGATAGAAAAAGATGGAGAGTCAAGAGTGGAGGCAGGAGAAAAGTGAGCCTGTATGATTGGAGAATTTCATAAAATGATAGTACCAAGAAGGAACTCATTAAATTCTCAAGGAGAGATAGCAACTGGTGAGGAGGTAGCAAAGTCTGAGGAGTCTCAGGGCATTGGGTTTCAAACCAAGCCAAAACATATAAGAAAGCATAAATGGAGAGAACATTGGATTTAGAATCAGATAATCTGAATTCCAACCCTTTATTTTCCATATACTACCCAAGTGACCTTAGGCAAGTCACTTAGTATATGGGCATTTGTTTCCACAAGTATAAAATAGGAAGGATTGGATTAAATAATTTAAAAAATCTCTTCCATCTTTAAGTCAATGATTTCATGATCCTGATAGAAATATAACCATCCAAAAGATTAGCTAGTTAAGGAGACAGAAAAAAGTTAGAGAAGCTGGAGAAGAATCCCAAGGAGTGTCATTGAAATCAAAGGAAGAAGCTGGGATTGAAAATACCTTTCAGGTATTGAAAGATCATTTTATGGAGAGGAATTGGATCTGTTCTATTTGGCCAGAGAAACAATGAGGGGATTTTGCAGAGAAGCAATTGCTTTTCCTGGTTGCCCTACATATATTCTCTCTTCTTACCCACACCTTATTTATATCATTTCCATTATGGACCATTTATCTATAGAGCATGGCTACATGCTTTGATTATACAGTTTTCCAATTCTGGAACATAAACTTTTTCTCTTTTTATCTGTGAAATTTCTGCATATTTTTAATACTCAGCCCATATGCTACCTGCATAAAGCCATACCTCATTGCCCTGAGAGTAAGATATTTCTCTCTCAAATCTCACATAAATCTTTGTTCTGCAATTCTTTTTTTTTGAAAGTTTATTTTTTATTTATTTATTTATTTTCTTTTTCTGAGGCTGGGGTTAAGTAACTTGCCCAGGGTCACACAGCTGGGCATATTAAGGGTCTGAGACCAGATTTGAACTCAGGTCCTCCTGGATTCAGGGCTGGTGTTCTATTCACTGCACCACCTAGCTGCCCCTGTTTTGCAATTCTTGAATGCTCTCAGCATGTAATTATATACCATCTGTGTTTATATCTTTCCCCTCTACCAGTCTAGTAAGTTTAATGGAGTGAAGACTATGCCTTATCTAAAATTTATATCTCCTTCGGTGCCTGATACGGTGTTTTGTTGTATATAATAGACATATAATAAACATCCATGAAATAAATTGTTGTTGAGAACCAGACTCTGGTTCTCTTGAAATGAGAGTTTTCTGGCCATTTTGTATTTCCTGGCTATTTTTTAAATCACCTGTTCCAAAATGGAATGTGCTGCCTTGGTGGATAATGAGTTTCTCCATTCTTGGATGGCTTAAAGTAGAGTGGATGATTAGTCAATGATGAGAAAGAAGAGAAAACTTGGAAGGTATTTAAAACTAAAAGAGTCTGTGCTATTTTGTGATTTTAGCATTATGATTGAATAAAACTGAATCTTAAATTCTCAAAGAACAGAGAGATGCTCTCTGTTTCTAGAAACTAAATGAAACTTTGGCTGTCCTTCAAAACACAAAGTTCACCAAATCAGAGATCAATGAGCTGAACTCTTTCCCAAATTTCAGAGAGAAAGAGAGAGATCACTATGCATAAAGAGTGTGGTGTAAGCTCAGACGTTCTTTGAACTGTACTTGTAAAAACAAATCAAATGCAAGAATTCTAGCCTACTATCTTTGATTGCTTGAAATAAGATGATTCCTAACATTAACAAAATGTATATATATTTTCCTAAATAGAAAAAAAAGATCTCAACTCTGGTTATGTTTGTACCTGTTAGACCAGAAGATTCAAAAAATAGTCTTGGGAAAGATTTAAAATATATTTTTTTCTTTTTCCTTAGTCTTTACTTTTTAATATACCTGTCAAAAGAAATATGATATGTGAATACAAATGGTTACTGCTCCTAGTCATTTCTTGTTCTATCTGTTTTTTGAAACTCCATTGTAGTGATGATGACTCAGAGAAGGATTCATTTTATTTTGAAAACAAGCAAGCTAGTATATATATTTTTTGTATTTAAACAACGGCCTCTTTCTCGACTGCATCTGTCTTGGAATAAGGATTTCACAAATGGAAGAAGACATTGTGTAGGCTCCTATATTTCTGTGATGACTTATTTGGTTTCAACAAATCATCTTTAAATAGGTAAGATACCTTTCTGAAAATGAGAAGGAAGGGCAAAGAAAAATGAGAGCTACTTTCTTTATCCATCTCACTCTAGAAAATAGCATAAGCAATTTGAGAGAGAGGATGTTTCACACAGCACAGAATTTGTTGGGCTTTAGGGGAAAAAAGAATAAGACACTGAAAATAAAAAAAAACAATTCTTTAAGTAACCATTTTAGGAAACAGCACAATGAGTGGCTATTAATTGTTGTGATGATAAAGCAAATAGTAATGGTCATATTAATTTAAAAAACAGTTTTGAAAAGCAACAATTGTAAGTCATGCTTGCTCTCCAAGACCTGGAAACTTTTGTCTAGATTTGTGGATAATTTATAGAATGTTTGGTGTCAATACTCCTGTCAGCCATCCCTCTTCATCTTCTTAGATTCCATTATAAATCATGCTTTTTGGCTATGTATTATTCAAGTAAAATAAGTGAAAGCTTTAAAACAGCACATTTATCCTCCTTTGAAAAATCTTGTTGGTTTCCCAACTCTTAGGTGGTTGTGTTATGGTGGAATGTGGGTTAGGAGACCTGGAATCTGAGCCCTGGTTTTGCCACTAACTCTGTGTGTGGTCCTGAGCAAATCACTTAGCTCAGATCATTTTTCTCCTTTTGTGATGTGATGGAGTTAACTTTGATGGTTGCTATGGTCCCTTCCAGCCCTCTGATTTCTATGGTTCCTTCTAGATTACTGTAAGTGTAGACAATGAAAGATTAATAACAAATATAAGCTTCTTTAGGTTGGGGACTATTTTCAACTCACAGCATCCCCAATGGACATTCTTTCCCTTTAATCTTGTTGGTGGCATTAATCTTTCCCCTCCAGAAACTTAAAAAGGGTAGGATTTCTCCCAGGTGACTTTCCCTTTTCCCTTTTGCTTGAGGACCAAAAGTTACTAATTATAGTACTGATTGTATTGTTTTTATCTTTGTATACCCAATATCTGGCTCAGTGGTTTGCACATTGTAGGTGCTTAATACATTTTTTGAGTGATTGGCTGATTAGGGCCAGGACATGGAATGAGTCCAACTTTTCCTGACTCTTAACAACTATCTTTAGTATAGCCCTGGATGAGAATAATGAGAATATGTGATTTGATAGAATCACTTGACTGGAGGAAATATATACAATAGATAAAATTGTTTATCTTTTCAAGGAAGAGGGGATGGTAATTACAGATCCATTTGTTACTTTAATTGAAAAAAAATCAATTTTGATCCATTTCGGGTTTTGAATTGCCATTTGCTGTTGGTTTTGTTTATTTAATTTTTAAAAATTTGTCCTGTGATAAAATAACCTCAAGATACAAATCTAAAAAAAGCCAAAACACTCCAAACCAAAATAAAACAAAAACCAAACCCAAACCAAATAAAATACTGGAAACCCTCCTAATGGACAGTTTTTCAGTATGTGGTTTTGAATATTCATAGAATCATAAATCTTATATTTGAAAGTCACCTTAAAAATTGATCTGATCTAATACTCCTGCCTTCAGGTAACTTTTTAAATGTAAGTCCTTTAACCAATATTTGTTGAATGAATCAGTCCATTTTTTTCAGGTGAAGGGAGACCCAAAGTGGTTAAGTGACTGTTCCAAGGTGACACAGCTATATATGGCACAGGAAGGGCTGTAGTTTTGCTCTTTAATTCCTTTGTAATGTTTCAGGCAGCTGAAAGATAATTCAGATACATGACCTCCACTTAATATCAGAATCTTATAGTTTGATCCTTACCTGAGAACTTTTCACTAATTATAGAAGAATTCAATTAAATCCATAATGATTATGATTGATGATGAAAATAACAACCACTAATATTTTAAAATCATTTTGACATTTGTAAAACATTTTACAAATATTATCTCATTTTATCCTAATAACTCTATGTGGTAGCTACTATTATTTTTCCATTTGTGCATCTATTATTAAGTATATGAGCCTGAATTTGAACTCAAGTCTTCCTGAATATAGATATAGTGTTCTCTCCAGTGTGCCACCATTTCAGGATTTTTCTATTATGGAGAATCTCTAGAAGAGATTCTCCATTAATAAGAAAAGTTTTATAGAAAGTGCTATGACAGAAACTAGGTATAGACAAATATTTTATACCATTTACAAAATAAGGTCAAAATGGATACATGATCTCAATATAAAGAGAGATATTATAAGAAAATTAGAAAAACATAGAACATATTACTTGTCAGGCTTATGGATAAGTGGACAATTTATCCAAGTTAGATGTAAAAATGGGTTATTTTAATTACACTAAATTAAAACATTTTTGTACAAATAAGACAAATATAGCAAAGATCAGAAGGGAAACAGAAGATTGAGAAAAATTTTTAATAGGCAGTTCTTCAAATAGAGATCTCATATCTTAAATATTTAAATAACTTTGTCAAATTGATGTGAAAATGCATCATTTCCCAATTGATAAATGTTCAAAGAATATGAATAGACTGTTGAACAATAAAGAAATCAAAATAATTTATAGCCATATGAAAAATTGCTTTAAATCATTATTGATTGGAGAAATGCAAATTAAAATAACCTTGAGATATTATTTTATATCTACCACATTGGCTAAAATGATTGAAGCAATAAATGTTGGAGGGGAAGTGAAAGAATTGGAAATTATTGTATTGTTCATTGTTGGTGGAATTGTGAATGAATCTATTTTTGGAGAGCAATTTGAAATTATGACCAGTTATGAAATTGCTTGTATCTTTTGACTCCAGAAATACCACTACTAGTCTATTTTCAAAGATGATTAGGGGGAAAAAAGAACTATGTTCCAATATGTTTATAGGACCTCTTTTTGAGATAACAAAGAATTGCAGAAATGCCATCAATTGTGGAATGACTGAACATTCTGTGAGTTGTAGTTTATGATTATGGTGTAACATTACTGTGCTTTAAGAAAGAATGAGCTCAAAAATCTTCAAAAAAACAGAGAAAAATTTGAACGAAATAATGAAGAGCAAAACCAAGAGAACATTATATATAGAGGAACAACAATATTGTTTTAAGAATCACTGAGTATTTTCATTATGAGTACCCAAATTAATTGCAAAAGACATATGAAGAAAGACACTATCTCTATCCAAAGAAAGGACTGATAACTAGAAGTATGTATGGAATAATTTTACATACATACCTATACCTGGATAAGAAAAAAAGAGGAAAATTTTACATAATAACATATATTTAAAAGAATAGTGAGTTGAATATAATAGATTTGCATCTTCATATACAATCATCTTTTTATTATACTAAGTTATAGAAATAAAAATAAAATGATTTTTAAAAAGTGTTGAGTGAAATTGACATTTAGACAAGAATTCCCGTGTTGCAATGGCTGCAAAAATATAATAGAAAACATTTGAAAGACATCAGAACTCTTATTAAAGGATGACTTCAGAAGATCAATTGTAGGTGATGCATGCTTTCCACCTTCATGCAGAAAAGTGGTACCTGTACATATGGAATGAAGTATATGTTCTCACACCTGACCAGTGTATAGATTTGTTTTGTTTACTTTTACGTCCTTGTTTAAAGGAAGGGATTTTTAAAATGTGTGTATATTTTAACATATTTAACATGTATTGGACTACCTGACATTTAGGGGAAGGAGTGGGGGGAAGGAAGGGATAATTTGGAACAGAAGGTTGAAAAATTATCCATGCATATATTTTGTAAAGCTTTAATTAAAATGTGTGTATATATATGTGTGTGTGTGTGTATGTGTGTGTGTGTGTGTGTGTGTGTGTGTGTGTGTGTGTGTGAGAGAGAGAGAGAGAGAGAGAGAGAGAGAGACAGAGAGACAGAGAGAGACAGAGACAGAGAGAGAGAGAGAGAGAGATAGAGAGAGACAGAGAGACAGAGAGAGGAGAGAGACAGACAGAGAGAGAGAGAGAGAGAGAGAGAGAGGTAGAGAGAGAGACAGAGAGAGACAGAGACAGAGAGAGAGAGACAGAGAGAGAGACAGAGACAGAGAGAGAGAGACAGAGAGAGAGACACAGAGAGAGACAGACAGAGACAGACAGAGAGAGACAGAGAGACAGAGAGAGAGATAGACAGAGAGAGAGACAGAGAGAGAGACAGAGAGAGATAGACAGAGAGAGAGAGACAGAGAGAGAGACAGAGAGAGAGATAGACAGAGAGAGAGAGAGAGATAGAGAGAGAGAGACAGAGAGAGAGAGAGAAAGAGAGAGAGAGAGAGAGGAAAGAAGAGAGAGAGAGACAGACAGACAGACAGACAGACAGAAACAGAGACAGAGGCAGAAGTAATAAGTGATGTAAAAAAATGGAGCAAAATTTAAAAAAAAGATTCTTTGATTTTGGGGCTACATTCCCTCCCCTTCCCTCACTTTTCTGGTAAAGAAAGTTTTGTAGTCCTGCTGTTGCCAAGGTACCCAGTTTGGGTTGAGCTGCTTAACTTTCTTTTGAGGCAGTTTTCTTTTTGAGGGTAATTTCACAGAGTCACACAGCTGAGGCTGGATTTGAAGTTGATTCCTCCTGACTTCAGGGGAGCTACCTAACTTCTTTTTTTCTTCCTGGTCTCATCTGAAAAATAAGACAATTGGGCAAGATTGATTGATATTCTTTCTTGTTCTATGAAAGAAAGATAACATAGGAAGGCTGATTTTTTTCATCCCTCCTTCCTTTTCAAATTTGTGTACTTGTGCATAAGAAAGGAGTCTTTATTTTAACATACTTCTGCCTGGGGATCCATATGCCACACATTAGGATATATTGGATTATTTGGCTGGTGTATTTATGGTGTTAGGAATAGTAATAGGACTTGAGAATAATTCTTCAGTAATGTTTCATTTAGTTTTCAAATCCAGTTACCCAGTGAGCTATTGAAACTAGGTAGCCTAATCCCTTGGTTGTATCTGGTGCTAGGAAGAAATAGAAAGCATCACTCGACCTTGTGCTTAAAGATATTTTCAATAAAACAGACATTTTTGATTTAGTGATTTCCCCTCAAATAGCTGGTCCTTCAAGAACACAAACAACTAAATGGCATTGCATTAGTAGGAGTACCAAATACTCTCAGACCACCTGCATTGAGAACTTGCGGATATCACATAATATCTGTGATGTTTTCCCTGTAGTTTGAAATGTTTTGTTTTTTTCCTGTAACTTACATGTGTGTGACTCACTGTTGTATGAATTGTAAAAGAAAAAAAAATGAGAATAGTTATTACTTTAATTTTTTTCATAGGGAATCGACACTCAGGTTCAGAGACAGATAAAATGAAAAACCTAAGAGACCAAGACCTGAAGAAAGAAAAGATGCATGAACACCCAAACCCAACAACATAAATACATTTATCATATTAGAATTTAGACAAGATCCTGAATGGTAAAATTGTTTTGCTTAATGATATTTTATATTTTATTATTGATCTCTTCTTCCTAATCTCATATAACACTTTGTTTTACCACTAGAGGTTGCTAGATGGTTCAGCAAATAAAAAGCCAGATCTGGAGTTGGGAAGATCTGAATTCAAATGTCACCCTCAGCACTTCCTGCCTGAGTGACTCTTGGCAAGTCATTTAAACTCTAGTACACTTTCTGCAATTGTAAATGGGCATAATAATTGCACTTACCTTGCAAAGTTGTTGTGAGGAACAAATGAGGTAACATCTGTAAAGCACTCAGTACTGATACATAGTAACCATTAATAAATGTTTCCTCCTTTCCTCCCTTCCTTCCTCCTTCCCTTCCTTTCCTTATTTCACTTCCTTCCCTTCCTCCCTTCCTTCTCTCCTTCCTTGAATCATTCAATGACCGACTTTAGCATGTTTTAAAGAAAAAGCTTTCAATTTTGTACTTCTGGTTCAAAAGTAGAGAAGGGTTTCTTTGAGGCTTTACAAATTTCCCATTTCAGGAGGTTTGTGGTGACTTGGTATGAGGCTGTAGAACAGATTTTTGTTCAGATATGGGTTACACTGGAGCTGCAAGGTGTCACAGTGATTAGAGCACCAGGCTTAGAATCTGAAAGATCTGAATTCAGATCTAATTGCAAACACTTACTAGCTGTATGAACCTGGGTAAGCCACTTAGCTTCTATTTGCCTTAGCTTCTCATCTGTAAAATGACAGCACACTGGAGGAAGGGCAAACCAGTAACTTTGCCAAGAAAACCCCATGGACTTTCACAGAATCAGTCATGACCAAATGACTAAACTACAACAATGGGTTAAACTAAATGACTTTTGAGGTGATTTCCAACTCAGATTCCATAATTCTGTGAATTATTATCATTGGGCCAAGAACTGTTTAGTCTGGCACTAGTGATGAAAAATTTGAAAACTATTTTCATTTTCTTTCAAATTCCAATTCATTTTTTATTCAGAGAGCTAGTATATAGCTCTTTCAAGATTCAAGGATGCTTTCATAGAGAACTGAGATAGAGAACTGTGAAGGGGGCAATGAATACTTTTTGACTATACACAGCTACAGGTTCTTACCTGAGTAATTGAAGCCAGGGAAAAAATATCTTTTTCCCTACATGGACTAAATTACTATGGCTTTATAACAGCCTTAGAAACCATCAAAGTGTAAAATTATAAAAGCAATCCAGCCAGTTCTCTAGAAAATATTCATGTTTTCCTTTCAATAAATCTTCATATTTATTGAACATCTATTTCAAGGGATAGAAATCTTTCAGAGTTGTATGGCAGGGTATTCACAGAATAACATGATCCTAGATTTGGAAGGGATAATTATTTACATAGAGCTTTAAGGATTGCAAAGCACTATTCACATTTTCCCCCTCACAACTATCTAAAGAGGTGGGCGATATTATGATGATCTTTGTACAGATAAGGAAACTGAAGAAAGAGAGGTTAAGTGACTTTTTCAAGATAATATAACTATTAATTGTCTGAGGAGCTTCAACTCCAGACATAGATACATGATAGTCCTTCAGGCACTGGAAGCTATTATCATATTTGGTTTCTGTCTCCTCCCTTAGGCTAAATATTCTGAAATCATAAAATAATAAATTTATAGCTGAAAGGCGTTATGATACGGGAGCCACCTGCCAGTGGCTGCTGGAGGTCTAACTCAGACCCGTAAAATGGATCGCTTCATGTGAGAGGATGATGATGATACAAGGAGACTAAGAGGCAGTTGCTGTTCTCTGACCTCTGGACTGAGAGGCAGTTGCATTGTCTGACCTCCCTCCTCTTCCCTCTTGCCTCCAATTTATTTCATTCCCAATCCACAAGGAATATCTGTCTCAGCAAAGGCTGCTTTGCAACTCCTTCAAGTTTATGATTTACAGCTCCCAGAGAATTGACCTGCCTCTTCACCCAGTCATTGTCCTTAATGTAAAGGTGTCCTAGAAGTAATCTATCCTAATGTGTTAATTATTCAGATGAGGAAACTGAATCATTATAAATTGTCTTGAGGAATGTTTAAAAGGCCAGCCATCATCTTGGTCACTCTCCTCTGGGGACTCTTTAGCTTATTAATGTCCTTCCTAAAATATAGTGTCCATAAGGAAAGGATTTCTCTGGATGTGTTTTTACTAGAGCATAGTAAAGTAGGAAAGCTATCTTATTAGTTCTGTACACTGTACCTCTCTCTGCAGCTTAAGATTGTTTTAGCTTTTAGGATTTCCATATCAGATAGTTGACTCATATTGACTTTATATTCAGAAAAACTCATAAATCTTTCAGACAAATTGCTATCTTACTATGCTACCACACTTCTGCTACAAGTGTAAGAGAATGTTCCTGGTTCTGATCCTTAGTATCTTGGCAGGCAAGAGGGATGTTTTTGGGTGTGGAAGTGTTCAAAAAATTATCATATTCCGTCTCTGACATACTTGGCCCAATGTATGCTCATAGTGTGAGACACCATAGAGGATTTTGTGAGAAATGTGAGAATTGGCCCCTGTACTAGAAAAAAATTTATAATTAAATTGGGAAAATAGTGAATATGTACATGTGCAATATACATACACAACACACACATATACAAAACACACACATGTATATGTTAAGGAACATGCCTATGTGTGAAGGGGCAACTTCTCCAAAAGCCCCTACAGCTACTGAATCATAACAGACTGGAAGGAATTGCAGCCTTTATTGACACACTAATTGGGAATGAAATAAATCAGAGGTAAGAGGGAAGAAGAAAGAAGTCAGAGAATGCAACAGCCTCTCAGTCTCCTTGAAACATTATCATCCTCTCACATGAAGGGATCTATTCTGCTGGCCAGAATTAGATCCCACTAGCAAGTGGCTCCCATAATATCTATACACACATATATTTATATGTAAAATATTTCATTGTGTTGTTTTCAAATCATTTCATATATGTGGTTCACATACATATAAGAAACAATTTTAAAACAACACAAGAATATAGTTTATTAATTTCTAAATTGTGTATTGCCAATAGTAGGGACTATAAATCATAGTTCTAACATTTGTTTAATGCAGGATCAGGGTTTTTAAAATTCAATTTAATAAAGATTTATTAAATACCTATCAAGTGTCAGACACTTTGCAAACCATAGGAGAGACAAATAAGATAAAGGAAAAAAGATTCAAATAAAAAAGGAAGTCTCTGTTTTCAAGTAATATATAATTTAATGGGGGAAGACAGCACATGAAGGAAACTGAAAAGTCAGAGATGGGCACCAGGGGCAGTGTGGGACATGATGTTCTGTGGAGTTGAAAGCAAGAAGAAGTACTAATGGAAAATGGAATTATCTGAAAAGTTCTGATCTGAGCCCTCTATAAAGAAAGACATTAGGAATAGTCTCAACTCCAAATCCATATAATTCAGGTCTATATCTATCTATCCAGCTATCTAATCTCTCTCTCTCTCTCTCTCTCTCTCTCTCTCTCTCTCTCTCTCTCTCTCTCTCTCTGTATATATATATATATATATATGTATATATAAATTAATGTGGATGGACCACCAGATCATAGCCCATCCATGATTGCCCATCATGTATGTCTTTAGTTTATGTCCTCCCACAAATCACTGGGAATTGTCTCTTGGAGGTTAAGTATCTTGCCCACAAACAGAAGTACCGTGTCATAGGCATGACATGAATGAAACATTTTCTGGATCCCAAGGCCTGCTCTGTAGCCATTACACCATACTATTTCACTATTCTAATTATTATTAATTACAGAATATCTCAATTGATCTATGATCTCATTGATTTGGTTCTTCCTTCAGTGCAGACTTGCCCATCCTGTGAAATCTTTCATATCCTCCCATAAGTTTGCCACAGGGGCCTTCTAATGTACTGGCAGGCTTCCTCAAATTTTTTTTGACATCAAATAATAATCAGCTCACTCAGCACACCTCCTCTGTTCATCATATATTTTTTCTTTCTCTGGATACAGATAGCATCTTTCTTCATATGTTCTTTATACTTAATTTGTGTACTTATAAGTCTATCACTTCTTTGCCAAGAGAACAGGAAACATGATTTTTCATCAGTCTTCTGGACTCATGATTGGCCATTGCATATATCAGAGCTCTCGTGTTTCTGCTGTTTTCTTTTGCAATATTCTAGACGTTATATAGATTATTCTTCTGGATGTTTTTACTTCATTCTGAATTAGCTCATAAATGTCTTCCCAGGTTTCTTGGATTCTGTCCTTTTTTCTATCTATATTATCTATATCATCTATCTATCTATCTATCTATCTATCTATCTATCTATCTATCCAACTATTGATCTATCCATCCATCCATCTATTTATCTATCTATCTCTTCTATTTATTTTTCATTCATTTATATACATAGCTATCCATTTATTTATTTATTCTTCATTCTACCTACTTATTTACTCATGGTAGCACAATAAGATTGCTTTATATTCATATAACATAACTTGTTAATCCATTTATTAATTGATGGGTATCCCTTTTGTTTCCAGTTCCTTGTTACAAAAAAAATGCCATTATAAATAATTTTGTATATATGGATCCTTTGCTTCCTTCTTTGATCTTTTTTTTTTTTTGGTAGGTGTTTAGTGAAGATATTGCTGTTAAAAGGTTTGTATAATTTAATGTCTTTTGAGATGTAATTCCAAATTGCTTTCCAGGTCTACTAACAGTTCATTATTGTGTGCCTGTTCTCTTGCAGCTCCTCTAACACATGTCATATCTCTTTTTGGGGTTATTTTTGCCAATATGATGGGTATGAGAATGGTAGAGTGATTGATCATGTGTTTTTTGGAGGATATCTTTTGTTTCTTTTTTTTCTGAGTTCATTATTTGCCAGGTGTTGCAACCCACTCACAGCCACTATGCACTTCTCTATTGCTCTCTGAGTACTACTCAATTTTAATTCTATCAAGACTGTAGTTTTCCATGTCTCACAGTAACACAATAACTCTATTATTACTAGATTATAAAACAAAGCAAAATAATTGTGCCATTCTACAAGACATCAGAAAAACTAATTTGGGAAGGAATAATAATAGCATCTGACATTTATATAATGTTTTAGGTTTTCAAAAAAAACAGTTCTAGTTATATTATCTCTTTTTAGCCTCCCAAATTCTCCAGGATAGTTACTTATTAACAGCATCATTATTCTACAGTATTTCATGAAAACATTTGGTTGTATAGGCATATTCTAGTTTTTGAAAGTTGGCTTTTTTAGTGTCTTCTGAGAATAGCTCAAACAGTTGGCCCAGGCTATGACCTCATTCATTTGTTCATTCAAAAAAAATTCATTAAGTGCCTACTATACATATAATAGGAATTGGGACTATAGAGAGAAAAATTAAATGTTTGCATTTCATGATAAGTGAAAAGTGAGCATACATTGAAGCCTTTTTTTTTAGCTTTTTATTTTCAAAATATATGCATAGTTTTCAACATTTACCCTTGCAAAAGCTTGTATTCCAAATTTTTCTCACTTCCTTCCCCCATCTCTTCCCTTAGCCAGCAATCCAATATATGTCAAACATGTACAATTCTTCTATACATATTTCCATAATTATCATACTACACAAGAAAAATCAGATCAAAAAGAAAAAAAAGTGAGAAAGAAAACAAAAAGCAAGCAAAGAACAACAAAAAAGGTGAAAACACTATATTGTGATCCACATTCAGTCCCCATAGTCTGCTCCCTGGATAAAGATCACTCTCTCCATCATAAGTCTGTTAGATTTGGTCTGACTCACCTCATTATTGAAAAGAATCACATCAATCACAGTTGATCATCACATAATCTTGTTGCCATGTACAATGTTCTCTTGGTTCTGCTCACTTAGCATGTTAGTCTCTCCAGACCTCTCTGAAATCATACTGCTGATCATTCCTTACAGAGCAATAATATTCCATAACATTCATATTCCATCACTTATTCAGCCATTTTCCAGCTGATGTTTCCAGTTCCTTGCCACAACAAAAAGGGCTGCCACAAACATTTTTGCATATGTGGGTCTTTTTCCATTTTTTATGATTACTTTTGGATACAGACCCAATAAAGACACTGCTGGATCAGAGGGTGTGCCCAGTTTGATAGCCTTTTGGGCATAGTTCCATAATTGCTCTCCAGAATGGTTGGATCAGTTCACAACTCCACCAACAATGCATTAGTGTTCCAGTTTTCCCACATCCCCTCCAACATTTATCACTATCTTTTCCTATCATTTTAGCCAATCTGAGAGGTATGTAGTGGTTCCACAGAGCTATTTTAGTTTGCATTTCTCTAATCAATAGTGATTTAGAGCAATATTTCATATGACTAGAAATGGTTTTAATTTCTTCATCTTAAAATTGTCTGCTCATATCTTTTGACCATTTATGAATTGGAGAATGGTTTGGATTTTTAAAAATTTGAATCAATTCTCTATATATTTTAGAAATGAGGCCTTTATCAGAACCCTTGGATGTAAAAAAAAATTTTCCCATGTTTTGCTTCCTTTCTAGTCTTTTTTTTTTAAGCTTTTTATTTTCAAAACATATGCACGGATAATTTTTCGACATTGACCCTTGCATAGTCTTGTGTTTCAGATTTTCCTCTCCTTCCCTCCCATCCCCTCTCCTAGATGGCAAGCAATACAATATATGTAATACATATTAAAATATATGTTAAATTCTATATGTGTAAACATATTTATACAATTCTCTTGTTGCATAAGAAAAATCAGATCAAAAAGGAAAGAAAATGAGTAAGAAAACAAAATGCAAGCAAACAAAAATAAAAAGAATGAGAATGTTATATTGTGATTAACATTCAGTTCCTACAGTCCTTTCTCTGGATGTAGATGATTCTCTTCACAGGATCATTGGAACTGGCATCAATCATTTCATTGTTGATAAGAGTCATGTTCATCAGAACTTATTGTTGTATAATATTGATGTTGCTGTGTATAATGATCTCCTGGTTCTGCTCATTTCACTTCACATCAGTTCATGTAAGTCTCTCCAGATCTTTCTAAAATCCTCCTGCTGATTGTTTCTTATAGAACAAGAATATTCCATAACATTCATATACTATAACTTACTCAGCCATTCTCTAACTAATGGGCATCCCCTCAGTTTCCAGTTTCTTGCCACTATGAAAAGGGCTGCCACAAATATGTGTATCCCTTTTCCTTCTTAAGATCTCTTTGCTTCCCTTTTAATCTTCTCTGCATTGATTTTGTTTGTACAAAATCTTGTTAATGTAATATAATCAAAATTATCTGTTTTTGCATTTCATAATGTACTCTGGTTTTCCTTTGGTGAACAATTCCTTCCTTATCCACTGATCTGAGAGCTAGACTATACTTTGTTCTTCCAATTTGCTTATAGTATCATTCTTATATCTAAATCATGAACTCATTTTGACCTTATCTTGGTATAGCATGTTAGGTATTGGTCAGTGCCTAGTTTGTCATATTATTTTTTAATTTTTCCAGCAATTTTTGTCAAATAGTAAGTTCTTATCCCAGAAGTGGGAGTCCTTGGGTTTATCAAACATTAGATTACTATAGATATTGACTATTGTGTCTTGTGAACCTAATCTATTCCACTAATCAATTACTCTACTTCTTAGCCAACACAAAATGGTTTTGATGACCACTGCTTTATATTATAGATTTTGGTCTGTGTATACTTACATTTGTATTGTTTTTCATTAATTTCCTTGAAATTCTTGACCTTTTGTTCTTCCAGATGAACTTTTTTCTAGCTCTGTTTCTTGGTAGTTTGATTGGTATAGTACTGACAAAGTAATTTAATTTGGGTATATTTATCATTTTTATTATATTAGCTTGGCCTACCCATGAGCTTGTTTAGATCTGAATTTATTTGTGTGGAAAGTGTTTTGTAATTGGGTTTATATAGTTCCTGACTATGCCTTGGCAGGTAGACTATCAAATATTTTATATTATCTACAGTTAATTTAAATGGAATTCCTCTTTGTATAACTAGTTGCTAGAGTTTGTTGGTAACATGTTAATGATTTATGTGGATTTATTTTATACATTTTTTCCTACTTAAGAGCTGTCCATTCCCAGTCTATTTAAGGCAACAGAGTAAAGAATCAAATTGTTCAGGAGCAAAAAGAAAAGCCTTTGTATGTATCCTGCCTCCTAAAACTGGATCTTGCCTCTTGGTTTAAGGTCTCCATTCCTAGCCTCAGTCATTACTTGTCTTAATCAATTTATAATGGTGAAACCAAGAGAGGTGTTTTTAAAAGTACTGAAACCTGTCCTCTTCACTATAGGTTCTGAGACAGAAGGGTAAAGAAAAGACAGTTCATTACAGATAAACTAGGAATTAATCTCCTGAACTGCACTTGTCACTAAAACAGGATTTTGCTCTTCTAAATTCCTCAAGAATAATCTAAAAGTGATTATACCACAAAAAGTTGAAAGATAAAAAAAGATGTTCAATTTTTTTTATTTAGAATACTTACTTAAAACAGTAGAAAAATTTCAATTAAAAATGACATGCTTTAAAGTTACATCTATGAGCTTTACATTTGAATAGGTGCCCCAACCAAATTCCTTCTGAGAATGTGGTCCCATTGAAGAATTGATTCATTACACACCACCTACACTTACTCACTCACACACACATACACATATATACACACACACAAGCACACACCCCACCAAAAACAGTAATATAAACATATAGCAACAACGTCATCATCATCATCATCATCATCATCATCATCATCATCATCATCATCATCAACAGTAACATATACAATGTCACCCTCATCATCAATTAAATCACACATATAATCTGCTGTAGAAGAAAAATCATTTCCTTGGAGTGACTTGACATGCTGTCAAAGATATACTGTTTATATAGATGTGCCAGATGTGACCAAAGGAAACGGCTCAATTTGTTTGCTCTTGGTAGCAGTTCATGCTGTGCTTCTGACAGCCATTTCCCAGAAGGTGGTTTTGGGGAGAATAAAATGGAAGCAAATAACTAACCAAAGGATTTTAATAATTCTGAAGAAAGATATTCAGCAGGATGGCCATTAATATAATGACTTGTACTGTCATTACTAGTGCAATTGCCACCATAAAATAAGCATGTAAAGCTGAATTCCTGAGTGTCATAAAATTCTCAAGTATCTGGTAGGATGCATTTATTCGATTTAGGGATTGCAACTCACAAGAAAATTGGCTAACAGGGGCAATTTGTTCCTTTGAGTATCTCCAAGTTGTTTGTAACTGGAAAGCTAAACTATGTACTTATATGGTACAATTTTATTGATTTTTTTGGAGGGGTGATACAAATCTGTTATTTTATTAATGTTGAGGACTATCAATGTGGAATTTTCCTCTATTGATATTGATCATCAATTCATCTATATCTAATGATTTTTGGCAGTTGCTGGAATACTAAGAGCTTAAACAATTTGCCTAAGGTCATATAGCCAGTATATTTCAGAGGCAAGACTGGAACCTAGTTCTAATCCCAACCTGACCTCTTCATTTCATCATGCTATATTAATTTATGTTTATTATCTATCTATCTATCTATTTTTAAGACATTGCTTTTTGAAATCATGTTAGGAGAGAAAAATCATAAAAGGGAAAAACTATGGTAGAGAAAAAAAAGAAAAAAGAAGTGAAAATATAGCACATGTGTTGATTTAGAATCAATCTCCATAGTTCTTCTGGATGCAGATGACATTTTCTATCCAAAGTCTATTGGATTGCCTTGGATCACTGAACCACTGAGAAGAACTAAATCTTTCATAGTTGATCATCTCACATTCTTGCTATTATTGTGTACAATGTGTTCCTGGTTTTGTTTCAACATCAGTTTAAGTAAATCTTTCCAGGCATTTTTAAAATCAGCTTTTTTTATATAACACTATTATCACAACTTGTTCAGACATTTCCCAATTGATGGGCACCTACTCTTTTCTTTTTCTTTGCTACCACAAAAAGAGCTACTACAAACATTTTTGCACATGTGGGTCCTTTCCCCTCCTTTATGATTTCTTTGTTTTGTGTAGGTTTTGGATAATTTTCTAGGATACTTTAAATATATTATCATATCATTTGCAAAGAGTGATGATAGTTTTATTTCCTCATTGCCTATTCTAATTCTTTTAATTTTTTTTCTTATTGCTAAAACCAACATTTCTGGTGCAAAAATTGAATATTAGTGATAATAATGGGCATCCTTGTTTCACCCCAATCTTATTAGGAATACATCTAGCTTCTCTCCATTACAAATGATATTTGCCTTTGGTTTTAAGTAGATATTTCTTATTATTTTAAGGTAAAATCCCTTTATCCCTATGTTCCCTAGTGTTTTTAAAAGTGGCAGAAGTGGCACTACTGAATCAAAGGGTATGCATTTTTATAGCCTTTTGGGCATGGTTCCAAATTGCTTTCCAGAATGGTTGGATCATTTCACAACTCTACCCACAATATCTCAGTTTTCCTATGTCCTTGGCCAACATTTGTCATTATTTTTTCCTGTCATCTTAGCCAATCTTAGAGGTATGAGTTAATACCTCAGAGTTGTTTTAATTTGCATTTCTCTAATCAGTAGTGATTTAGAGTATTTTTTTCATATGACTCTAGATGAGGTTAATTTCTTCATCTGAAAATTGTTTGTTCATATTCTTTGACTATTTATCATTTGGGGAATGACTTGGATTCTTATAAATTTGACACAATTCTTTACATATTTTAGAAATGAGACCTTTATCAGAAACATTGGCTGTAAAAATCTTCCCCCCAGCTTTGTACTTCCCTTTTAATCTTTTTTCTATTAGTTTTGTTTACGTAAACTTTTTTATTTTGGCCATTTTACCTTACATAATGTTTAGTTCTTCTTTGATCATAAATTTCTCCCTTCTCCAAAGATCTGATAAGTAAATTATCTTTTGCTTTCCTAATTTCTTTATGGCATCACCCTTTATGCCCAAATCATTCCTCCATTTTGACCTTATTTTGGTATGGGGTGTGAGATGAGATATATTCTGAGTTTTGACATATCATTTTCCAGTTTTCCCAGCAATTTTTTTTGTCAAATAGTGAATTCTTATCTTAGAAGCTGGAGTTGGGGTGGTATTAAATACTAGATTACTATAGGCATTGATTATTGGGTCATGTGTATCTAATCTATTCCACTGATTCACCCCTCTGTCTTAGCCAGTACAAAATAGTTTTAATGATTGCTACTTTCTAGTATAATTTTAGGTCTGGGATTGTTAAGCCATTACCCTTTGTAATTTTTAAAACTTAATTCCCTTGATATTCTTCACCTTTTGTTTTCCAAATGAATTTTGTTATTATTTTTTTCTAATTCTATAAAATAATTTTTAGCAGTTTGGTATGGCACTGAACAAGTAGACCAATTTAGACAGAATTATCATGTTTATTATATTAGCTTGGTCTATCCATGAGCAATTGATATTTTATAACATTTATAATTCTAATCATTTAGGCTTGACTTTATTTATGTGAGAAGCATTGTGTAATTGTGTTCATAATGCAATGTCTTGGCAGGTAGACACCCAAATATTTTGTCTACAGTTATTTTAAATGGAATTTCTCTTTCTCTCTCTTGCTACTGGACTTTGTCAGAAATATATAGAAATGCTGATAATTTGTGTGGGTGTATTTTATATCCTGCAACTTTGCTAAAGTTGTTAATTGTTTTGTGTAGGTTTTGGATAATTTTCTAGGATACTTTAAATATATTATCATATCATTTGCAAAGAGTGATGATAGTTTTATTTCCTCATTGCCTATTCTAATTCTTTTAATTTTTTTTCTTATTGCTAAAACCAACATTTCTGGTGCAAAAATTGAATATTAGTGATAATAATGGGCATCCTTGTTTCACCCCAATCTTATTAGGAATACATCTAGCTTCTCTCCATTACAAATAATATTTGCCTTTGGTTTTAAGTAGATATTTCTTATTATTTTAAGGTAAAATCCCTTTATCCCTATGTTCCCTAGTGTTTTTTAAAATAGAAATAGATGTTGTATTTTGTCAAAAGCTTTTTCTGCATCCATTGAGATTATCATATGATTTCTGTTGGTTTTTTATTGTTATGGTAGATTGTGTTAATAGTTTTTCTGATATTGAACCACCTCTGCATTCCTGTTAGAAATGTCACTAGATAATAGTGTATTATCCTATTGACAAATTGCTGTAATCTCTCTACTAATATTTTATTTAAATTTCTTTCATCAATATTCATTGGGAGATTGGTCTGTAATTTTCTTTCTCTGTTTTGACTCTTCCATATTTATGTCAAGAAGGAATGTGGAAGGATTCCTTCTTGACATATTTTTCCAAATAATTTACATAGCATTAGAATTAGTTTTCTTTAAATGTTTGGTAGAATTCACTTGTAAATCCATCTGGTCCTGGGGATTTTGTTCAATTTTCCTTTCTACAATGGGATTATTTGAGTAATTAATTTCTTCCTTTGTTAATCTGAATAACATATATTTTTGTAAATATTCATCCATTTCAGTTAGATTTTCAGATTAATACATGTTCCATTTTTGTGTAGGTGCCATGTACGGTAGAGAAAAAAGGTGTATTTTTTCTGTCTCTCTTCAATTTTCTTTAGAAGTGTATTATATCTAGGTTTTTAAAGATCCTATTAACCTCCCTAATTTCTTTCTTATTTATTTTATGGTTAGATTTGTCTCATTCTGAGAGTGGAAGATTGAAATCTCCCACTAATATAATTTTGCTGTCTATTTCTTCCTGCAACTAGCTTAGTATCTTTCTTTAGGAATATGTATGCTTTATCACTTAGTGCATATATATTTAATATTGTTACTACTTAATTGTTTATGGTACTCTTTATTAAGATGTACATTTTTTCCTTATTTTTTAAAATGAGATCTATTTTTACTTTTTCTTTATCTGAGATTGGATGCTACCTCTGCCTTTTTTTTTTTTTTTAACTTCAGCTGAAACATAATAAATTCTGTTCTAGCCTTTTGCCTTTACTCTCTCTGTGTCTCTCTATATCAAATGTGTTTCTTGTAAACATATTGTAGGATTCTGTTTTTTTAAATCCATTCTGCTAATTGCTTCTATTTTATTGTAGAGTTCATCCCATTCACATTAACACTTATAATTACCAGCTCTGTATTTCCTTCTATCCTATTTTCTCCCGTGTATATTCTTTTGTTCTCTCTTTTCTTCCTGTCCTTAGTAGTGTTTTATTATTTTGTGACCCACTCTAACCACTACATTATCTTCCATCACCCTTTCCTCCTCTTACCCTTTTTTCCTAGTATTTCTGCTCTCCCTTCAATCCAACCTCTCCCTTTTCTTTCCTCTTCTTTCATTGCTTCTTTATAGGGTTAGATACATTTTTATACCCAACTGAATGATTAAGTTATTTCATCCCAGAGCCAAAACTAATGAGATCAAGCTTCAAACAATGCTCATTCCCCTCCCTTCTTTCTCTCTATTGTAATAGATCTTTTATGCCTCTTCATGGGATCTGATTTGTCCCATTATATATCCCCTTTCCTCTTCTCTCAATACAGTCCTTTTCCTGCCATGTAATGTCTTTTTCTTTGATATCATCACATCAGAGTCCATTCACAACAATATCCTCCTTCCATGTGATACCCCATGTAACAGATATAGTTCTCAAGAGTTATAGATATCACTTTTCCATCTAGGTATGTAACCTAATTTAATCTTTAAATAATATATATTTTCCACAGTTTACCTTTGTATGCTTCTTTTATGTCCTGTGTTTGAAGGTTAGATTTTCTGTTTAGCTCTGTTTTTTTTCTATAGAAATGATTGAAAGTTACTTTACTTCATTGAAGATCCATTGCCTCCTCTGGAACATGATTCTCAGTCTCACTAGGTAGTTAATTCTTGGTGGTATATATATATATATATAGCTAAAAAATGACAGACTTAGATTTTCCAAGTCCTGTCATTATGCTCTTTTCATAGTACTTTTTTGCATCAACTGGAATTTGGAATTCTTCTACTTAAAGGAACACACTGCCCCTGTTAGCCAATTTCCTTCTGAGTAGATGTCCCTAAATAGAGCAAATATATCCTACAAGGTACTTGAGAATTTTATGACACACAGTAACTCAGCTTTGCATGCTTTTTAATGGTGGCAATTGCACTAGTAATGATAGTACAAGTAATTATATTAATGGTCATCCTGCTGAATATGACTTTCTTTAGAATTATTAAAATCTTTTGGTTAGCTATTTGCTTCTATTTTATTCTCCCCAAACCCATTTCTTGGCAAATAGCTGTCAAGAGCACTGTGTGAAATACTACTGGGAGCAAATAACTTGAGTGGTTGCCTTTTGCCACATCTGGTACATTTGTATAAGCAGAGGATGTTCTTGTGTCAAGTCACTTGCAGGAACAAGAAGGAAATTATTTTTCCTCTACAATGGATCATATGTTTTTGTTGTTGTTGTTGTTGTTGTTAATATGTGTGTATTTGTATGTTTTGTGGCATTATATACTTTGCTGGGGCATCAGGAAGATCTGGGTAACATTAAAGTTGTTTCTTACTAGTTGTGTGAGTCCATGCAAGGCACTTAATCTCTTAACTGCAAAGTGAGAGAATTGTACTAGATAGACTCTAAGATTCATTTTAGCCACAAATTTGAGTAAAGAAGACCTTGTAAATCGTAGTACCTTGCAAATAAACAAGAAGACCAAGTAAGCTCTACCTCTACCTTTACTAGGTATTTGACCCTGGGTAGTTCACTTAACCTTGTAGCATTTTAGGACACTCTCAAAGATTTCACAACTTAAGAGAAATACTAACTCAGAACTGGAAGTTAATTTACTAGTGAAGTCATAAGTCTAGTTACTTTCCACTAATTTGCAGAACAGCTCATAACAGTTCATATTTGGTCTATAATTATAAGGAGGTTCCTTTAGACCCCTGAACAGAGTCTATTTAGAGAAATTCCCAAGATGGCTGAGCAATCAGTATGAGCAAAATAAGGATAATCTTAGCAAAATGGAGACGCAATAATAATAGCTAGCTTTCTAACAGCAATTTAAGGTATGCAAAATACTTTACAAATATTTTATTCACATAACTCTAGGAGGTAGATGCTTTATTATACCCATTTTACATAGGAGGGAACTGAGGTTGAGAAAGACTGTCTTGTCCATGATGTGCAGCATCTGTTAATAAAGATGACGAATAGCACATATTTGTCTTCAAGGATTTTTACAACTTATTAAGGGAATATGTGATATGTAGTGGGATGTGAGATGGGCAAAAAAGACAAAATGCTATGGATAATTTTAATAAGGGAGAGAAAAATTTCAGCAAAAGGACTCAGAAAAGGCTTCATGGAAAGGAGGCCCCTAAAATGAGACTATAAAAGAAGAGATTATTTTTAAAAAGGAGAGATAAGGGGAAAATATTCCGGGTGAATAGTCTGTGTGAATGCATAGGGAGATGAGGCAGTTGAGATTGGGGGAAAGTTTGTAGTCTAGTTTAATAATAACAGAGTACAAGAAAGGGAATAATGTGAATTAAGGCTGGACAGATAGTTGGGAATTACATTGTAAAGAGCCTTAACTGTTTGTTAAAGGGATTTATATTTATTTTCTAAACAGTAGGGAGTCACTGGAGGTTTTTGAGCAAAGGTTGACACAAAACATAGAATTTTATTATTTTTGCTCTGTGGTTAGAAGAGACCTATAAAGCTGTTTAGTTCAACACTCATTTTAAGGATGAGGAAACTGAAACTCAGTGAGGCTATGATTGGTCAAAGTCATACTTCATCGAGCCTCCATGTTATACAGATTATTTTGGCAACTGCATGAAGGATAGACTGGGTAAAAAATACTATAGGCAGAGAAAACAATTTCTTTAAATTTTTCAATTTCAATTTTTCAGAATTAAAACCAAGATGATGCCCATCTTTGTAGAGAGGAGGGGATGGAGGTAAGAGTTAATGTGGAAAATGACAATAGGGCAAGACACAAGTCAGGGACTTAAGTTAGCCTTGTGTTTCATTAGCAGCTAACTAGGGCAAAGGAAAACTAGGAGAGTAAAGAGAGGGAGAGGTTTTGATGTGTGGAAGACAGGAGATGAAAAAGACTTCCTCATGCTTGGAATATACTCCCTCCTTATCTCTGCCTCTTGAATCAATTCTCAGATATAGTTACCTTCATCTCTGCTGAGTCCAGAAAATGTTTAACATTTTTGAATACTCTTCTTCTGAATTATTTTTTCACCTTGCTTTTATTTATGTTGTATTGTCTTAATTTTCTCCTTAATTCTATCTTCCCAGTCATTCTTTTTTCAGTATTCTCTTTCATTTGCCCATAATTCCCATTCCCACCCACCTCGGTGATTTCTTCTATTCCCACAATTCCAATTATCATTTTTTAAAATCATAGACTAATTCCAAATCTATGTCTCTAACTCCATCCTCTTTCTTTACTCTAGGATTGCATTTTCTTTTCTTTTTTTCTTTTCCTCCTTTTCTTTATTTCAGATAAAAAAATAATATTGATATCTTCTGTTTTTGCACCATTTTCATTTCCAAATATATATTTTCCTTACCTACTATCCAAGAATCCATCCCTTGTAATAAAAGATAAAGAAAGGAAGAGAAAAAATTCATCAAAATGAAACAAAATATCAATTCTGCCTGACATTATATGCAGTATTCCATACCCACAGACACCCACTTTTACAAAGAAGGGAAGATGGTCAGGCATGCATTTCAATTAGCTATTGGATACCTCCAGCAGGACATTCTGCCATTAATTCAAAATCAACACGTTAAGAAATGAATGTCTTTCCCCCAAATGCTATCTTCTCAGTTGTTTTTCTCAAGTAATGACCATGCTGTTCTTTCTGCCCCAGGCTCAAAAGCCAGGATTCATTTCCCACTCTTCATTTTCCCTTGCCTCAGTGTTCACTCAGTTGTGAATTCTTATCAGTTTTACATATAGGACTCATCTTCCAATCATCTAAGCAGGACACAGAAGGAGAGGGCACTGTATTTTGCCTTTTTTGACGTGATTCATGACATTTTGGAATAAACCTCAATCTAAACCCAATGTTTGTCTTCCTTTCCCCTGATTTTTTGTGCAAGGACAAACAGGAGACAACCAGAATCCACTCAGTCTCAGACCTAAGGCTTCTTTTACCATGAAATATATCAAATTACCTCCAAGACCAGGGACTAACTGGTTGTGAATCCATCATGATCTAGTTCTTTATACCAATAGTAGATGTGGGAAATGACCTATACTCATGACACCATTTGCCCCATAAACATTTCCTTCTCTATGTTCCAACTGATGATCCTCCCTGTCTTGCCTTGTAAATGTATGAAATAAAGCATTTTACTGACTTGTATTCTAAATTCTAATAATGCAGTTCTTCTATCCATGACATATCCTTTCCTTTTCATTTCCACTGTCATCTTAGTTCAGGCACTTTTTGTCTTTTATTTGAATTATTTAGTTTTCAAACTGGTCTTCCACCTTTTCACCTTCCAATGTTCTTACATACCACTATCAGATTCTTTCTAGTATATATATATATATATATATATATATATATATATATATATATATGTATAGTATATATTTCTATATATGTATATATAGTATATATTTCTATATATACAATATAGAAAGACTAGTATATATACATATATATGTATATATTTATACAAGAAAGAATCTGGTAATGGCATATATGTGTGTGTGTGTGTATGTGTGTGTGTGTGTGTGTGTGTGTGTGTGTGTATTTAAAATAAATCCCCAATAGCTTTCTGTTGTCCACTGAATAATGCCCAAAATCCTTTGCTTGGCATCCAAAATACAATCTGGCCCCATCCCACACTCCTAGTTTTATTTCAAACTAATCCACTCTATGCTCTAGCCAAACTGAACTATTAATCAATCTCTGAACATGTCTAATTTTTGTCTTTGTGCCATTGCTTAATATTTCCGTTTTTGTTCAGAATGCTTTCCTTTTCATCTTTCATTCCATTTCTTCCTATTACAATCCTACTCATCCTTTAAAGTTTAGTAGAAATGCCACCTTCTTCATTAAGTCTTTTCCCTGATGCCCCCCCAAATATTTTCTGTTGAACACTTTTTACCTTTCCTATCTACCACAAGCTAGTCTATATCACATTTATTTGTGTTCCCTGTCATCTCTCTTACTGGATTGTAACCTTGAGGCTCAGAGTATTGGCTGATTTATCTCTAATTTTTCTTTAGTATCTACCAAAAGGTTTTGCCCTAAGTAAATACTTGCTGAATGCAATAGAAATTCAGATCCTGATATCTGCTTTTCTTGTTCATTTCCCCTCCTTTTTTCTTTCTCCTCCCTATCTTCTTATTTTATTCTCTTTTCCCATTCTTCTACTTCCCAACTAGTAGGGAGAAAGCACATTTTTGTGGATAAGGCTTATGCTCTGATACTTGTATTTGTGAATAATGGAATGGGAAGCTTTCGTGGGGTGAAGAAGCAGAAATCTTCTTCTCCAAAGATTATCAGAATTGACAGAAGAATCACTGAAGAAACAAAAGCTATCTCACCTTGTATGATTTTGGATTTTTATCTATCTGACTATTTGTATTTATATTTATATTAAATGATTCATAACAATAGTGTGGCTTTTTTAAAAGATGAATTTAACTCTTAAGATTTTGGAATCTTATGTCCAGAGGATAAGAAATTTAATTTTTTCTTTTTCCTAAAATAAATCCTTTTACTTTAAGGAGTATAAGAATATTGAAAACAATATATTTTCTGGTTGCTTACCTGGGGCAGTATTCAAAACACAGTTACATTTGCAAGTCACTGGGAAGTCAAAGAAATAAGATGATTCCATGAGAAATGATTATCTAGACTGTGATGAGTCAAACATTGTCTTATCAGTATTCATCCTGATTCCTTTGGCACTGAAAAGAGCATCATCCTCTGAAGACACATCTGGAGAACAGATAAAAACATAGTAGTGTGAAGAAACCATGCATGTATGTGCACGTATATCTTCCTCTTAATATTTATTTTGTTTATATGATGTAGCACAAAATAAATAATTTTACATTAGTTGGATTCTGGTGAATTAAAATATTAAGTTTTCTTGTGGCAATTCCTAATGTTTTTCTCTTTACAAAACACAGAGAATGCTATTACCAAGTTAAGTGAGTTGATAATATTAGTAAGTAGACTGGTACAAAAGTGATTCATCAGCATTTTAATTGCTTTTTAATGGGAAAACTTATTTTCCTTTTTGTTGTGGTACTTTCTTCTCCCTCCTCCAATGTAAATCCTTTTATTTCTTAAATGTTTTGGGGGGGGCCTGATATTCCTTGTCTTCTGCAGACTTTCTCTATGTTCCTACTTTTATTGTTAAACCTCTGTGTATTTGTCTACTCAAGATAGCCGTGCTATGCTTGCCTCATGACCTAGGTAATGGGAGATTTTTATTTTCATTAGTCAGAGAATTTCTTAGTCATACATCTTCCTGAAATCTCAGGATACCTGTCACTAGAATAGTGAAGAATTTATTAAAATGTCCAGGCCTTCAGAATCATCTTTCTGCTAGATAGCAAGTTAGAAGAAGCAAATTTTGCCAGAGGTGTGACTTACATGTCCAAGATCATCTGGAACATATATCAGGAGGCTCTCCTTTCAAAAATTCTTTTTCTTTCGCTTTTCCTGAGCATTTTTCATAGCACTGAGATCTTGAATAGATGTCAAACTTATAGCAGCACCCAATTTCTTGGTTCTTTATTAGTGTATATAGGCCTCTCTCAAATATAGGAAGCCTAAGGATTTGGCAAATACACCCTGAGAGAAATATCCACAACTGGAGATTTTTTCTGTGAATAAGATCAGAAAACCATTTAATTCAGAAATCAAAGTAATTTCAGTATAAAATATGAGGGTTATTATATGTGTCTTGAAAGAATCAGTGTGTAAGTTTTAAATTTTAAAAAATCATTCTTTTTTGGGGGGGGATTATGTTAGCATGTGCTCATTTTATTCATCATTGTGACAGATCTTATTTGGTAGCAGGGCAGAAAGATCTGTCAGAATAATTGAGGGGAGGTCTTCTACTCTTATGTATGACCAGAAAGAGAAAATGAAATATAAATAATTTCAATTTAACAGATTTTGGTGAAATTTGGTGAAATTCTGCCTATATGCAAGATATTGTGCTAGGCATGAAGGATAATTAAAGGGAAATTGGCAGTTAGATAGAGCACTGGGGTTAGAACTGGAAAGAATAATTTTCATGAATTCATATACAATCTCTGACACTGTTTGATCTCAGGCAAGTCATTTAATCCTGTTTGCCTCAGTTTCTTCATCTATAAGTGAATTGAAGAAGGAAATTACAAGCCACTCCAATATCTTTGTCAAGAAAACCCCAAATGGGGTCACAAAGAGTTGGACATGACTGAAAAAATGACTTACCAACAACATGCAAGATACTGTGCTAGACATATGGGATAAATTGATGGAAATTGATAGAATACATACTTTTAGAAGTTTGCAATCTAATGGAATGGGGAGCAGTAAGTATAATTGCATGTAACTAAATAAATATAATACAAAGAAGTATGTTTAAGTACCAATGACAGATTCAGATAAAATTTCCTAGATAGGTTTGAAGGGACAATGATCACTTGCAGGCAGGAGGATTAGGGAAAACTTGGAAAAGCTGGCATCTAAATTGAGTCTGCCCCATAGAGAAGAGGAAGGAGTACTCTATTACACTGGTATCAATCTTAAAATAGAAATGGACTCCTATTTGGGCCATATTGATTTAAAAAACCAAAAATGAACATTATCTACATTGCATTGTATTTTTATTTACTTTTGTTAAGTATTTCCAAGTTATGTCAAATTCTGGTTCTGACAGTAGGGAATTTTGCAGGGTACAGTGAGTTTAACACCTGTGCTTTAGAAATAAAGCATTATATTTACTTTCAAGAATATATAATGGCAAGAGATGGCAAGATAAAATTGGGAAACAGCTAGTAATCCATTTTAACAGAAGTTGGAAAAACAGAAGGGAAAAGGAAGAGATAAGCATGTATATAGTGCCATTTATGTGACACTAATTATGTTCTAAGTGCTCTCTCTCTCTCTCTCTCTCTTTGTATCTATCTATCTATCTATCTAATCTTATTTCATCCTCATAGCAACTCAGAGAGGTAGATGCTGTTTTTAGTCATTGCCAAAAATTTAAATCATGAGATAGTAACTCATGACTCTTTCTACTCTTCCAAAGGTGATACTTAAAACATTAAACCATAAAACTCTTAATGGGAGTGACATTTCATCTTTTCCTTAGTTGTTCATTTTCTGAACAATTCTTTCAAGGTCCAAATCTTCTGGCAAACAGGTAAATGATTGAGTTTTTTTCTTGTAAATGCTCATAGTACCTAAGACAATTATGTTGTAGGGAATTCTTTCAGTTGCAAAGTAGCTACAAATGAGAGACAAGAACTCCTGTCCACTTAAACTCACAAGTTTTTGGATTGCTATTTGATCATGTATGTTCAGGGCACAAAGCAGAAGAGAGAGACAGGACCCATGTTTGCTTAGGCAGCAATGTGCTCATTGCTATGTATGGGAAGCTTCTCTGCTGGATTAGGGAGGACAATCTTCCTCCCCCCATCATGAGGTCAAGAGAGAATTCTAAACTACACATTCATGAGAGAGAAAAGAGTAAGTAAAAGTGGGACTTGTATTTTCCTTTAAAGTTTCTTGACCAAGTATTTCTTCCTGGAAAAGTCCTCTGATATAATTTCCTTCTATTCTTCCATCACAGGATTGAGAGATTGTTGTGTCACTGAAAAGCCTTCATTTTTGTTTACTTTTGCTCTTCAAAGTGGTTGGGGAAATTCATCTCAACTTTATACATATTCCATTGTTCTCTGCCCCCATGATATAGTGACAATGGTCCTACTGGCATATGTGTACATTTATAGTTTTATATTTAATCTAATTCTATTATTTTATAATGTGAACTTGAGTGAATAGCAAAACTTAATTTCATTGGTTTATTTCATTTATTAATAATTCATTTATGATTTGTGAAAAGATGTGATGTAGAGGTAGATATAAAGAAGAAAAACACAAAGATGACCCAAAGGAATTAGAAATACGACAGCGAGAAAAGCAACCAGAGACAGTGCATTTCACAGGACAAAAAATATTGGCCATACACAAGTATAAAAGAATAGATTAAGACTATACCACACTTAGGTATTGCTAATTTTACTTCCTCTTTGGCCTTTCTTTCAGTCTAGATCATTTTCCATTTTATTCATTCTGCTGCCATATTGTGTTGATATAAAGATTTGATCATATCTCTCCTGTTTAAAATCCCTCAACGGATTCTTATTACCTATGGAATCTTGTCCAAACTCCTTTGCCTGTCATTTTACCAATCCTTCAAGACCCAGTTCAATTCCACTTTATTAAGCCTATCTCTTTTATCTTTTTCTGTCCAGGGTTTTGAGTAACCACATTTATGTGTTGGCCCTACTTGGAGAAGGATGTAAAAAGTACTCTAAATGCCCCATTCCCTACTCCCCATTCCTTCCAACCAGTGACTAGATATACTAAGAGAAGCTAGACCACATCCATACTGACAGATTCATTGTAATAACAATTTGGTAATAATAATAATGACAATAGCATTTATATAGGGTCTATTAATGTATCAGGCACTATGCTAAGAAGTTTACAAATGTTACTTTATTTGATTTTCACAGCAACTCTCTGATGTATGTGCTGTTTTTATTCCCATTTTACAGATGAAGAAACTGAGGCAGGTTAAGTGACCTGCCAAAGGTCACATAGCTAGTAAGTATCTGAGGCTGGATTTCAGCTCATGTTTTCCTGACTCCAGGCCAATCACTCTGTCCATTGTGCTATTTTTCTGTCTATAATAACTTACACTAGCAGTATGCTACAAAATACAATTTATATACATATATCCAAAAAAAGGAAATAATTCTACCATTCATTCAATGAGAAGGAAACTGACGGGCAGCTCAAGTATTGTGTTAGTGTCTATGAAATATGAGAAAGGGATTAGACTATAATATCATTAGCATAGGAGATTCCTAGATAAAGAAACTTTTCAATTAATATGGGTTAGCACATACTTGACAGTCTTAAAGAGCTATCCGTAACACTAAGAGGATGATACTTGTTCAGGGTTTTATAGTCAATATATTTCAGAGGCAAGAATTATTTCTGATCCAACTGATTTTGAAGTTAGCTTTCTATCCAATATGCTGTGCTGCTGCTATCCAAGTGTATTAAGCACTCTTATACTACTCTCTGAGAGCCAAGTCAGCTGTATCTTTCCATCAGGATTATTTTTTCACATTTATTTTATCTTATTCTAAAATGGCTTGAAAGATATCTTTGAGGGATTGAGTACTTTTTCCTAATGTTATTATTTCATGCCTCAATTCTGTTTGTATTCATCCACTGTTAACTATCAGGAACTAGTACTCTGTTCCATTTAACCAATTAATATCAATTTTTACAAGGGAAAATTTACTTGGAAGATCTAGCAACAAAAATAGTATAAACATTTCATCCCAACATTTTATAGGCATGCTATTCCATATATTACTTGTGGCTTGCTTCTTGCCCTTTCAAAGATAATTAGGGCATAGCTTCCAATCTCCTTTTCCTAAAATTAACATTGAAATAAAGTACCAAGACATGTATTCATGGGCCATATGTTACCACTGGATGATGAGTGCACAAGAACTGGTTAGTAGACTAAAAATAGTAAAAGAAAGTCAATGCATGTTCCAAAGTTCTCATGGAAATGCAACTACTAAGAGCTATTTAGATACTCACAAGGTCTATACTCTTTGGCCACTCTCCATGTATTTTAGGTTTCATACTGCCTTAAGGTGTGAGAGTTAGTCATCTTGTTATATGATTTATAAAAAACATTAAGAGGAAGACATGCATTATGTTGAAGAAATACTATAATGTGGCTTTTTTGAAAGATATAGAAAAAAATAAGAGAAAAAGGAGTGTCCATATAACAAGATCTCACATACATTGCAATACTAAGTTTCTTAGAGATTTTTAAGATTCTACCAAAAACTATATATAAGGTTCACTTCAGCTTAACTTTATAAATTTGTAATATAGTTGCTGAAAATCAGTTTCTTATTTTATTAAAGTAGGTTAGTTAATCAGTTTTAATCTACATGAATAAAATGAAGATACTTTTTCATAATAATAAATATGATTATTTGGAATAATTCTTACAATAGTTCAAATTATATACAATTAAATAATAATTAAAATTTACATAGCACTTTTGGATTACAAAGAATTTTTCATACATAGTCTCATTTGATTTTCACAGCAATACTGAGAAGAAGGTAGTACTTATCACATAAAGAAACTGAAACTCAGAAGTCAACCTGCTTGAAGTAACATAGAAAGTAAATGTAAGAATGAAAACTACAACAGACCTGAGAACTCTGAATCCAATGTTCTTTCCTTTAAATGTTTTTTTTAATTATTTTTTGAAAAGTGTGACTATCAGGAAGACCCCAAATTGCAAGGGTAGGATTGGTGAACTCTTTATTTCATAATTAATTAAGAAAGAGTAAAGAAGCTGATTCTAAAATTTGTTTGGTGCTTTTGCTCTTAATTTTGAATATTATTTGTAGACAGTAGGTGTTCATGTATTTCCTTGTAATTTGTCATTTCCAGAAAGGCTGATGGAATGTATTGTATTGTCTCTTGTCATTAGTGCATGTTCATCCATTTGAACGTATTATTTTCTGTCAGCTAACTTGTCAGATCCACAGTTGTCATAATCAGTAGCTAATATTTTAACAAACAATTTGCTTCTGTTTACCACTTGTCAGGTTTTTTTTCTGCTTGCTAACTTATTCTCCTCTCTAGGTTCACAATATTTTCATTCTTCTGAGTTGGCCAGGATTTTGCAATTTAATAAACTCTTCCAAAAAAACCAAAAAATATGCTTAATAAATAGAGCTACCTTGAGAGGTAGTGGGCTATTCAGTGTGGCAGAGCTTCAAGTAAAAGCCAAATGATCTTCCTGTTCCTCCTGTTCATTGATTCATAAATATTTGTTTCCCTACTTTAATTTAATTCGATTCAATTCAACAAATCAGCACTATGCTTCTATTCCTCAGAGCACTTTGAGGAAACCTAACCTCTTTAAAGAAGCTGTAGTTGTATTCATGCCTCTTATTTTATGGAAGGAAAAACTAAGACTTACGGATTTAAATTGTTGCCCAAGATCACACAGGTAGTTAGTGGCAAAATTAGGATTTGAACCCATACACTCCCTAAATCAGTACCTTAATTTTGAAGCTAGAGTTGGAAGTGATCTTTTATGTTTCCCTGCTTAATTCTGTATTCTACTCACCACAAAAGTTGGTCTAAATCTCTTCTCTCCTCAAACTTCTTGCAACTTCCCATCCCCACATAGGATCTGGCTTCATATTTGTCTGAAAAAAATAGAAGATATTTGCCATGAGTTCTTTCCTTCTCTATACTGAAAACTCTTTGACATCATTCCCTATTATCTCCTCCTACATTTTAGTTCCTGATAATTAGCCGATGTCTTAAACAAAGGCAATCCTAGATGTATCATTCCCATCCCATTGGACAAATTGATCTTAAAAGAATTTTTCTTTTCTAATTTTCAATCTATTCCTATCCTAGGGTTCTCCTATCCTAACACATATGTTAAGTATATATAAATATGTATGTGTCCACACACACATACACACATATTGTTCAGTCATTTTCACTTTCTCTGCCTTTTCATGGCTGTTTTCTTAGTAAAGATATTGAGTGGTTTGCCATTTTCTTCTTAGCTGAGGAAATTGAGGCAAACAGAGTTTGCCTTTCTCAAGGTCACATAACTAGTAAGCGTCTGAAGACAGATTTGAACTCAGGAAGATGAGTTTTTCTGATCTAGATTTGGCACTTTTTAAATTTCAATACCTGGCAGTCATATATGTATAAATATGTATATATGAGTACACACATTTATATGGAAACATCTGCACATACACATAGAGACATACACATTAAATATATGTATTTATATGTATACACACATACATACATATATTATGTTCTACCATCCCTTCAAGGTATTGTCTCTGCCTCTGTTTGTCTTTCTCTGTCTCTGTCTCTGCTTCCTTTCATCTCTTTTCCAAATCTGTTCATTGTCAGGCAGCTAAATAGTACACTGAATAGAGCATTACCCTTGAAGTCAGGTAGATATAAATTCAAATCCTGACCCTGATACTTACTAACTATGAGATCCTGAACAAGAAACATAACTTGTCTGTCTCAGTATCCTAATCTGTAAAATGTGGATAATTTTAAGTATAGTTGTTATGCAGATCAAATGAAATAATTTTTTAAATTTCCATAATGCATTTTTTAGTAAATAGTATTTTATTTTTCCAATTACATATAGAGTTTTTAACATTCATTTTAATAAGATTTTTGAGTTTCAATTTTTTAAAAAACTCTATATGTAATCAGAAAAAATAGTAGTAGAATATTCTAATAATCTGGAAGTCATGGAGATTTGGTTTCTTGCTAGATGTTTGACCTTAGACAAATGATGAGCAAGAAGATTTCAGAAGAAATAGAACAAAAGGGAAAATCCATGGAAAACAAAACAAAACAAAGAAACAAAGCAAACAAATAAAAAAAGTGAAAATAGTATGGTTCAATTTGCATTCAGACTCTATAGTTCTTTTTCTGGATATGGATGGCATTTTTTGTCATAAAAATTGTTATTGTCTTGGATCATTGTATTGCTGAGAAAAGCTAACTCTATCATAATATAACAACACATAATAACACAATGTTGTTGTTATTGTGTACAATGTTCTCCTGGTTTTGCTCATTTCACTCAGTATCAGTCCATTTAAGTCTTTGCAGGTTTTTCTGAAATCTGCCTGTTCATAATTTCTTACAACTCAATAGTATTCTATTCCATTCATATACCATAACTTGTTCACTCATTCCCCCAGTGAGATAATATTTTAAAAAGACTTTGCAAACTTTAAAGAGTGATATATATTATTATTATTAATAATTCTTAATGGAAGACATATTCTAAGAGATATCTTAAACTATTTTGGAACTATAGAGTTTTTTGGAAAGCCTAAATAACTTGTCAGGGTCATACAGCTAGCAAGTCTTTCTGACTTCCAGACTCTCTATGCCCTATACCTCATTGTCTTTAATGCTTTTAATATTAAGTTAATAAATTATTACTCCTGTCCTTCAATTATAACTTGAAAAGTTCCATCTATCTCGTAGCTAAAGTTTATCAATGGATTTATTCCATCAATGATCAAGAAATTAAGCACACAATGCAACAATGGATATTAGATAAATAAGTATAATAGCTTAGATTTATATGCAGGTCTGTTTTTTGGTGTGTCTAGGCAATGAGCTATTCATGTTGTTCACATATTTTATTTGATAAAGAGCTGAGATATGCATTTTTCTGGCTTACTGCATATATTTTCAATAGCTGATTTTCAAAGAATTGGAATACTATTTAAACCATGAAACTGGGTTTGGTATACAACTAATAGTAAAACTATACTAAACATTTTAAAAATTACTGACATCTTTTGTTTTTGCAATATCCTTATTTTTGAATGCAGTCATTGCTCTCCATCATCAGCAAGTTATCCTTTGTAATAAGAAAAAAGTAGTTCAGCAAAATTTACCCACGTTAATCAAGTCTGATATCTTCAGAGTAAAATTGATAGAGTACTAGATTTTGAGTCAGGAAGACTTGGATTTAAGTCCCACTTCAGACACTTACTAGCTGAGTAATTCTGGAAAAGTCAATTAACTTCTCCATTTTAGTTAAGTGAAGTGGTTAGACTAGGTTGTCTCTACAATCCTTTCTAGATTTAAATCTATGATGCTATGATTATAATAACCAACTTTTGCAAAGAAGAGATGACATTTTCTTAATTTTTCTAAGCCTTAATGTTATAATGTTATAATTTTATTCAACATGTATTTTATTTTTTGTCCTTTCCATATAAAGTTTTAGTCATTATATTTACTAATTTCAGTTTCTTCTTCATTCTGCATAAGTTTTATATAAAAGTTCCCATTGTTTCCATTATTCTTTGTTACTTATCATTGCTTATGGCACAACCTATTGCATTATATTCAAGTAGCACAATTTTAATGAATTATTTCTCATCAGATGGGCCATTTACAAAAAGTGTGCCAAACGTTCTTAATGAATCTAAAGGAACTTTGAGGTTTTATTGTACCTTCATGATTATGAATATAAATTACTCATATAGATGAAATGAAATTTTAGTTTATAGATATTTCTCATTAATAAAATGGTAGATTATGAAGATAATGGTAATGTTATATGAAGAAAATAAAAGATTTCTTGTGGTAACACAGTTAAATTTCACATTTTGAGTTAATTTTGCTGGTTCATATCTTCTAATACTTAAGTGCTTCAGCATATCAGAGATCTCATCTAATGGTGTTCTCTATCTTGGTGCACATTTCATTTCATTTAGGTCCTCTCATATCTGTTATTTGTATCCATGTTCTTCCTCCTACACTCTACCACTTTTCCCATCTTCCCTAGAAGATCTATTTTAATGTACTAGAATCCTACAAGTTTGTTTGTTTTTTACATTTTAAGGAAATATTCATGTTATTTTTTCTGTTATCACCAGTCCCACAACATTCATAACACGTCTTGTTAACTTGATGAGATTTTTATATTATTTCTTGTAGTTAGATCATTGTTGAGCTATGGAGCATTTTACCCTCTGTCCCCTAATCTCTCCACTGCCTTTTGGGTCAAATTTATTTTTAATTATAGGGTTTTTGTTGCTGTTTCTTTCCAGTGCCACTGAAACATGACTTGATTTTAATGAGTTGCTGAAAGACAAAAACAAACACCCTCTTCTTTTATTCCCTCCTCCTCCCTATCTTTATCAGGACAGAAGAGTCTTTGGCAGTATAATCTATCTTTACTATACCTTTTATTACCGATTATTACAATAAGGGACATGAGATTGAAGAGAAATATGTCTTTCTTCCTAGCACAAAATTGAAGCAAAAAGTGTATATAAAGTCACACAGTAATCTGGAGACAGATATGCTGCCCAGTAGTTATGTTCAATAGGAACCTATGTAAGTTGACTGTTTTTTGAGTGGGTAGGTGGGAGCCTGTAACTTACACCTATGGATTCTAGTTCTGATAATTGTAATTGTTGAATTCTGCTCTTTTTCTTTGGTCTCCACTTAATTTTGAATGGCTGGGGAGGGGTGTGTTATGGACACTGAAATGGTTATTTCAATAACTAACTAGGGTTTTGTACTAACAAATTGACAGTGGAAGAGGAAGTTGAATAATTATCAGGGAGGTTATTTAAGTAGGTTGTCAAGAACTTGAGTATTCCCCAGAGAGGTTATTTAAGTAGGCTGTCAAGAATTTTAGTATTCCCCAATTGCCCCACTTCATTCATCTATAAATATAAAGACTTAGGCTCAGAATTCTTCCTGTACCAGTATATCAGTAGTGGCTAGCTATGCATTGTCAATTCAAAGACCATTTGCTAGCTTTTCATTCCTTAAACAGACATTATTTGTCTACTAAAATACTCCTTCCTTCCTTTCCCCAATACATATATGTGTGAAGCCAGATTTTTTTCATATACTTCAATCAAAACAATATATCACACCAGATTGAATGCAGAAATATGAGAATCCAGTTGTCTTCTATAAGTCAGATATTAAAAATATTTGCAGAAAAAGGTAAAACAATCCCATTCTCAATAATATTTTTTGTTTTGGAAAACAGTTATTTTTCATAAAAATGCTGAGTTAATATTTAATGGATTTATTTTTAATTTTCCTATGACTATAAATATTTAAAAATTTATCAGTTTCGGTTTCAATTATGGTAAATATTGACAAATATAACCCACATAGACAAAAGCTCTTTGGAGCCATCAATAACTTTTAAGTGTCAAAGGGTCTGAGACCCAAAATTTGAGAAGCGCTGGTCTGAGGGAACATCAATGAATGACAAAAGCAATGAACCTGAAGTCAGGAGCCCAGGATTTGAATCTTGGCTCTGTATTTGCCACCTCAGGATGATAGGTAAGTCATTTCCTTTTTGGGGGGAGGTAGTTTCTTCATCTTTAAAATGAGGGAGTAGGATTAAACAATCTCTACCTAAATTCTCTTTCAGCACTAGACTCTATTTTTAATGTGTGATACAGATTTACTTTAAGTAAAATATCTTTTTCATTCTGGATCTTTAAAGGCGTTCATCTCTCCCTCTCCCTTCCCTCCCATCTCATGGCTTGCTTAGGTCAATTTTGTCATCCTCCTTTATAATAAGAACCAAATCGATAAAGTGGGCAATAACATTTCCTTTTGTTTAACAGAGATCAATAGCTACCTTTTCAATTTTGACTTATACCTTATATTTCTGTTGTCTTCAATAAAGTTGGAATGGTCGGCACGAAATCGACTAAAGGGTAGCTGTATTTTTGCTGTTGTGTGGGCTTCATACAATATACTACAGTCTATCAGGTTAGCTACTGTATTACAGTGATATCAGTGCTTTTGATTTATATTCCTTCAGCAATTCCACCAACCTTATTATTTACTCTTTACTTCAATGAAATTCTTAGCTAAAGACTCTCAAGCATTAAAAAAATATCTTCCATTTCTTTTCCCTTTTAAAAAATTCTCCTGCTGATTTTTTTTCTTTCAGCTAGTAGTAATCTGTCTTAGTCTTCTTTGTCATTCAGCTTGTCAGTCACTATTCATCTGCATTTGCTCCTGGCTAATACATGAAATGAGGAAGATCTTTTCTTTGCTTCTCTATTCCTTTATATCTTTAGATCACCATCTCGAGAATCTTAGAAATAATCTATTCCAGTCGTTTGTATAAATAAAAATAAACAGGGGCAAACAGAGATCTTTGTAGAAACTTAATCAGAGCTACTTGCCTTGATTAATAGGTTCCTGCTGCTGTTGATTCATCTGGGCCCTAAATCTGATCTGCTTTGAAATGGTTACATACAGTATTGTCAGAAATGGAATGCCTAAGTTTAGATCTCAGGGTGACAGAAGGAGAATTTTGAGAAATGACTTCCTTCTTTTCAGGGTCTGATGTTTTACAGCAGCAGACCCAGCAGAGGGAGCCCAAGATAATGATCAAATCCTTATTAAGGGCTATGCAGTGGAAAATGAATAGGACCAAAGAGGAAGGGAGACTTTGAGATGAAGGGAGAGACCAGGAGAGGGAAAAAGTTAAGGGAAGAGAAGAAGTAATATTTGTGAATTTCAAGGAGAATTTGAAACACCTTGGAGAAAGACAACTTTTGCAAAAAGAAAAGGACAAAATTGATGGAAAAAGAAATTTTATTTTCAGGTTCTGATAAGGTGCTTTAAAACCTTAGAGGCCGTAAAACTACTTTTCCCACTTTTTAATTTAATTCTTTTCCTTTTATACCCTTCTGATTGAATCCTAAAGTCATTTTTATTTCTACACTATAGTTATTTTCCAGATGAAAACTGTCTACTAAATTCACCAGCTCATCCAATTCAACAATTCAACATTCAGCAAGCATTTTTGCATTGTACCTACTATGTGTGAAACATGGTTTTAGTTCTTTAGGTTGTTTTTTTTTAGTGTTTGTTAGAGTCTAATTCAAATGTTTTAGCAATCCAGTAATCAAAACAATATACCTGGGGGAAGTCAGGTGCTATAGTAAATAGAGTGATAGGTTTAGAGTCAGAAATTCTCATCTTTCTGAGTTCAAATTTGGCCTCAGACATTAGCTGTATGACCCTGGGCAAGTCACCTAATCCAGTTTGCCTCAGTTTCCTCATCTGTAAAATGAGTGGAAAAGGAAATGGCAAATCATTCCGTATTTATGTCATGAAAAACCACAATAGAGTCCCAAAGAGCCATATGTGATTGAAAAAATGATTGAATAACACTATGTATTTAGATGCTGTAGAGGATGTTTTTCTTAGTAGTTTCATTGGCACTGGATCTTAGAGGAAGATTCAGTGATTAAATTCCTGAGTCAGATTAGTGACTGTTCTGCTATTTCTAGTGTAAAAAGTGTTGCTTGGAATATAGAGGTTAATGGGTGTACTTTGCTGTCACAGATAGGTCTTGATGTCAACTTTTCCTGACTTTGAAACCAGTTTTCTACTACTCTTGTTTTACATGATACAGAAGAAATATATAACTTTGTGCTTGCCTTCAAGGGACTTAAAACCTAACTTTTGAACAATTAAACCATTATAAATAATGATAGTCATGTATTAAGTAGTGTGGTATATACTAGAAGTGTGATAATAATAGATTTTTCTAAAGTGCTTTGCAGTGAAAAAATCACTTTATAACTAATATCCCACTTCACCTTCACAATTAAAAAATCTTCATAGTATTTTAGCTTCAGATCTGGAAGGGGCCTTAGATAGTGTTTAATCTAAGGGTTCCCAAAATGAAATATGTGAAACCCCAGATGTTCAAGAAGCTTGTCGAGAGAGCATAGGAATATTTTGTAAAACCTAGTTTTCTATTGAAATTATTTTAAAATTTTATTTCTTATGCATAACATTGCAAAATTAATTTTACTTCATATTTACTTCACTTTTTTTGCAAATGAAGAAATCACTTTTTTTTCCCTTCTGTGAACTCTAGAATTCAACTCCATTGGTCTGCTTGGAGAACATTCCACATACAGGCTCTGAGCATTTTCACTGGCTGTCTCCCAGGCCTAGAATTTCATCTCCTGATTTCCTTCATGATTTAGCTCAAATTCCACTTTCCTTAAGAGGCTTTTCTAGTCTCTCACATCCTCTCCCCTCTCCAACTGATACTTACTATAGTTCCTCCCTTTCCCTCTCCCCCCCATATTGTCTTAGTCATGTTGATGTGAATTAAAATCATTGAGATCAATAAGATCAGGGATCATTTCTTTGAATTTTTCTGTATTGTTAGTGCTTGATCTAGTGATCAACACATAGTAAGTACTGAAAAGGTATGTGTTGATTGACTTACTGACCGAAAAGTATGACGTTAGATACTAGATTTGAACTTCGATTACAAATTCAGTGATCTTTCTGCTACCTTAGATTTTCCCCCCATTTTGATCCTCTTAACAATCATATTTGGTCATACTATAGTTATTATCACCCAAATTTTATATTTGGAGAAACTGAGACTTGGAGAAAGTAAAGTATTCCATGGAGGCTGAGGTGAAGCTTAAATTTAGGTCTTTTTCAGTGCTATCTTTTTGCCATTTGTGGATGATTGCTCGTTTTAGTTGTGGCTTACTTTTTATGACATCTTTTTTTTTTTTTTTTTTTTTCTGAGACAATTAGGGTGAAGTGACTTGCCCAGGGTCACGCAGCTAGGAAGTGTTAAGTGTCTGAAGTCAAATTTGAACTCAGCTCCTCCTGATTTCAGGGCTGGAGCTCTATCCACTGTGCCAATTAGCTGCTCCTTTATGACATCATTTGAAGTTTTCTTGGTAAAGAGACTAGAGGGGGTTGTCAATTCCTTCTCCATTTTATTTTACAGATGAAGAAACTGAGGCAAATGAGATCACACAACTAAGTATCTAAGGCCAGAATTAAACACAGGAAAATGAATCTTCCTGATTCCATCTAGCATTTTATACCCTGCATTGTCTAGGTGCCCTTTGCTAGGTTTACATAATTCAATTAAACTGAGTTTGTTCAATTCAATTAAACACATTTATGAAGAGCCTAGTTTTTTGCAGAGCTCTGTATTAGGCACTGACATAGAAAAGCTTTCAAGAAAGTAGATTTCAAGCTATAGGATTTGAATAAGCAGGGAGGAAGAAGGCACCAGAGAAAGTATTATTTTATCCATTATTTTCTGGATATCAGACTTTCTGCTGTAATAAAGGGCAGTTGGTGATGAGGTGGAAGTATCAGGCCCTTGGCCTGGAGTTACCTGGGAAAAGTCAGTTTAAGAAGGCACCCAAGGCTCTTTTCAACAATGGGGTGATTTAAAGCAATTCCAATAGACTTGTGATAGAAAGTGTCATCCACATCCAGAGAGAGAACTATGGAGACTGAATATGGATCAAAATATAGTATTTTCACCTTTCTTTTTTTGTTATTGTTTTCCTTTTTTTTCTCTCTCATGGTTTTTTTTTTTTTTTCCTTTTGATCTGATTTTTCTTGTGCAGCATGACAAACATGGAAATGTTTCGAAGAATTGTTTATATTTAACCTATATTATTAGATGGCTTGCTGTCTAGGGGAAGAGGGAGAAGGGAAAGGAGGGAGAAAAATTTGAAACATAAAGTTTTGCAGAGGTGTATGTTGAAAAATATCTTTGCATATATTTGGAAAAATAAAAAGTTATAAAAAATGAAGAAGAGGGCACCCAAGAAGTGGGTAATGAGAAAGGTAGCAGAGCCTTAGGGCAAGTGAGGTTTCTAAGGTACTTACTGAAGGATAAACTTCTTGCACTTTCTCTGCTTCCAAGATTTAGCAATACTGGCCTTATAACTGGTTTTCCCACAAGACAATCCATCTCTTGACTGTTCATGTCTTTTGACTATTTTCTGATTTCTGTTTCTTAGCTTCCTTCAAGATTTATTTAGCTGAAATCCCATCTTCTGCAGGAGGCCTTTCCCAGATCATTCCTTCTCTTTCCACTCCCACCCACACCCCTTTCTGGTGCCTTCTCTCTGTGAGATTATTTTCCACCCACTCTATAAATATCACATATATGATATTTATATTTACATATTATATTATTTACATATTTAAACATATATAAATAAATATAAATGTATATAAAGTTAGGGAGCAAATATCATCACTGTCTGTGAGGTAGAGGAAAAATTATCCCAAGGATGATGTTCTCAGTACTTTCTAAATCTCTTATTTTAGGACAAAGCTCCAGTTACTCCTCTCCTGCTTTTGGCTTTGTCAAAGGCAATGCTTACCTACTTCATACTTTTTGTATGAATAAATATGTATATATATGTACTTCTACAACTATACCCACATACACACACACACACACACACATATATATATATATATATATATATATATATATATATATACTTCTATAACTATACACACATATACACACACATATGTGTATATATATATATATATATATATATATATATACATATGTGTGTATATTTTTTATATTATTTCCCCAATTAGATTGTAAGTTCCTTGAAGGCAGTTTTTTTGCCTCTTTTTTGTATTCCCAATTCTTAGCACAGTACTTTGTGCATAGTAGGCACTTAATACATATTTATTGATCATTAATTGAGTTGTTCTTGTCTGTGGCACCATTGAAGAATGAAGGCTGGGATGTCTGCGGGTGCTATAAAGCTATTAAATTGTCTGTGCCATCAAGAAAGTGGAGCCAAAGGTGGTGGGAAACCTAGTTTAACCTTGTGTGAGTAGCTCAGCTATGGCCTCAGGCTGTGGATGGGAAGGAATTGTTTTGAAATGGATTTTGCCTGCTTAATCTAGCTGGTGTCAGATGTTTCTGTTCTTTATTTCCTGTGTCATAAAGCTGCTAAGCTGCTTTCAGAATCAATCTCAAGTAAATATGAGTTTTTAATTGTCTCTTTAAATGGAAACAAATCAGGTCTCTCTAGTCTAGTGAGAGGATGTAAAGTGAGAAGCACAATTTGATATCTAGCACAGTACAGAGATATAGTATAATAGTTTAGTCCTGTCTTTGATCTGAGCAAAGAATGGAGTAATGCCATTCTAAGTTGAAATCCTTATTTTGAATTCTTATCCCCAAAAGTTAAGTCTTTACACTTAATCAAACACAAGGTTACTATATGCTGTAGATTGCATTTCTGCTCTGTACCACTGATGTATATTTTTACTTCTTAGCCAGTATCAGATAGTTTAATAATTGCTACCCTATAACATGGTTTAAGATTAGGTACTGCTAAGCCTCTTTCTTTTAAATTATTTTAAAAAATAGTTCTTTAGATATTTTTGTCCATTTTTTCTTCCAAAAGAATTTTGTTGTCATTTTTTCTAACTCAGTAAAATAACTTTTTGTTAATTTAATTGGAATGTCTGGTTTTACACACACACACACACACACACACACACACACACACACACACACACACACACACATGGATATATATCAAACTCTTTAATCTATCTATTTATCCATGTATCTATCTAAACACATATTTGTGTTCAATGGTACCTATGTCTAGGGTGGTGGGGAGGAGGGAAGAAAAGAATAAGAAGAAAAAAGATATTTACATGATTATTATATATTTAAAAGGATAGCAAGTTGTATATGCTTGATTTGCAGTTTCATGTGCAAACATTTTTTCTGTTCTACTATGTTATGAAATGATGTTTTATTTCTTAGGTTCATGACCAAAAAAAAAAAAAATCCTAATTTTGCTCTTAGTTGCAGTAGATAAGAGACTGAACTTGAAATCTAAGGTGGGAGTGGAGAGGAATGCCCTTTATCAGTGTAGGCTAGTACCTTAAGTCTTAGAGAGTTGCTTAGGGGGCAATGAGATTACTTGCCCAGGATCATATAAAAGATATGACCTTGAGCTTCCAGCTTTTGAGATATAATGCCTGAGAAACTGAGGCAAGATAGAGATTAGAGAGTTTTTGATAATTTATTTAAAAGGCAGAAATTTACTGGGACCAAATAGATCCATGGTTTGGTCCTAGGCCTGAATGAGACTATTGTTTCCCAGAATACAGCCAACAATGTGAATTCTCAATGACATATATACACATGGCTCAGACTCAGGGCTAGATTGAGGCAGGGGCGGAGTCAGAGTACAGAGAGTGGGAACAGGACTCTGATAGGGTGGGGGGAGCCACTGAGCATTCTAGGATTGGGAGAGCTGGGGTCATGATGTCTAAATAGAAGGTCTTTTATCTTTATCAGATATACTGATGATTAGGAGGGAGGGATGGTGTTGCAGAATTGACCAAAACAATTAGGAACTGAGGCAGAACAATTCAGGGAAATCGAGGCAGGACAATTTAGGGAAACTGAGTCAGGATAATAAAAGAGAACTGTGGCACAACAAGGTCAAATCCCTATCCAATATATATATACCTTTGGAAGCCAAAGTACAATATTTAACAAATATAACATTTATGATGTATATACTTTGCAGCCAGTATCCTAAGTTCTTAGTATGCAAAAGATACAAGATAGGATTTGCTCTCAGGTATTCACAATCTAATGGGAACAAGTACATACATAAATATGGTAAGAGGAGAGTACAATAAGTACAAAGAATTAGAAGAAAGAGTGTAAGCTTCTTTTTTTTTTTTTGTTTTTAATTTTTTATTTTATTTTATAATTATAACATTTTTTGACAGTACATATGCATGGGTAATTTTTTACAACATTATCCCTTGCACTTACTTCTATTCAGATTTTTTCCCTTCCTCCCCCCAACCCCCTCCCCCAGATGGCAAGCAGTCTTATATATGTTAAATATATTACAGTATAATTTAGATACAATATATGTGTGTAGAACCGAATTTTTTGTTGCACAGGAAGAATTGGATTCAGAAGGTAAAAATAACAGTTTACATTCATTTCCCAGTGTTCCTTTTCTGGATGTAGCTGGTTCTGTCCATCATTAATCAATTGGAATTGGATTAGCTCTTCTCTATGTTGAAGAAGTCCACTTCCATCAGCATACATCCTCGTACAGTATCATTGTTGAAGTGTATAATGATCTTCTGGTTCTGCTCGTTTCACTCAGCATCAGTTGATGTAAGTCTCTCCAAGCCTCTCTGTATTTCTCCTGTTGGTCATTTCTTATAGAACAATAATATTCCATAACATTCATATACCATAGTTTACCCAACCATTCTCCAATTGATGGACATCCATTCATCTTCCAGCTTCTAGCCACTATGAAAAGGGCTGCCACAAACATTTTGGCACATACAGGACCCTTTCCCTTCTCTAGTAGTTCCTTGGGGTATAAGCCCAGTAGTAGTATGGCTGGGTCAAAGGGTATGCACATTTTGATAACTTTTTGGGCATAATTCCAGATTGCTCTCCAGAATGGTTGGATTCTTTCACAACTCCACCAACAATGTATCAGTGTCCCAGTTTTCCCACAGCCCCTCCAACATTCATCGTTATTTGTTCCTGTCATCTTAGCCAATCTGACAGGTGTGTAATGATACCTCAGAGTTGTCTTAATTTGCATTTCTCTGATCAATAGTGATTTGGAACAAAGAGTGTAAGCTTCTTGAGGTCAGTGACTTTTTTCAGTTTTGTCTCTATACTAGTCCAGGATCCAGTGTTTGATAAATGCATTTCAAATTGAAAAGAAAAATCCAGGCAAAATTATTTGAGGAATTTGAAGTGGGAGAAATTACTTTCATCTGGAAGAGAGAACTAATGAGTAGAGAATAAATAAAATCATAGATGAGAGTGAAGGAGTCCATTTAAAATGTGGAACAAGATGGAGATAGGAGGGAACTAGAAAGAATGGGGAACTGAAAACAATGCAGTTTGGGGGGGAATGTTAAATAATGCAAGGGAAATAGAATATGAGATAAGGTAAAAGAAAGGGATGAGAACCAGATCATGGAAATCCTTGAATGACAGAATCAGGAGTTTCCACTTATTCTATAGGCAATGGGAAGCCAATGAAAAATCATGTACTTTAGATTTCATAGGATCTAGTTATAGAACTGAAATAGATTTTGGGGGTCATATAACTATGCTATGTATGATGAGGAAACTGAGACTCAGGAAATATACATGGCAATGTGGGGTTTGAACCCAAGATTCCAGGGCTAGTGCTCTTCCCAATATTTGCCATACTCCATTGGAAATAATCACTAATATTTTAAAACTTAACACTTTAAAATTTGCATAACTCTTTAAATAAAATACTTTATTTGATCCTTACAATAAGTCTGTGAGGTAGTTGTTATTATTATGTTTATTTTATAGAAGAACAAATTGCTTGTGGTAAGATTTGAACTCAGGTTGTCTTGACTTTCAATTCGGCACTCTATTTTAGAAGCCTGCAAGATTATTATGTTGTTGTGCTATTGTTTGTTCTTAGCTCTCAAAGAGAATCATGACGTCAGGAAGGTGATGCCATACATGCAAATAAATTAGATTTAAGTGAGGGAGGACTATACAAGGTCACCTGCTTCACTTTCTCCTGCAGAGCCAAAGCTAAGGTCTTTCTCATGTCTTAGTTTTTCTGAGGCAAGCTTCAATCAGTGATTAAGCCTAGGTTAAAAATGAGGCAGTGTATTGTTTCTTTTACCTAGCCAAAAAAAAAAAAAAAAAAAAAAAAAAAAAAAAAAAAAAATCAGAGGGAGAGAGGAAGACCCTTAGGGTTTCTGGACAAAACAGAAAAAATTGCTATATACATTCACTCTGAACCAATCAGGGCCCAAATAATGATCAAGTGGGGCTTGGCCCGGGACCTCTAGTTGTTTAATCAGAGAGAGCCAGAGTGATTTGGGTTTAAAGTGGGATGCTAATCCATAAAGTTCAAGATAACTTGCAAGATCTGAGTGATCAAAATTCACATTCCTTTGGGTAGAGCATGGGCAAGTAAGAGTATGATACTCTATGTGTATAGAGGGAAAAGAGAGAAAAAAAAAAAAAGGAAAGGAAAAAGAAAAGAAAAAATCAAAAAGGAAAACAAATTTTGTTGCCAACTGTCTAGTTCCAGTTGGGTCCACAGTGGGGGTAGTTCCCACTCCTACCCACTGAGGTTGTGATTTTTCCTTTGTTCTCATGAGAACCATGATATGTGGGAGTTGCAAGTGAATTGGATTTAAGTGAGGGAGAGCTAGATATTCTGGAAGAACTGTGAAGGACAGTTAGAGAGGTGTTAGATTAGAAACAAAAATAGGATAATAATAGCTAGTGCTTTTATAGTACTTATTATATGCCAGATATTGTGCTAAACACTTTAACAATTATTATCTCACTTGAACCTCACCAGAATCCTAAGAGGATTAAGATAATATTAAGATAAATAATTTTAAGAGGTGTTATTATTAGCCCTATTTTACAGTTGAGATAACTGAGGCAAACAGAAGTCAAGTGACTTGCCTAGCTAAGATCACACATGTAAGATATGCCTGAGGCTGGTTTTGAACTCAGGTCTTCCTGACTTTAAGCCCAGCATATTATCCATTGTGCCCCCATCTGCTGTTAGGAAACTGTTACTTGTTCTTTCCATTTCTTACTGTGTTAAATATATTTTTCTGTTACACAGGCAGGTAATGAGTCCAGTTTGACTTTATGGAGATATTCAGAATAGCTAATGCTAATGAAATTTTTTGAAAACAAAGGAGGAAGTTGACACTGCCAACAATTAGACACATAATTTGAATAACGCTTTAGTCTCCTACTAAACCAAAGGAAACTTCAGAGGCAAAGGATTAAGTGTTATAAGGAGCAGGCTGTTTCTTGGCTGCCTTGGGAAAGTGTAGTAAATGCAATTGTGTTAAAGATGTCAGATCCTTCCTCTCAGATCCTGGCAGATGACTCATTTTCAAAAATGCTAGCAAATTCAGTACTTTTTACAAATGTATGGTAGATTTTTTGGGGGGAGATACTTTTTTTTATTTTAAGGAAAAAGAATTTCTTCTGCTGGCCTGATGGGCTCAAGGATAAAAATGGGTGTGGTTGGGGAAATTGACTGGTATGGAATCCATTTAAATTGTATGTTTTCTTTAACCTGTAACTGGGAACAACTCAAATCTTCCTATTGCATAAATATAGGACTGTCTTTCTCCATTGCTCTGCTCTGTTCTCTCTCTCTAATTTTTTTTTTTTTTTGCAAAATATATGTTTCTGATGTTGTGTCTCTTTCTCTATATATTTTTTCCTTTTTTTCCTCTTTTTTTTCTCTCTCTCTGTAAATCTCTACTTTCTCTCTCTTTCTTTCTCTTTTCTCCTGGCTTTCTCTCTGCCTCTACATATCTCCGTAGGTCTCCACAATCTCATTTGTAAGGAAGCAGTAAATATGTGGTTATCAATTAAGTATTGTTGGGACTCTTATTAATATGACACATTGTTGTGGAAAAAAATTAAAACTGTAGATCTGTAATCAGAAGATGTTAGTTTAAATCTTGGATTTGCCATTTACTTTTTGTGTGACTTCAGGCAAATCACTTGAGCTTAGTTACTAGATAACCTGTAAAATTCCCTTTAGCTCTGTAGTTCTAATCCTATAAATGTATAATGGGACATCTAGTAATCAAAACAATTTCTTAAGATTAATAATTCTTATGAAAAATTAATAACTGTTGACTTTGAGTATGTCCAATTAAAAAAATTAACAATGAAGGATATCATCTGAACATTTTTATGCTGTTAATACATTTATAATTTATTCATTACTTTTTATATATTGTATGAAATCTTTGCTTTTTCAAGTGAATCTATTACATATGAAACAACAGTCTCTAATTCACTGTTTTCCCTCTTCATTTAAGTTTCATGGCATCTTTTTTTTCCCTGAGGCATTTGGGGTTAAATGACTTACCCAAGGTCACACAGCTAGGAAGTATTATGTGTCCGGGGTCACATTTGAACTCAGGTCCTCCTGACTTCAGGACTGGTGCTCTACCCACTTTGCCACCTAGCTTCCCCTTCACTTTAAAGAAGAGGCTTTACTATCTACTTTTCTGTTGAACTCTAAACTTTTGAGCCCTTCCCTATGACTTGCAGCTGAAACTTCCTATAAACTGTCTCCCTTTAAACGAATATAAATGCTCTGAGATCAGGGACTATCTTGTTTTTCTGTTTGTAATCCCGGCACTTAGTACCATGTTTTGCACATAGTTAACATTTAATGCATTCTTTTTCTCACTAATATTTTCATTCTTTCATGTAGAAGATGGTACTTCTGCTGAGTCTTGAAGGAAGGGATTTAGGCAGTAGGTATGAGAATATGTAGGATGATCAACATATCAGTAGGAGAAAGTGTTTTGCGTGAGGAAAATCAGATAGGTCAATATTATAGAGCATGAAAAAGGAAATAATGTATAATGAGACTGGAAAGAAATAGAAATGGTCCTAAAGAGAATAAAGATGGAAGCCAGATTAGATTAAGTATTTAGAGAAGGTATATGCTACATATAATGCAATTTTGAGGGCATTGAGAGACACAAATTATCTAAAAGGCTCAGAGATACTTAAGGCATTGGAATGAAATATCAATCAGATCTTATTAATGAAAAAAAATGACCAAGGAAACATTGACAACTAATGACCTATATGACTAGTCTATCTATCTAGAGTCCTCTTGAGGATCATCTATGAATTAAAGGCTTTCCTCAATGAGGATATTAGGAGACAATCAGATAATCTACCAAAGACCACATATTTATCATCTCAAAACTTGATTGAAAGAAGTAGAAAATATAAGCTCTCATTGTCTTTGTCACTTGTCAATTCTGAATAAGCACTTATCTCAGTAGAACAATATGTTACCTTAGTTCTTTTTACAACAAAATTCCTCCTTATGTCAAGTTTATTTGAGGTTCCTTGGAAAATGAAATAACAGAAATAATTTATTCAATGACCTTTTGATATTAAACATCTGGAAATGCTAAACCAAGGAGATGAATGCTGGCCATTGTGATGGAGGACTTCCAGAACAGAATCCAGGAGATCAACCAAGGATTTTCAGTAGATGGAAAGGTCCTTTAGATTCAGTGTTGATTGCGTGAAGCCTATATTTTGTGGAATCTTTTAGAAGAAATATCTTAAAAGTGGTTGGTCTATTTATCTACAAAGGAAACAACAAATAGTTGAAGAATATCTATTGCCCAGATTTTCAATATATGCATCTGAATGAACATCCTAGAGAGTTTTTCCCACAATATCTATATTTGAGAAAGACAATACATAAGGACAATGATCTGAATTGAAACAGTTGAAAAGGAGAAGGAAAGCTTTACAGAAATTGCAAATAATTTTTAATGACCCTGAGCTTTCTTTAAGAAAAGCTTTCCATAAGATAAAGAAATTGAAACCCTCTTTAGTCATATGAAAAGGTGTTCTAAATCACTATTGATCAAAGAAAGGCAAATTAAGACAACTCTGAGGTACAACTACACACCTCTTAGATTGACTAAGATGACAGGAAAAGATAATGACAAATATTGGAGAGGATATGGGAAAACTGGGACATTGATACATTATTGGTAGAATTGTGAATCGATCCAACCATTCTGGAGAGCAATTTGGAACTATGCTCAAAAAGTTATCAAACTGTGCATACCCTTTGATCCAGAAATGTTTCTACTAGGCTTATATCCCAAAGAGATCATAAAGGATGCCCATCAGCTGGAGAATGCTGAATAAATTTATTCTATAAGAAACGATCAGCAGGATGATTTCAGAGAAGCCTGGAGAGACTTACATGAACTGATGCTAAGTGAAATGAGCAGAATCAGGAGATCATTATACACGGTAATAAGAAGATTATATGATGATCAATTCTGATGGACGTGGCTCTTTCCAAAAATGAGATGATTCCGACCAGTTCCAATGATCTCATGATGAAGAGAGCCATCTACATCCAGAGAGAGGAACATGAAAACTAAGTGTGGATCACAACATAATGTTCTCACTTCTTTTATTGTGGTTTGCTTGAATTTTATTTTCTTTCTCATTTTTCTTCCTTTTTGATCTGATTTTTCTTGTGCAGAAAGATAATTGTATAAATATATATGCCTATATTCGATTTACATATATTTTTACTATGTTAACATATATTGGATTACTTGCCTAGGGGAGAAGGTGGGGGAAGAAAAGAAGAATTGCAACACCTGGTTTTGCAGGGGTAAATGTTGAAAAATCATCCTTGTATATGTTGTGAAAATAAAAAGCTTCAATAAAAAAAAAGAAAAGCTTTCCATAAAAAAGGCAATATAAAGTTGTAAGATGGGTATACAGAGGCTGCAACATATAACCAACAACTAGTTCTCAAGAATAAGAATAATAGATGCCATCAAGAAGTTGTATTACAAAGGGAAGAGAGGTCAATTATGTATTGAGCGTAAGAGACAGAAGGACAGACCTTTCACTGGTACCTAATAAATGAGTTGGAAGAAAGAAAGGAAAGTCTTCAGCATGTTGGGTGGATTCCTTTGGATGATGTGAAGTAGAACAAAACAGAATGGAAAGGCATGAGAAATTTCAATCTATAATTTTTGAAGGAACTCTAGAATCAGTAAGATGATTTGAACATTTGAATGGTTGGGCCTATATTGTGGAGGGTTTTAAAAACTAAATAGAATTTATTTTTGAACCCCTGGAATTTTGAATTGTACTTTTTGTATTATACAACCAGAATATTAGTTTTGATAGAGACAAACTGGGATATTTAGAGAAGAGAATGATCTTCATCCTAAAATAATAAAAATTAGCTCTTTCACTCTGTGCATATATACATATGTTCAAATATATGAATACACACATGTATATGTCTATATATAAACACACATGAAAGTTTATACAGATGTAAATATAGCTACATATTTGTGTATGTTTATACATGTATTTATTTTATGCATATATGAATGTACACATTTCTATATGTATATATACAACATATTTATATATGGATATATGTTTGGATAGATAAATACATACACACAATCAATTGAGTGCTTATCTTATTCAACACAGTCTCAAGGAATAAATAATATTAATAGCCTACATTTCTATGGAGTTTCACAGTCTACAAAGTAGTTTCTTTACAACAACCCTGCAAAACAGGTAGGATTGTAATTATAAATATCTCCACTTTATAATTAAGCCTATTAAATCGCAGAGATTTTTAGTGACATCACAAAAAACATGGAGCTCTGTGCCTGGAGAATGGAGAAATTGGACCTGGGATTTGAACAAAAGTAACTTTACTCCATATTTTATGGTAGGTCCTGATACTGTAACAGGAACAGAAAATTCTTGTTCACAAAATAAAGCAGTGGGGCATGGGATAGAGGCAATGTTGCTCTTTTTACTGTTCCTCCTATTGCTAGTAACACATCCAGATTCTCTGCTGCATATGTAGCCCACCGAAGAAAATTCCTACAATGTATTTGTAAGGGGGAATAAATAGAATAGAAAAGACTTGAAAGTTGTAGAAATTTTAAATACATGATTAAAGAGAAAGGTCCTGTTTTTCCTTCACCCAGTCAGTTTTGCATTTTTGCATATAGCAGAGAACCAAAAAGAATATGGATAAGGATGTCTAAAATGGGATACTTTATTAAATCTTTGTTAAGAGGAATCATCAGATTTTGCTACTTTTAATTTTTCCAGACAGAGAATTGGAATTATTCTTTTCTCTTTAAATTTATAAAATCCCCCAAAGTCCCCAGCTTTCACAGAATTTTTGTCAAGAACTCCAGTTGTTTCAACAATACTTTTTGGACTTTGTCACTGCCAGGATACCACAATTGCCAAAGATGAAGAGATGTACCAGTAAGCAGAGGATAGTGTTTGTTCCCCAAACCAAGGAACCCTGGAAATGTCAATTTAGCTTACTGATTCACACTGTTCCTGAATTCTCTATGCCTGCAGGTCTTGGTTCCCAAATCTATCTTGTCAGGATCTGTTGACAATCCCTCTGCTTTCCTTCCAGTAGTCTCTGTTTGGCCTAAGGCAGCCTCCAGTGCACCTACTCTTATTGAAAAATTGGGCACCCTCTGAGTCATTCCACTATAGTTCAGCCTTGCCTCTTCCCCTGCTGCTCAGCAACAATAACCTCGTTCAACAATGACAGGCAAAGATTGAAAAGCTGCAGAGCTTGCTTTGAAACCATATTTACCAAGTGATGAAAATCAAACTGATACCCTTGCAATGAGTTGTGATAAAGAAAAGATTACATTTAAATATATCAGGTCACTTTGAAATATTAGTAGCCTTCTGAAGCAGCTTGGAGAGATCATATGATAAAAAAAAAACCCATGAAATGGGGATGGTAAGGAGTATAACACTGGGTATTTGGTCTGAAACATTGGTGTTCCTTGGTGTAGGGACCTCCCAGTGCAGAAACTCCTGCTAAGGTGGATCTGCAACTTAAAGTCTCATACAGTTGTCTTGGTTGTGAAAGGTGGGGTAGAGTAGATGGGAAGTGAAGAACTGAGAGCTTAAGTAACTTGTTCCAGATGACAGTTATTTAGTATGTGTCAGAGGTATGTATTGAAATCATGTTTTCCTAATTCAAAGTTCAGCTCTCTATCCATTACCCAATGAGATGGTTACCTCATTAGACTTATTATTGATTCATTTTGGGACTCCATTTGAAGTTTTCTTGGCAAAGACACTACTAGTGTGCCATTTCCTATTCCAGTTCATTTTATAGATGAGGAAACTAAGAATGATTTGCTCAAGATGACACAGTTTGCAAATATTTGAGGTTGAATTTGAACTCTGGAAGATGAGTCTTCTTGATTCCAAACTCTGTGCTCTACCCACTGCACTATCTAGCTGCTCTTCACTAAGTTTACATAATTCAATTAAACTCAGTTTGTTTCAATTCAATTAAACACACTTATTAAGCCTCTACTTTTTGCAGAGCTTTGTACTAAACATTGAACATTTTAGATATGTGCTTTCCTGCCCTCTTGGTGTTTACAATCTAAAAAGGGGAATAAGACACATGCACAGAAATATGAAATGATACACAACAAAGCCACAAGAGACATACAAATCAAGAGATACAAAGAAGGATCTTTGCAACAGAGGAATATTACAAAAAAGACTTCCTAGAAGAATGACTATAAACTGTACTATAAATGACAGGTAGGAATTTTACATATTTATGGGGTTAGGGAAAAGCATTTAGAACAATTAGAACAATATTAACGCATAAATTAGAACATAAAGAACAGTATGAGTAAAAGCATGGGGTAGAAATATATGGGGCATGAAAGTCTAGTTTTACTGAGGCCTAGTCTATGGAGGGAAGTAATGATCCGTAAGATTGGAGAAGTAAGACAACTAGACTGTTGAAGATCTTGAAAATGCAGCAAAGGGATTTGAATTTTTTTGGCAGAATGTATAGAGCCATTGAAAATTCTTGAGCAGAGAGTGATAGGAATAGATTGATGTTACTAGAAGATGTGACAGAAGACAGATTGGCTTGGAGAGTGGATGTGAAAAATTTTGTTTAGAGGCTATTAAAATGGGTCAAGGTAGTTTGTAATGGGGGTCACCTTATTTTTGGAGCAAGGGACAGGGATGTGGTAGCAATAAAGCAGAGGGGTGAGTATGGATAAATAAGATATGGTAACTGTTTACACATGAAAGATGAGGGAATGGGGAGAATCAAAAATAGTGACAAGATTTTGAGCTTGAGAAAATCAGGAACTCTGTTGAGTTTTTAATTGCTCATTGGGCATTGTGGTAATGATACCTTTAGGTCACTGGAAATCAGGATCAAGAACTGGGAAAAGTTTAGAGATATAGAGTTGACATTATAGACCCATAGCACATATTGAATTTGAAGCTCCCAAATATTTCCCCAAATATTCAACTCAATATATATTTGTTAAGTATGTTTTCAGTCCTTTATTATAGATAATAGAAGCATAATAATAACTCCTACTTGGTTTTCTTTTGTGTGTGTATTTGTGAGGCAATTGGGATTAGGTGACTTGCCCAGGTCACACAGCTAGGAAGTGTTAAATGTCTCAGGCTAGTTTAATTCAGATCCTCCTGATTCCAAGGCTGATGCTCTAGCCACTGACTAATCTAGCTGCCCCAATAACCCCAATTTCTTTATCACTTCTAGGCTTATTTGTGTTTTCCTTATTATATCCCATGAGGTAGATAGTACAAATCTTGAATTTTTAGTGGGAACTTTGGTTTGGTAAAATGTTTTGGCTACCTGAGTGGTGAATTACCAGACAAAAAGTGTTACTGCAGTGATATTAGTGACATTCTCTGCTGTGTATTGGAATAAATAGATTTATCTGATATAGTGGTGAGTTGACAAACTAGGAAATGATTTCTAATTAGTCCATAATTGTTTTCTAACCATTTTAATGACACCTTCATAGGATTCTATATTTTTATATAAAAAATAAATAAAGGCTCAAATTACTTGTTGGAGGGTACTAACCCTAACTACTTAAATCAAAATCTCTAATATTGATAATACATTTGTTATGGAGCATAATTATAAGATACTCATCAAATCTTATAGGGGATTCTACAGTTCCATTTAAAAAAATCAAGGAAAGTAAAATAAATCAAATCTAATTGACCAACACAGTGCCTTCTTCAAGTCTCATCAAATAGAAGCCTGGATAAGAAGGTTAAATTAATTTAAAATCTATGGTCTGAGACTTTGCTATATTCAAAAAGAAAAAGATTGAAGACATAGATGGGAGAATATTTTTATTTCTCTTCCTGTGATTCTGTGAAAATTGAGCTAATTTTGCTATCACAAGTTCTAGTTTCAAATTTAAGTTTGGACATTTACTACCCTTGTGACCAAGTCAGTTAGCTTTCTGGTGCCTCAGTTTCCTCATCTATAAAAACAGACTATATTAAAGGTCCAGTGAGATCCTTTTTTTAAATTTTTAAATAAAGCCTTTTATTTTCAAAACATATGCACAGATAATTTGACAACATTGACCCTTGCATAGCCTTGTGTTTCAGATTTTCTCCTCCTTACCCCCACCCCCTCCCCTAGATGACAAGCAATTCAATATGTTAAACATGTTAAAATATATGTTAAATCCAATATGTATAAACATATTCATACAATTCTCTTGCTGCACAAGAAAAATCAGATAAAAAAAGAAAGTAAATGAGTAAAAAAACAAAATGCAGGTGAACAACAACAAAAAGAGTGAAAATGTTATGTTGTGATCCACATTCAGTTCCTACAGTCCTCTCTTTCTGAGTATATATAGAGGGCTCCCTTCAACATGAGATCATTGGAACTGGCATCAATCATCTTTTTGGAAAGAGTCACATTTATCAGAATTAATCATCATATAATATTGATGTTGCCGTGTACAATGATTTCCTGGTTCTGCTCATTTCACTTAGAATCAGTTCATGTAAATCTCTCCAAGCTTCTCTGAAATCATCCTGCTGATCATTTCTTATAGAACAATAATATTCCATAACATTCATATACCATAACTTATTAACCATTCTCCAACTCCATTATTTACAGTTTCTTACCACTACAAAAAGGGGTGCCACAAACATTTTTGCACATGAGGGTCCCCTTTCTTCCTTTAAGATCAGTGAGATCCTTTTTAGCTCTGAATTTAGGGTCTGTGATCCTATAATTCAAATAGATATGCTTTTGGAAAAAGTAATCATTTAAGCCATACATGAAGTGTATGGCTATAGAAATCAGGTAATTGTATCTAGAAGATACTTAACCACCAAAGGGTTCAGTGGGGCATTATTATTCCACTGTGCTAATTGCAGGAATATAAACGTTAGCTAAGAAGGAACCTTTGCGTTTGGACTACCTCAGAGACCAATTGGGCATTTATCTGTGATTCTTATGATAAATTGTTTGTCATGTTATTTTTGAGAGATTGGGAGAATAGGAATAATGAACTATCACTTTTGGGAAATCTACTCAGGCCTGATATTATAGATATTTTCTGAGGTCAGTTGATTTTTGCCCTAATATTCCATCAATCTGTGATCTCATAATTTGGGCATTCCCTCAAATGATTGTAATTTATTCACATTTGCTCATCTTATGAGACTCCCCTTATTCTCCATTAATCTGCTACAAGGCAGTCCATCAGGCCTTTGTGTTTTCCTGGCATTTGTTGCTATTGTTGAATCATTTTCAGTTGTGTTCAATTTTTTTGACCCCATTTGAGGTTATCTTGACAAAGATACTAGAGTGGTTTTCCATTTTTTTCTCTATATATTTTTACAGATGAGAAAACTGAGGCAAACGGGGTTAAGTAACTTGCCCAGGGTCACACAGGTAGGAAGTGTCTGAAGATAGAAGGAATCTACTAAGTTTTTCTAAGGCATATGGCAGGAAGAATAGTAATACAGTAAAAGGAATTAAAAAATCCAATTTTTACCAAAAAAGGTCCTGAAAGGAGTATGTGGGTCAAAAAGCATTGATTTGTATTATGTATCAGGCACTGTGCTATGAGCCCTTTGTTCATCAGGGGCTGCCACAGTCTAATATTTCTTGACCCTAGAAGTGGAAGAGGACAGTGGAAATAGTAAGGGAATGATAGAGGAAAAAAATATCTTCTTTTTAAAAAATCTGTCATCTATCTTTCTATCTATCTATCTATCTATCTATCTATCTATCTATCTATCTATCTATCTATCATCTACCTACCTTTTTTCTATCCATTTATCTATTTATCTGAATTTTGAATTTTATTTTAAATTTCAAATTGTGTCTCTCCCACCCTGTTTTCTCCCACTTTGAGAAGGTGAGAAATATCTGTTATACATGTGAAATCATATAAATCACATTCCTAACTTAGCCATGTAAAAGTCTCTTTTCTTGAGGGACTCCTTCCTGGAGAAGAGACTGGCTATTCAGTGATCAGGATGTAGTGAATCCCTGGGAAATAGGGGGCAGTGTAGGCTGTAATGGGGAAAGAAACTGTGTAAGTAGAAAAGCCAGTTTTATCTCTCCTAATTGCTGTCCTTTCCAACAGTGAAGAGACTTGAACTTTTAATCTGCTGAAAGGCAAATATAGCAGCTGTCTTCACAGTGGGATATTGGGAGTTGAGGGGAGAGTGTTGGGAAAACAAAGCTTTTCCAGACAAAATTCCATGAGAATAAGATTCAGAAAAGAGTTCTTAGAGAAGAGGTGGAGTTCCATCTTTTGTACCTTTTGAAGTGACTTGTTGCTAAACATACAAAGGATCTGACTGAAGAATTTATTGTTGTCAGAATGAATTAAAGGTCATTTTTAAAGTTTTGAAGTATTCCTCCTCCTACAGCTCTTCACTGAACAAACTTTGAATTTAGAGTTTTGTAGGAATAAGCAATACTATTGCAGAACATTCTTTATTCTCTTCCTTAATTTTCTTTTTCTTTTTGGACACATCATTATTTTATCTGGAAAATTGAAACACTGTGAGATCTGGGCTAAAAGTGAGAAACTCCACAGATTTCTATTAAAACAGTAAATTTGTTAGTAATTCTGTGAGCAATGCATATGACCTACTAAGGAAGATGGCCTCCAGATATTTTCTTTTGATGATGTCCTTTAAAGGTCTTGTCAGGGAACATTATTCTCGGCATTAAGCTTTTCTGATTCTTGGTGGTTGAGTTTCACTTGGCTATTGATTGGCATTACATATGCCTTTCAAGGCTAGCATTAGAGGATGCTGTTTCAGAGCACTTAGTGGAAGAAGAGCTACTGTATATAGGTAGAAAGTTCACTAAATTGTTTGAACTCTGTGTCTGGGGTGCATCAGGAGGCAGATATATGAACCAATCATCGGACAGATTTGGAACTTTCCTCGATTGACTGGTTTTCCCTCTCTCAATTATACACTTTACCTTTCTGAGGTAGCATGCATTATTTAGCTAAATGTAAGAACTTGTTTGCTCATAAAATTCGCTCCATTTGTAATGGATGCTAATCATATAGATTGTCTTATGTTGGGGATCAAAAATGGTTCACGGATCTCTCTGGTGACCATTGAAAATTTACTTCTGAGTAAATTAAAAATGAAATTAACGTCACTGTCAAAAACAGGCAGGAAAAGAAAACCCATTAAAAAATAGCTTTCCCCTAGGTGAAATATATTTCAGTAATCATTGCAGCACATAATAAAAGTGGCTTTGCATAGAAAATTAATTCATGCTGATTTCACATTCAGCAATGTTGATTTTCATTTTAATCTTTTACCTTTTTGTTCCCTCTGCTCTGGACTCCCAGGTGCCACATACCTGTTCCAAATGGTAGACTTTGCCATGGCAACGGGATTTTTTTTTTTTTTTTTTTTTTTTGGTACAGTCATGAACTGTTATGGGGAACAAAACTTTAACTGTCCTGTTTCTATTCGGTTGTCTGTGTTTTGTCCAGTAAGGTAATCCCTGGGCAAAATTGAGGAGGATTTATGCCTATTTCATTGAAAAAAAAAAAAAGAAAACCAAATCTGGCACCCAAATTCTGTTCTATTATTTCATTAGCATGTTATACAGGGAAGGAGGGGGGGAATCCTGATCTTCAATTCAACTGTGAAAGCTATTGTGAAGCTAGGGTTGTCTCCTTTGTCACTTTTTCTTTTTAATTATTACTTAATAAATTCTCTCAGAGAATCTATTTTTAAGCTAATTGTATTCTATTAAAGTTATCACTTTTCATTTTAAATATCACTCTCTCTCAGTCACATTGTTGCAGGATCCTGGGAAAATGTACCGGTATTACTAACTCAAAGGTGACTTGTGGCATCAGAATGATTTATGCCTGTGGAATTGTAGAGGTCTAAAAATAGGGCCCCATGTTACATTAGTATGAGCTGCAGTACACAAACACAATAGGGTTAGAGGAAGATAGAGTTTCATTTCCAACTCTTAGTTTCCTTGCTTTTGTCTCAGAGTCGGAGCTGAGCCTGAGTCATTAGTCATTGCTCATTTGCCATTTGGGACATTTTGTATCAGCTAGGACCATCCTACCTTACCATCCCCAGGTGTGTTTGAGGAATCATTTAATACATATTGTTCTGGATAAACTTAGAGGCAGGGTTGTTTTTTTTTTCTTTCTTTTTTTTTTTTTTGACCTGGTTATATTTTCAACTCCCCAGGGGAGTTCCTGATTGCAGGCTCTGATGAGGTAAGTGCGTGAATGTGAGCTCAGAACCAAGAATTTGGATTGGTATAGTCAAGTTAGTAGAAAAGCACTTGTTAGGGCTGCTGAGAGAACATAATTTGTCAGTGAGAGATCACTGCTAGCTGTTCAGTGGGGGAAGCAAGTTCTTGAGGCACCAGTGTGATTTTGTTCAGTGTTTCCTTCAGTGTGATGATCCTGCTTTCAGCTATAATGACTAAGAGACAGCAGAGTTGGTGGAGGCTTTCTTCAACCTTTTTCAGGTGTGAACTCTCTTCAGATGAATGTAAACCCTATAATTGAGTTCACATATCTATTGTCACCAGGGTTAGAGGTTGTATGAACACAAGATGATTCACTTTAAAGAAGAGTCTCATCTGGAAAAATATGTTGGAAATAGGAACTGTGCAGTGAAGTTCTCTGCTGGCAGGACTGGAGTGAAAAGATGGAAAGCACATTAAAACAACAGCAGTGAGATGAGAAGGACCAGCTGCTGGACAGCGCAGCCCTACATCTCCAGAGAGTGCTGGGAAGACAGCATATGATGCCTGGAGGATTGCCCAAGTATCATAAATTGCCTACTAATTTTTCCTTTACCACCATATGTACCCCTCTTTCATAGAATAAGCTCATGAAACAGGTATAATGACAGTTATATATATAGAAATATTTCTTTTTTCCTTTTAAATTATATTATCTCATTTCACTCTTGTGACAGCCCTGTCAGATAGTCCAGACAAATGTCATTATCTGCATATCAAAAAGAATATATTTGTACAATATAATAGTAACAATTTATATAGTGCTTTAAGCACTTTACAAATATTATCTCATTTTATCTTCACAACAAATCTGGAAAGTAGTACAGAAAAGGAAAGTAAACTAGACAGAGATTAAGTGACTTATTCAGAGATTATACAACTAGTTAGTGTCTGAGGTTAGATTTGAACTCAGTCTTTTTTTAGGTTTAGCATGTATGACCTTTTTAAAAAAAATTTGTTGGTATATTTTATTTTTCCCCCAAATTATGTGAACTGAGGTCCTCTTGACTCCTGATCCAACACTCAGTCCCAAGCATTACTTAGCCTTTTCAGATGAACAGACTACTGCTCCAAGGTGGCAGGGGAGTTATTCCAGCACACATAGCAAGCAAATGTCATGATCTGAACTCAGATTTTTAGATATCAAAGTTCAGTAAATCTTCTTGATTGATTATACCATATCTATTGACATACTTTATCAATAGAATTTTCAGATCCCTTTAGTTCTTGGAAGTAGTTTTCAAAATTTACTGAATAATATTATTTGGAGCTTTTTGTATTATCATCAGCTTATTCCTAATGCGACTCCCAAACCATGGCACTCTATCAATGTGATGTTTTACTGGTAAAGTTTTCAGACGTCAAAGTCATAGTCACTTCAAGGATCATTCCATATTTCAAAATAGAACTTTAATCTTGTTGTTTGGGTAACTCCAAGTGTAATACCTATAAATTACTTACTATTTATTAGGTTCCATGTGCTAGATAAAAAGTATATATTTGCTCTTACTTGGGGCAGCTAGGTGGTGCCCTCGATAGAGCACTGGGCTTAAAATCAGGAAGACATTTCCTGGAGATCCAAAGTCTGGCCCCAGACACTTAACTAACGGTTTGACCCTCAGTAAGTCACATAACTCTCATTGCCTCAGTTTTCTCATCTGTAAAATGGGGTAGAGAAAGAAATGGCAAACTGCTCCAGAATCTTTGCCAAGAAAATCCCAAATGGGGTCACAAAGAGTCAGATATGAATGGAAATACTCAATCACAAAGTTCTTACTGAGGACTAATGTTTACTTATTGTGACTTTTACATCAGATCTTTTAAAGCTATACTTAAGTTTTCAGTTTGTGAAGACTTGTGATATCCAGACAACTTTTTGTTAGTATTATGAAAAAAAAAGCTGTCTCCTATAATCTAGAGGTTATTGCCTAAAGCAGGGCACCTTAAACTTTCACCACTTTGAAACCTGGACTCACACTTATGTGAGTCCAGATATTTAGATATGTAAAATAGGTATACAAATCAAACATTACTGATTACATAATTTGGGGATCTTGACTATTCAGTTGATCAACCCCATGTGGGATTGTGAGCTAAAGTTTAAGAATCTTTGGTGTAAAGAACTGTTTCAAATTGTCAAGTTGCCCTTGTATCCCAGGGAGGTTCTGGGAGCTTAAAGGAACTTTTATTGAATGCAGGTTTATTGTGAAATATCGTCTATGCTTCACAGTCATTGTAAAATGATCTATTCCTAACCTAGGTCATCCCTGAAAGTTTTTGTTTTTGTGGTCTCAAGAGTTCCAAATTGATTGAGAGGAATCCTATGGGAATAGGACAGTATTTAGGAGGAAATTTGTGTCCATGGCAAAGATTGTTTCTTTGTGGGACGCTATCTAAAAAAAGCACTGTAAGTTACAGTCTGGAGGCAGCATGGTAGAGTGGAGATGGCATTGGCCTTGGAGTACTTCTACTTAAAAGCAGAGGTTGGCAGAGGTTAAGTGACTTGGCCAGATTCACTCAGCTAGGACATGTCTGAGGTCACATTTGAATTTAGGTCTATTCTAATGCCAGACATAGCACTCTCCATTGTGTGACATCTTGCTTTTTATTCTTTTCTTTTTTTTTTTTTTTCTTCACACAGATACTAAAATAGTCACAAGTTTGACCATGTGAGTCCCAGGCAAACAACCTTCCATAGCTCCTATAGGATAAATTTTCTTTTCTTTTTTTTTTTTTATAATATTATCCCTTATATTCATTTTTCCAAATTATTCCCCCCCCCTACTCCCTCCTCCTGATGACAGGCAATCCCATACATTTTTCATGTGTTACAATATAACCTAGATACAATACATGTGTGTAAATACCATTTTTTTGTTGCACAATAAGCATTAGATTCCGAAGGTACATGTAACCTGGGCAGACAGATATTAGTGCTAACAATTTACATTCACTTCCCAGTGTTTCTTCTCTGGGTGTAGCTACCTCTGTCCATCATTGATCAACTGGAAGTGAGTTGGATCTTCTTTATGTTGAAGATTTCCACTTCCATCAGAATACATAGGATAAATTTTCAAACCCTAATTCCTCTAGTCTGGTTTAAATCTATTTCCCCCCAGGTTCATTTCCTATTATTTTTCTTTCTCCAGGGCAGACAGAGGCAAGTCATGCAGCTAAGCTGCTGTCTGTGTCTAGATTTGAAATCAAGTCTTTCTGATTCTAGACCCAGTGCCCTCTAGCAGCCTCTGTTTGACAAACAGTGAACACTTAAACAATGCTTTTCATTCATCTTGAGTCATTGCAAAAAGAATAGCCCTCACATCTGGAATGAACCCTTATCTTTTAGAATTCTTGGCTTCTTCTAAGAAGAATCAGTTTGTTTGCCAGGTCCTGTGGAAAGCCTTTACTCATCCTATTCATTGTCAAGGCTCATTTCCTTTTCTAATTGCAATGTATATGCCAGACTTTTTTTTTTTTTAATATGCTCAATCCTCCCAGTAGAACATAAACTCTTTGAAGACAGGGATGATTTTTTATTGTCATTGTATCTCTGTACCTAGTGTAGTATGTTGTACACAGTAAACACTTAAAGAATTATTGCTAGATTAAATTGGAACCTGGTCATGTATTTACTCTTTTTTTTTTTTTTTTTTTTTTTTTTTTTTTTGCTTTGAGCATCTCCAATGATAAACATATCATTATCTCATGGGGGGGGGGGGAACATGAGCATTTAAAATAGTAGCCTCAAAACTGACACATTAAAGTTCTGTATTGAGAAGTGTGTTAGAGCTAATTCATCCCAGCTCTCAAGAGCAGATTGTTAAATTTTCAGTGTGAACATTTATACCTCAGAAGTTGGCAAACACTATAAATCAGGGGCTCACTTTGTTTTTTTTTTAGTTTTTCTTTTTGATTGTATAGATGTAAGGAAGTAATGGAGAAAAGGTTAACAATGAAGATTAAATTTAAAAAGTATGTGATGTATACATTATTGTTCTAATGGAGTGTTCTTACTAGCATATCCTTACCTATATTGTTTATAGATTCCCATTGAGAACCTTGGTAACTTTTATTTAACCTGGAATTCCCAATAAACTTAGTGATATACTTTATAAGACTATAAATTATGAGCAGCCACATACTAGAAGGTTTATTAGCCCTGGAGGAGCAGGATTAATGAAAACAAGAGAAATAATAGTGAACAAACTGATAGTGAGGAAGGAGCAAAAAGAAAAAAATTAAAAGCCAATATGAAACTGTATGACCGTATGATATATAATGTTTATAGTGGGTAACATCATGCAGTGGGAAGAATATTGGTGTTGAAGTGTGCAGAAATCTACCTCTGATGTATATTAGTTATGTCATAGGCAAGACACATAATCTCAATGAACCTCAGTTTTCTAATCCATAAAATGGGCATAATAGTACCCCCTCTCCCCCAAAAGATTGATATGAGGGATGTGAGAAAATGCAAATGAAACACTTTGCTAATGTTAAGGCATTATATGAATGGCAACAATTATGAAGAATTTCATCAATTTTTCAAGAAATAATAAAAGTATACTTAGGATTTCCTATCTAAAAAAAGCAAAAAAAAAATGTAATGACTTTCTGAGAAGGATGAAGTCCATTAAATTCATCAGTCATTCAATTAAGGGTGTTAGAATAGGCTCTGAGAAGTCATTGAATGCCTTTGGATGAAAATTGAGTAATCTGGTACAGGAAGCATATTTGGATTGTATGAAGAAACTCAGTCACTCCCTGTGGGTTTTCTATATTATAGCAGATCAATTGGGAATGAAGGAAATTCTGTTGGTAAGATAGGAGAGAGCTGTTTCAGCCAAACACCCCAAAGAAAAGACCTTGGAAGAGAGAAGAGCTCTTGATCCCCATTTCCTACCCCCTCCAACCAGAGGAAAAAACTTATAAATTTCTCAGGACTGGAAAATTTAGACTTTTCCTCACTGTCCTAGAAATGTCCCTGAGACAGCAGTGATTATCAGTAGTGTCTGCATCAGAACTGGAGGACAAATTAGATACACTGAGAGATTGCAATTTCTAAATTCTACAAAGCAGTCACAGAAAGCTATAGACTTTTTCTCTAAGGGGAAGATCTTGAGGACTCCAACAAAATTACTCCCAGGAACTGTGCTACATGTACTCTGAACTTTCCATTTGGGTTCTTTATGTACTTTTGGAAGAATGTCACAGACTTTGGTGGAGAATGTTTTGTTTCAACTATTTTGTTATTAGTTTATCCCTGGTAATTTACCCATCCTTGGTAAATAAAAGTTAAGTAAATATGGTTGACTAATTGATATCAACTATTTATATGGGAAGCATATTAAGGGGATTTGTGAGATGTATTACTAGAAAACACCTCCCCTGCCCCATACACTCAAGGTTCCTTAGAATGTTACGGGGAGCAATAGTTGCCACTATTTGTGGGTTTGATGTGCCATTGTGATTGTGAATTTAGGATAGGAATTCTAAAGTATTTGCCATATCTTGTACAGCTATTTCATTTAAATTGGTTTCAGTTCTGATGCTTAATGAAATGAACAGAATCAGGAGAATATTGTACATTAGCAGCAATATTGTTTGATGAAGAATTGTGAGTGACTTAGCTATTCTCAGCAATACAATGATCCGAGACAATCCCAAAGGACTAATGATAAAGCACACTATCTGTCTCCAGAGAGAGAACTGATATTGACTGGATGCATATTAAAGCATGCTATTTTTCACTTTCTTTCATTTTTCTTTTATTCAAGTCTTCTTGTACAAAATGACTAATATGGAAATGTTTCACATAATTGCACATGTATAACTTATATCTAATTGCTTATCATCTAAGGAAGGTAGGAAGAAAGGGAGGGATAGAATTTGGAACTCAAAAGTTTAAATAAAAATGTTTAAAAAAATAAAGTGACTAGAGATTGGAAAACAAATAAAATGGTTTCAGTTAAAAAAGCAGTCTTTGGTATCTAGAGTAGTGATCTTCAGTAATGAAGAACATTTATTACTGTAGAATACTTTATTAGCTGATGGGGCCAGATAAATGAAAAAAATGTATTTCATTTTCTCTAGTGTGAATTTGAAAATAATGGAAAATCTGGACAAAAGCTGTTCAAGGAAGGCTATTCTTATAAACATTCTCTTGTGGAACAATAATGTTAAAAGTTGCATTTTTGTTCAAGAGCCATAAAACTATTTGTCTTTCAGTTTTGAGAGTTTTTTTAAGTGATGTCACAGTCTGAGTAAGAAATAGGAATGACATTTCATTAATTATTAAAATGACCAAAATTAGAAAGACTGATCACATTTTTGTGTTGTGAGCTTTTAATATAGTTTTAATAATGGTTCTGGGTTGTGTTACAATTCACCCATTTGTTCCTTTATTTACTCAGGTGTGTCTAATTCTTATTTTATGCCCTATTGATTTAGAGGATGTTCTAGAGACTTATGATATCGATTAATCAGAGTGTTTCTATATTATGTGATTTACCAGTGTTTGCTTTTATGTCATCATTACCACAGGAGTCAAATTGAAAAGAGCCACAGTTTACTTTCTACTTTCGATTAAAAAAAAAAAGAGTTCTATATAGCATATTCTGGCTTAAAGAACTAGATGAAAGCTACTTAATTCCCTTATTTATTTAAGAGGTCCCATCTGCTTCACAAAACTCAAGTGATCTTAGAAGTTTATTAAATTATTTTCTAAGCAAACATTTAATGTGGAAATGTAATTTAATAAGCTTCCCACAGGTGTCTAAATTAGGCTCTAATTTCTGCCACTAGAACTGAATTTGTAGTTCTATTTAAAATGTAGGTAGATCCTCAGATCATAGTGATAGTTTTAAATTTTAACTGATCAAACCCAAATTAGTACTTTCACTCAATTTCAATTTAAATGTCTCCAATTACAAGATGAGGCATACATAACTTTGGTTCTAGTATCAGAATATTACATTAGAGTATTTAAGGCAGCCAGATGTGCTTTTGTAATGAGTCTATAAAATGCCTTTTCATTTCCAAATGGTAACCTCTAGTTATAAAAAGATACCATCCGGTAGAATTTGAGATTTCCAAATTTTGTAGAAAGATGATGCTACTACAAATCCTTTAAGTAACCTAGGGAGGGAAGCAAAACATTAATTATCTAGAGAAGAGTCTTCTAGAGCAAGTTTCTGGAACCAACCAATCCATCAATCTGTAAATATTTATTAAGTGATCCTTAAGTGATAAGCATTATGCTCAGCTTTGAGTAGACAAAGATAAAAATGAAAGTCTTGCTTTCAAGTGGTTTACATTCTTCCATGGAGGGACAGAATCAACCTAAGGGTAACCAAAAAAGAGAATTGTTTTAATGGCAAACATGAGAAACAATGGATATAGTTCAGAAGAGTCCAAGATCTGACTTTTTTTTTTTTTAATGCCTTACAGTGCTGTATTTGGTAAACAGACTGATAGCTTTTTATAGGGATATTCAAGAAGAGTGCAGAGGTAAGAGAAGTAGAGGTAACAGGAAAATCAAGGGAAAGTAGGACTGCAGAAATGATTGGAAATAGAAACATTAATAATAGAAGCAGTTTAAGGCATAGCTACCAGTGAATTGGAAGCCTCAGTGGGAATAGTGCCTAGGAAATATTCTGTCATCAGAATAGAAAAAAACAGTGACTTGAGATGGAAGATAGAACAGTTCAGTCCTTGGGGGTGGCAAATAGTTACTTGTATCCCAGTAACATAGTCCTAGAAGACATAATAATAACAATAAGGGACTAGTTCACAGAATACAGTCTAAAATAATAGGCTTAACACTTTCTGTAAGACATTGCATTAGGGCACAAAGATGAAGGGAAAACCAGTCCTTATTTTTAAGGAACTTTTATTTTTGTAGGGAAGCTCATATTCTACTGATTTTGACACTTAGGTTATCAAAGCACTTTAGCATCATAAAACCCTGTGAGATAGGTAGTACATCATTTAAAGAATAGAAAGAAGCATTGTGGTATAGTAGTTTAGAGTAGTATCTCTAAAAAAGTTCTAGCTCTGTGATCTTGGGCAAGTTACTTTATCCCTTTTTGCCCCAGAAGTCTTTTAGAGGGAGACATATTGATGGATAAATGTTCCACCTGAGTAAATTTTTATAATCATGATCTCATAGGTCTCAGCAACAACAAAATATATGAAAACTAAAATTGAGGGCGATTAAGTGATTTGATAGAAGTAGTATGGATCTGAATCCCTGTTTTATTCCAAGAGCGGAGATTTTTTGGAATCTTTATTCTTCCTATTGCATTGTTTCTGTGTTTTTCACAGAAACCTCTCCCCGCCCTAATTTTAAAATTGGACTCAAGGATACTAATCATTACTGTCTATCCAACAGCTTGAGAGAGGGGTCTTTCTTTCACTTTATATAACAATACATGATAACCTAAGCTGTGCAGTCCAATACCCAATAGGACTTATTAGTACCTCTATCTATAGCTCCAAATACAGGGAAGTACAATACTTTAAAAGGGAGGAAAGAGTATAGTGCATCTCAGAAATATTTACAATTTAAATGAGCTTCCATTCTAACAATGATTTTCAAATAAGACTGAATTTATCAACATTATTTGTCAATAATAAACAGTAGAATCTAGATCTATATTTATAACTATATCTATATCCATTCCTGTATCTATCTCTATATTTATATCTGCAGGGGGTCCAGGAGGTTGAGCAGGAGGAATAGGGTCGGCGTCAAAGAAAGACAGGAGTGGTGGGATAGTTTGAATGAGGAGCTGATGGAAGTGATGCTCCCAATTCTCTCAGGCTCCTTCAGGCTTTGTTTTATACTATATCATGATCTTATAATTTTCTTTAGGTTAACATAGTCTTCAGACATATTGCTGACTTATTGACCTTTATATGTTACTACATTTGACATTTAATATTTGAGTAAGTTTTTTATGGTTAAATGTTAATTATTGATTATATTACGCAAAGCCAATAAAGAAAGGTGAATGTTATACAAGGTTAAATGTCAGTGAATTTTGTTAGTTTACTTATGTCTTCTTTGTCAATTAATTCTATGGCTTGTTTGATTCCTGACTTAAAACCATATACATAGGCATTTAGGGCAATTCCTAGTTATACTTTAACCATTTTTTTGGTTCCTAGATATATTGATCTTTTCTGAGTCTAAATAGGTAAATGTCATTATTTCCTAGAACTTTAATGACAATGCTTTCCATGATGTTCTCTCCTTTATCATTTGTCTCAGTGAGAGATTAGTTTTATTAGGACAGAAATATGCATGTGGAATCATTTCTAGTTAACTTGACCAAATTCTCCTTGTCACCAGATTTTTTTAGATAATGTTTTAGTGCTGTAATCAAGCCAATTATAAATAATATAGGAAATAGTAGTCCACTAATGAGAATCATAGAAGGAAATGTTGTCCTGCATGAGTGCTGTGCACATTTGATCTCAGTGCTGGGGTTTGCCAATTAGCTTAGAGATTGTGGCTTCCAACATATATCCATTCTCCTAACCATATTTATGTATCTCCAAATAATTGTTTTCCTTTAAAGTAGTCAACTTGGGAAAGGTTATGCATTTACTCCAGTGATGAAAAACATATTATGGCAACTATTCTTATGAAACAGTTATTTGCATCCTGTTTCTGAGACACATGAAAAGCAAGATAATTATATTATTCTTGACCAAAAACGGCCTGAAGTAGAGACCATCCATTTTTAAAAGTACATAGATTTATGTGTCTTGTTTTGATACGGCAGCTACCTCCCAACAAATATTTCCCAATATTTAAAAAGATACACTCTCCTCAAAACTCAGTTAGATTATTGATTGATGCCAGGAAGAAAAGATGTGACCTTTAACTTTGACAGCACAGTATTAATGTTGACTATGGTATTTTAGAAGAGTTTTGCTATCTCTTCATATTGTCTTTATGTCTTTTGCACTGTGTTTGTATGCTTTTTAAAAAATTCTGTTTCACTTTTTACAATCCTTTTACAAATCATATATTTTTGAACTCTTCAAATCCATCATTGCTTATAGTATAGCAATATTTAATTACATTTCTAAATCATATTTTGTTCAGCTATTTCCTAATTGTTCGGCATATATATTACTTCAAGCTTTTTGTTATTACAAATGATTTTGCTAGACACATTTTGGTCTTTTTTGTTTACCATCAATATCCTTTTTGGAGCATAATCCCAGTAGCTGGATCACTAGGATCAAAAGGTTGAACAATTTAATAACATTTCTTACACAATTCCAAATTGTTTTTCTGAAAGGTTGAACCAATAAACATTTCCCAAAGCAGTGAATTAGCATACTTGTCTTCTCATACTTCCTCCAATAATGATTTCCCCCATCTTTCAGCATCTTTGTTAATTTGATGGGTGTAAGGTGAGACATCAAGGTTGTTTTAATTTGCATTTCCTTGATGATTAGAGATTTTGAATGTTTCTTCAGTTATTTACAGTTTTTCATTTATGGTTTATGTTAATTTCTTTGAAAGTTTATTCATATTTCTATTAAAGAGTGGTTTATAATTCTTTGTGGTTTTGATCACTCATTTTTTTCATCAGACTTTGCTCTTTGCTTATTATTAGAAATCAAATTTGCTGTTAGAGGATGATTATTTTTCATCACTGGGGATATTCAAAGTAAAGTGATTTAGCTTCTTAACAACTATACAAGCTATAACCTTCATGATAATCCAAAACAGTACTTTAAAATGGACATAAATATCCCATACATATTGATTATATAATATATTCTATATCATAAAGTTTGTATATAGTACATAAAAGTACAATCCTACTACAACAAACTTGATTAATAATTCAATAATTCAATCTATGAAAAGAAACAATAAATGTATAATTAAACCTGTTTGCTCAATAAATTTGCAGAAGGCTTTTTTTGTTTTTTTTGTTTTGTTTTATTTTTTTGAGAGGAATGGAGGAACAGATGATGATTTGCTTGTTCTGGTTACTTTCCTTTTTTTTTTTCCCCCTGAGCAATTGGGGTTAAATGACTTGCCCAGGGTCACACAGCTAGGAAGTGTTAAGTCTCTGAGATCAGATTTGAAGTCGGGTCCTCCTGAATTCAGGGCTGGTACTCTATCCACTGCACCACCTCGCTGCCCCTGTTCTGGTTTCTTTCAAAAGTTGCTGAAAGAAGCTTAGGCTTCTTAGATTTTCCCATAACAAGTGGATAATTTTATAGTCATAGAATATCTGAACTGGAAGAGACTTTTGAGACTATCTAACGTAACTTATATAATTAAGAGAATTTTGTTGATCTAAGAGGTGCCCAAAAAGCAGAAGCTGGTGTTTAAGTTTTTTTTTTTTTTAATATGATGATATCCTTCCTACTGTAATGATATTTTTAAAAGAAACAAAGGGTGAGCCAGTATTTATTCCTTTCATCTTTTTCTATTAACTTAATTTCTTTACAATGCAATTATAATAGTTCAGTATAAGACTAAAATGTAATAGGAAACAATAAAAATTTTTTAAAGCCACTTTACTTGATATTTTGTTGATTATTGTCAGAATGTAATAATAATTATAATAATAAACTTCATGGAAAAGCCATAACAAATACTCAGCAGGTCATCAACATGGATTTTTTCCAAAGGAACTTCATAGTACGTTTTAATGATTTCTAAGACAGTTAAAAGACAACATCCTGACTATTCTTCTATCTTGTGTTCAGATTTTGGTGGAAACCAATCAATGCACATGTAAGCGTAATAGAATGTTGCTTCTTTGTAATTTTCACTCATTACTCTTCTGACAAAATAGAATTTGAAGAGAAGACATATGAGAAATTTGATGCACTGAGTAATTCATTTTAGCTAAATGAATATTTATTAAGTACCTATCATGTGAGAGACAGGTTGGCTTGGAATTGGCCTAGGAATCAGGAGGATCAAAGTTTAAATTCTCCTTCTGAATAATACTATGTAAATTTGGACAAAACATTCAACCCTTAGTGCCTTAAGTAACTGTCCATGTCTTAAATTCCAAAATGGTTGCTGACCTGTGTTGGGGGAGGGAGTTTCAGCACTAGGAGTTCTTTATACCATTGAAATCACAGTTCTATTTTGAAATAAGAAGTACGAGGCATAGATTAGAAAAATAAAACATTCCCTACTCTCAAGAAATTTATGTTTTTTGGGTAGGGGTAGGAAAGATTTCCTTGAATACAATATAATACAATGAGAGACCTTGTCAAACTGCTCTAAGAAACTTTGAAACAGTAGGAAATATTATTAACTGGTAAGATCATGAAAGCCGTATCCTCATATACTAGTAATATTTAATTCTCTCTCTATCATTCACATTGTTATGGAAAGACAGAGATAGGGACAGAAGCACACACACATAGAGGTGTAAAATTCTTTTATAGGTCTTTTGCTATTCTTTTTACATTTTGGAAATAGCTTGTGGGGCAGCTAGGTGGCACAGTGGATAGAGCACCAGCCTTGAATTCAGGAGGACCTGAGTTCAAATCTGGTCTCAGACACTTAAAACTTCCTAGCTGTGCGACCCTGGACAAGTCACTTAATCCCAACCTCAGAAAAAGAGGGGAAAAAAAAAAAAGGGAAATAGCTTGGATGATTGTTTCATGCTAGGTCTCCCTTTTATGTTTTCAAAGTGAATAAGGACATTAGCCATTTATATCAAAGTTAATATGCTACTTAGGAATGATAAAAGAAACCAATACATGGGAAGCAATGTGTTTGTGCTATAACAAAACAAAAGTATCAAGTCAAAATCGATACTGGATTGATAGTAAAAAACAAAAACAAAACAAAACCCAGTTATGACATTTTAGTTATGATGTAGATTTCAATATAGCATGGATCAAATTGAGAAGTAACAGAATATAATGATTAGAGGGCTCTTCTTGAAGTCACGAAGACCCATATTTAAGTCCTTTTCCTGAAATGTAATAGCTTTGTAACTGTGAGAAAGTCACTTAATAATTACTCTTAGAGCCTTAGGCAACTCTCTAAGACTATACGTTACAATGAAATTACAGCACTGTATTGTGGAGGAAGTTTCAATACTGATAAAGTTGTGAATCTAGACCAGAAAAAAGACAGGGGCTATTAAATTACATTCCCTTAAAAGCAATGTTCTCAAAGTGTATCTAGGACCTGCTAGGGGTCCTTAAACCTTTTTGACAGTTCCCACAAGGTCAAAACTACTTTTATAATTATGCACTAAGATGTTTTAATTTCTATTACAGTAAATATCGATAGCCACAACCTATATAAAATGGCTCTACTGGGGTCCCTCAAACATTTTTGAGAGTGCAAAATGGTGTTGAGACTAAAAAGTTTGAGAATTGCTACTTTAAAGCATAATATCCTAATCCTAATCCAATTTTTGTCTATTTCTTTCTTGGAAAGATTATTCTTGGCAAGAATGGGTACTTTCATCTCCTAATGCAGATTGTTCAAAATGCCAATAGTTATCTAAAAAGGACGTAAGTCTTCAGAATGCAAACATATTCTTCAATTTTCTGGTATAGAAACAAAACTTAGTTTATGTTTTTCCCTCCTGGATAGTGCTTCTTTTGTTCCATCTAGATTAGTTTTGAGACATAAACTAAAACTTTTCTTTCCTTTTTGACTCTGTATTTGAATATTGGAGTTTGGCCAATAGACAATAAATTTGGAGGAGTAAAAAAAATGACAATTTAGCTTTTAACCTTCTAGAGTTTCCATCCCTGTGTGATTTTGTTATTGAATGTTTAACTCTATAGTAAAATGCCTTTGATGGTCCATAGCAAATGGACCTGGTCCATAGCAAAGAGCATAAAATTGGTACTTGCAGTCAATGGTATACAATGCAAATCAATGTCAAACAGAAAACAAAGTTCAGATCTTATTGAGTGATTAGAAGACAAATGAAGATCTCTGTAAAGATGTTGGTAGATATATTGGAAGCTGGTAGAAAGGTCATGAAATCCAAGATCCTAAGATTTGAGGGTAGGGGAGATAGAAAATACTCTCTCCCTTTTAAATAGTATTTTAGTTTTTGCAATTACATGTAAAGATAATTTTTCACATTTTTTAAAATAAAATTTTGAGTTCCAAAATTTTTTCCTCTTTCCCTTCTCTGGATAGAGAACATTTGGAGAAAGAAATAGAAATCATATCATTTTAGGGAGCGAAGAAAGATGACAAAAGGAACTGATAGTTTAAATCTAACTTACTGATGAGATATAATATGAACTATTTTAGAATTTATGATAGAGGTGAGAAATGTTGGACATAATCTAATAAAGGGTCTAGGTTTTGGGAAAGCAGCCTTTAAACTACTAAACTCTTAATTTGCTTTTTGTTGGCTTAGAAAGGGTAGAATAAAAATGATTAATAAGGAGTCAAAATCCAAGACAAATGATGAAATAATAAGAAAGAGTTAAGTATTTTGTCATAACCTATTAGTTTTCACATGTCATCTGTGGTTTCCATAAAACTCCCCCCAAATTCCCATTTAATTTCTTATGTTAAACCATGATATATTAATACCACAATGGTGAAAGTTGCTATTTGGAAGAGATAACTGTAGTTCATCCAGCCCTGTTGATTTGATGAAGATCCTCATCTAGGATAGCTATGTTCTTTCTTATTATTTTATCATCTTACAATATGGTAATGTAAACAACCAAAAAAGAAAAATAAAACATTCAGACTTCTTCTATGCGATGAAGAGAGGGCCAAAATTTTACACCAATTTTCCAGATCCCAGGGGTGTCATGCCCCTCCCAAGGATGCCATGTTCCTAAGTCCTGTGATGTGGAAGGGCTAACTGTACCTCCTAATAATGGAAGATGTGATTAAATCTCTGTTGATCTTTGAAAGAAAGATTAGAGAATGAGAGAGGTAACACAAGACTGGGGAAGGGAAAATTTATAATTTTTTCCAAAAAGGGAAGAGAGTAGTATCTGTGTTATGGGTTGGTGTTCTTTAATTTCATTCTTATAAAAATATTATAATTTATTATTAAAGGTATGAAATATAAATGTTTAGAAAGAGAAGTAGTGATCACTAAAAGGTAGAAAGATTTCATCAAGAACAAGTTAGTCACTAGATTTGTAAATCGGGTGAATGCTACAAATGGAGTCTACTTAAATTTCCATTAAGGGAGCATGATATATTACAGAAATTAAGGGGTAGATTACAAATGTGTTAATGGCCTAATAAAATACAAGCATATCTTTTCTCTCATGCCATTTCCTTAAATCATATGAAAAAGTTCTTTGAATTGGAAAAAGGGTTGACCATTGCCCTGGATAAGACTGGCAGTGATGATCTTTAAAAGAAGCAGTTTGCTCATCCTTTAGGGAATTAAGGAGAAATTTATTTATCAACAAGAAGGAGACATATGAAGTTGGAAGAAAGAAGAGCATGAGAAACCATTTGGAGCTGGGAGTCTGGGTGGAAGCAGATAGTATGATAGGAGGCAGATAGCACCAGGAATCCAGAAAGGATACTATAAAGTTCAGTCAGGTGTGAGACAAATCAGGATGGATTCCCACACTCCACTTCCCAACAACCCAATTTTCCCTTCCCATGATTTCAGACTCCAATGTGCCAATTTTATATTTCTATTCTTCTCTTGGAATAAGACTTTGTGGGAGCCTGAAGTCTTTCCTTTGAACTTGGGGAGAGTGCATTTCTTAAAAGTTTAAGTTTTTTAAAGTCAGCAATTGTAATAAATGGTGTTGATTACAAACATTACTAATTTTGATGTGCTATTGGGAATCCATTTGGGGGGAGATACTTTCCCAAAGAGAAGAGAAATAGATAACATTTAGGCTTAAAATGGGGAGAGAGAGAGAGAAAGAGTAACAAAGATAGAGACAGAGAAAACCCTACATCAGTGGAATAATAGATCTGTTAAAAAAAAAAAAAGAAAGAAATGAAGACAGAGTTCAGAATGAGAGGAATGATTGTCCTGCCATCCCATATACTGTCTTGGTTAGATTTTATTTACATCACTATGTTTATGTAAATCTGGGCATCACATTTCAGAATTACATTGAAAAGGATGATGAGGGATCTCAAGATTATGCCTTATAAATAAGGATCTATAGAAGAGCTAGGGACAATTAGTCTAGGGAAGAGAATACTTAAGAAACATATGTTAGCTAGTTCCAAAGGGATGTCATATACAAGATATATTAGATTTGCCTTGCTTGATCTGATAGAGCAGAATCAGGACAATGGGTAAAAAGTGTAGAGAAGCAGATTTGGATAATGTAAGGAAAACCTTTGTAACAATTGGAGATATTCCAAAGTGGAATGAGCTGCTTTGGGAGGTTATGGGTTCTCTATTGTATTGCAGTGGATGATCACTTTTTAGGGAAATTCTAGAGGAAGATTCAGCTTACAAGTAGATTTGTTTAATTCTGAGGAACTCTCATAACACTGAGATTTTGTGATTTTTTTAATATTTAAAAATAGTGACAGATCATATAATTTAATGTACAGCATGTCTCCCACAGGGCATAAAAAACAGAATAACAGATAAAAAAAAGCACAGTAGGATATTTATTTGATTAGATCAAGTGAATGGTGAGCTCAGGTGCACCAGTGCTACTATTCAGTGTCTCAACAGTCTGATCATGTCAAGTGATATCAGTTCCAAATGAAGAAACAAATAAACAAATGAATAATTTTGATCATTTTGTGGGGTAGTTGAAAGTTTCCTGTAACATAATGAACCAGTGAATTAAAGCCAGAATGTTTTATTTAGGGTCCAATTTCCTTTAACTGGTTGCTTCTTTCCAGGAAAAGTTGGCCCAGATTGGCCATTAGTTCAGATATACTCCAGGACTTTAACTCTACTAGATTAGGTATTAGGAACTATTCCGAAATCATGCTGAAATTTAGTCTGCCAAAAAGTGCATATTTGAATGTGAATTGAGACCAAGGGATATTTCAGTGCTGAGTAAAATAAGCAATCATTTCAATAGCCTAGAGGAGAGTATGTGTGGACCACAATATTTGGGTCATTTTAGGAGATTACTTAGACAACATATAATCCACAAAGGATAGTATCTCAGTGGCATCCAGTTTAATTTAGAATATAGGAAACTATGATGATTTAGAATTGGTGACTTTATGGGAATACCAGTAATAAAGAACATTGTTAAAGGCATAAAGCATACTACTATAGCATTTTGCATAAGCCTTTGACCTTGAAAACTTGAAACAAAGGGTAAACTTTACCTAACCTTTCCATCTGAGGACTTCTCAGCAATTTCCAAACTGTTACAGCTCAGTGATTGTTAAAAAAATAATACCACCACCATGTCAGGAGTTTCTGTGACTATTACATATTGGAAATATGAAGCCCAGGTAACAGGAATACAGGCTACATCAATAGTAATATAGGAGGAGAAAATAAGGAAGTAGATGATCTTAAGTTGGATTCAATTAAGGGTCCCCCCCTCTTCCTTTCCTATTTGGTTGATTCAAAGATTTTCAAGTGACCAAGCCAAGTAGGAAAAAATCAACATTGAGACTTGAGACACCCTTAGGGTTGGGTTTTTGTTTGTTTGTTTTTTTGCATCAAGCTGGGAATCACAGTAGGAGATAAGTGACATTACTAAAAACTTTTAAGTTCCTTTGGCTTTTGTGGGGAGCAGGTGAAGGAGAGCTATTCCCCTGGAAACATAAAAAATGTTTTTTTCTTCTTCACTGAGACCTTGCTTTCTTGCAAGTCAATTATAAATTGCTTTGTTTTTAAGCATATAGCTTCATTAAGCAATAAGCAGACTAACTGAGCTTTGGCTCCAAGTTGAGTATCCAGTTAAGGTTTGATTGTGGTACTAAAGTCTGATATTAACTCAGCAAAAATAATTTCCCTAATGGTTAAGCTGTTCTTGAATCCCAGCTTTGATGATAGAAGAGGACAAAGTTGTTCAAATGGTAAGTTGTGACTGCTGCTTCTCTGGTGAAAAAGAAGAAGAAATAAAAAATAGAAAATTCTTCCTTCCCCTGCAAATCCACTGTAAATCCACTCCTCCTAAGTCAACATTTTATTGAATACAACTAAAGGGATATTTATTAAGTACCACCTATGGGTAAGGTAATTTGAATTCAGAGTTCAGGGTCTCCTACCAGTCATGTTGAATGATTGGGTGGGGGTCAGGGGTGGGTAAATGAAGAAATCTATTCTCCATTTCACCCCCAATCCCTTGCACTAAAGTGATTGACTCTCAGAAGCCTTATTCCTTTTCCATTATTGACTTGATGAATTTTTGGCAAAGAGGCTGATGAAGGAAGAATAGGAGGATAAAGAAATCCTTCCTTTATCTCATTAAAGAGACTCCATAAAATGTTTTCTCCGAACTCCCTTGAACTGAGATATTTGTATGTAGGCTTAGTTGTTCAAAATTTTGGGAAAATGTGTCTACCATTTGGTATTTCAATGAAGGATGATGACATCTTTTTTGTTGTTGCTGTTCAGTCATTTCAGTAATGTCCAACTCTTTGTGACCTCATTTGAGGTCTTCTTGGTTTACAAATTCCTTCTCCAGCTCATTTTACAAATAAGAAATGGAGTCAAAGAGGCTTAAGTAATTTGCCTAGAATACACACCTGTTGTCTAAAGTGAGATTTGAATTGAGGTCTTTCTGACTTCAGACCCAGTGCCCTATCCACTCTGCCACTTAGCTACCCTGACGGCATCTTTTTTTTTTTTTTTCTTTTTAGGATTTTTTTCACTTTTTTTATTTGCTTGCATTTTGATTTCTTTTTTATTTTTCCTTTTTTTAATCTGATTTTCCTGTGCAGCAAGATAATTGTATAAATATGTATACATATATTGTATTTAACATATTTTAACATGTTTAACATTTACTGGATTATTTGCCAGGTAGGGGAGGGGTGGGGGAAAGGAGAGAAAAATTTGAAACATAAGGTTTTGCAAGGGTCAAGGTTGAAAAATTATCTATGCATATGTTTTTTAAAAAAAGCTTTAATAAAAAAGGTAATTGGGTGATAGTCATCACCCCTCATTCTCTTTTCATGAAACTAAAAAGCCCTAATTATTTGAGTCTAGATGGAAGATAGTATCTTAGATGTTTGGACAGCAAACCAAACATTATTGTAGGGCAGTTTGATATCAGACCCAACTCCCTTTCTCTTTACACATATTCTCTTAGCTATGGAAATTATTTTGGGGCAAAAAACCTGGATTTTGAACTAAGCTCATTACAGGTTAGCTGAACTCTGAGCTAAGTTCAGAGAAAAAAATTTAAATGAGTGAAGCAGTTATGGGATAAAAGTTGTTACCTTACAAATTTTTTTTTTCATGAGGCTGGGATTAAGTGACTTGCCTGATGGCATCTTTATATTTAATTTAATTCTTACTAACACTTTATGATGGCATTTAGGAACTTCTGAGTTGGGTCAGTTTGTCAAAGATCCACTGTCTTATAATACTAATCCAAAAGCAAGAGTGATGTGACTACAAACAGATACAGCATAAGATAGAAAGTATAAGATTAGTCCTCCAGACAAAATGATAAAAAAGAAGTAATGATCCCAAGGATCAAGTTGTTCCTTCTTTATTTGTATGAGTATAGTATATGACTCAATGAACTCATCCTCATAAACAAATCTTCTGGTGTGCCTCTGTTAAGGTAATATTCTTTCTGAGCTTGAGGAAAACTAGAGTAGAAACTAATCAATTAATAAACATTTATTAATTGCTTTCTATGTACCAAGAACTGTGCTAAGAGTAGGGATACAAAAAGAGGCAAAAGACAGGTCAGCCTTCAAGGAGGTTACAATTTAATGGGGGAGATAATGATGTAAACAAATATGTATAAAGCAAGTTATTTGTATAAAAGTTAAAAAGGGAAAATTATCAGAGGAAAAGTACAGGAATTAAGATAGATTGAGGAAAACTTCCTATAGAAGGCAGAAGAATTCTTCCCCTCCTTATAGACTGAGACCTAATAACAGGAATCCCTGACTTCTTGTAGCATAGTAAAATGAAACAAACGAAACCCCATTGGATGGATTTTAGATGGATCGTAGCTCTGCTGTTAACTCAAATTCTCGCATAGTGACCCATCCTCAGACTTCATTTCTAGAAATGAGTGTGCACAATGGTCCAAACACCAGGGTTGCTAATTAAAAAGGAAGGATTCAGTGGGTAAAAATGGGTCTCTGGAGGGAGAACTTGCCTTTTGATTATTTTCTCTTCCCTTTTTCTCTGAAGCACAGCTTTCCCATTCACAAATCCAGAGCAGATTTACTCCTAAAATTACTTTATGGTTTTAGTGTAAGCTTTCAGATGATATACTCTGGTGAATAAAGCAAAGTTTCTTTGCTGAGTTCTTTTAGGCAATCTTTGCACCTGCATAATGCCCCAAATTAGCAAGTAACAAATGAAAAAAGACTAGAAACTGTCATATTTGGACTCATAATTTATGACCAAATAACAGAACTAATTGATAGCTCACTGGGTAGAGAACTAGGGTTGGAGTCAAGACCTCAGTTCAAATTCAGCCTCAGACCCTAGTTGTGTGATCTTTGGCTAACCACTTCACCTTTGTTTGCTTTAATCCATTGGAGAAGGAAGTGGCAAACTATCTTTGCCATGAACACTCTGTGGACCATAGCACACCAACATTGTCCATATAAATACATGGACAGTGTTGTTGTGCAATGGTACATGGGGTCACAAAGAATTGGACACAACTGAATGAACAACAACAAATAGAAAAATGATCTCATTTCCAAGTTAAACATGCAGTTAAAAAATGGTTTTGTGATCACAGTTTTTTTTTTTTTTTTAATCGAGGACTGAAAACTTTGAGTAAAAGAACTATAAAAGGAGAGAAATTATTAGAAAAAATATAGTGCTTGTTGCAAAATGAATTTATTTCTCTTTGTATACCTATTATAGATTTTGAAAAAAGTTTGGCCTTTGGGAAATGTACTGTGTATGTCTGCTTAAACCATCAATTTTTTTGGAGTAGAGGTTCAGCATAAAATTTCTTCAGGAATGCCAATCCAATTCTTTTTGAATCTTTTTTTCTGAGTTGTGGGAAAAATGCAAGGATAAAATGTTCTTTTGTGTCAATCAACAATGTGGGAAGAATTAAAATTAGATTATAATAAATGAGAACAAATATTAATGCTAAAACTACTAACATGATTTTTAATGTTTTAGGTATTTGTAATCCTATATTGGCAAGAAAGCTGATGGGAAGTGTAGCTTTTCCCAGATGAATGGGAGTGAAGGATGATAGTAGTCAATAGTGTGTGTGTGTGTGTGTGTGTGTGTGTGTGTGTGTGTGTGTGTGTCCACGTGTGTGCCAGGGAACTTTGGGGCATCTTTAATAAGAGAGGAGCTTACTGATGGCATATATCAATGCCAGAAGGATGTTGTTGAATACAATCAAAAGCAGTTGGAGCCTTTTCTGGCTCATTGATCTGCTTAAGGAGTGATCTGCTTGGACATAATTTTGCTGTTTACCTGACTATTGCCAATAATGGGATCTGGCAAATTTATCTTCTCTCCAATTCCTTCTGGCTAATTGATGCCTGGCAACCTGGCATTTTATCTTTGGAATTTTGCTGCTTTCTTTGTTGTTGTTCAGTTGTTTAAGTCACATCCAATTCTCTGTGTCTCCATTTAGGGTTTTCTTGGCAAAGATGCTGAAGTGGTTTGCCGTTTCCTTCTCCAGCTCATTTTACAGACGAAGAAATTGAAGTAAACAGGGTTAAGTGACTTGACCAGGGTCACACAGTTAATAAGTGTCTGAAGCCAGTTCTGAATTCAGGAAAATGAGTCTTCCTGACTCAAGACTTGGCACTTTCTTCTGCTGAACCACTTAGAGCTGCTCCCTTTAAATCTTGTTTATTTTCTGCCTACTTTTATAATAGCTTTTGTATCTAGAGAAATATAAACTGATTTTCATCGCATTCTGAATGATTGTTTTCTACAAAGAAGTGGACCTCATAATAGAAAGGACAAAAGAAACTCATGGTTTGATTGTATGGCCCTAGATTTAACTGTAAACTTTTATTATTCTGCCATCTCAAGGAAAAAGAGTTCCATTTTCTCATTTCATTAAACAGGAAACATGAAAAGCAATGACAAAGTGTTTATATATTTTTTGGGTTTGGCTTTTTTTTTTAACAAAAAGTTTGCTAAAGTGTAGTTTCCATAAAGTTCAGAATCATACCACTTCTGATGAGAATGACTGCCTTTTATTTCCATATCGTCATATGCTCAGAAATAAATTCTAGGGAAAACTTATTAATATTTACTCTGTACTAGGTACTGTGCTAAGTATAGTAAATATAAGCAAAAAGAAAGGCAGATTGTTTGTTCATGTAACTTATATTTAATGTAGGAATATCCCTAGCACTTTAATTTCTCACAGTACCAATGATTCCTTGGCCCTTACCAATTTATCCTCTCATCGCAGGTAATTGTCTACATGTCTTCCATATCTATTTATCTTACTCACTAGATTTGTCAGGACTGTAGGACTACCACATGAGATTGAGGTAGGGAATGGGATAGGGAATTAGGTGTGCTCAGATGCCACTAGGCAAACAAGAGGTTGATTTAGTGTTAGAAAGCCTCCTTATTGATGGTGTTGATTAAATGGAAGGTTGAGACTGATCTGGGGACAGGAGCAAGTGGTGATGTTGAGCTAATGATCACAGAGTATTATCTAATTGTACTTTGAAGAAAATTTGGAGATTGAGAAATTACTGAAGAATTACATTAGAGAGTAAATTGTATGGGCAGATAAGTGAGGTCATCCTAGTGCATAGAATGCTGGGCCTAAAGCATGGAAGATTCATTATCCTGAGTTCAAATGTGATTTACTGGGTGTGTGATGTTTCCTCATTTGTAAAGTGAGCTGGAGAAAGCTAAGACCAACTACTCCAGTATTTTTGCCAAGAAAACCCCAAATGGGGCCATAAAGAATCAGACTTGATTGAAATGACTGAACAACAATCCTGGAATCCTAGAATGAGTGTGTATGTACAATATGAGGAATTTCTCTGTGCATCAAGGCAAGGACAAAGCATAGGAACACAAATTTGCACTGAGATTTGATGAAAGAAGGAATGTATAGGTTTCCAATTTTTTTGTGTCTTGTAACCTTTGGCAGTCTAGTGCAAAGTTTCTTAAACTATGGGTGGTGAGCCCATATGGGATTATGTAACTGAATGTGGGGGTCATGAAATTATAGTTTATTATCAGTAAATGTTTGGTTTGTATACCTAGTTTATATACCTTTATACCCAGGATTACAAAAAAATTTCTTGGGCAAAAAAGGGGTTGTGAGTGGAAAAAGTTTAAGAAACTTTTCTAGTTTAAAAACTAGTGCAGATCCCTTCTCTGAATAATGTTGCTTACATCTGTATGAAAGGAAATGTTTAATTTCAGTTAGAGGTTAGTGAAAATAGTGATGTAATTTGGAATTCTTCCCCCAACCAAATTCACTGATTTCTTGAATTCTATCCATGAATCTCAGATTAAGAATTCTGGTTGTAAGAGAAAGAACTCTGACCTCACTGCTATTCTCCTGTTACATATATGCCGGTCTGAGTGAAGTTATGAAAAAAGCCTATGAAATCAGCTTCTGTCTTGTGTCTTCTGGTTTAGCTTTCAAGAGTGTCAGTGGATAGGAGGTGACATAGAGTAAGTTAGAGTATGGGGAGTGTCACTGCAGTTTGATGATGAAATTATAAATTCCTAGAGAGCATGACTTTTGTATTTCTATTTCTAGCATTTAGCACAGTGTCTTGAATATTCTAGGTACTTAATGAGGTTTTTTTTTTTTTTAATGAATGGATCAGAAAGTACACTACAGCTCCTATTCCTGCATATACATACATATATATATATATATATATATATATATATATATATATATATATATATATATATATATATATATATATATATTATTTTTTTTTCATACAGCAGCTTCTGCTGTGATCCAAAATCCAGTTTAGATGTTATCCTTCCATGTGAATTTTAGTGGTGATCTTGAATCTAGTTACACATGCTGTACTTTGATGATAGTAAACCTTCCCTCTCCCCCAGTATTTTAGATTTAGGATCCTGTGAAATGTCTATATCACCTGGTTCATTTTCTCCAGGTAACACTAATTCACTCTAATTGCCCTATCAGTTTATCATGACAGTAGTCAGGCACTGAATTAAACATCTGTATTAAAAGATTACATCCTGACCTTCTGAGATCAGGATTTTGATTCAGTTTTGGACTTGTAGAATAATTCCCCACCATTCCTTATTTTGCTAATGAGAACAACCCCTTTCCTCCAGAATTATTCTATAACTATATAACTTGCTTGTTATGTAGATGATAGAGGATACTATATATCATTTTATATGTCAAAGGACCTGTATTCAAATGTGCAAATTCAGGAAAGTGACTTTGTTTCTGAAGCTGTTTTTTATTCTAAATCTAAAATCCTATCTGTATTTTATGTTAAATAAAAATATTATATAAATACAATACTACAATGTTACATGCAACATATGCATAGCAACATGTGTATGTGTGTATGTTCACATGCCTATGTATGTGTGTATACATAAATACACACATATATGTATATGTATGTAAATGGCAGCTAAGTGGTACAGTGGATAGTATTGGATCTGGTTTTTACCAGAAGAAATTTGCCCATACTCTTAATAAGAGTAACAATCCTGGCTGACAACAATAATAATAGTTGACATTTACATAGTGCTTTAATTTTTGCAAGATGTTTCACAAATATTATCTTACTAACTATATAAGGTAGGTACTAATATTATTACCCATATTTTACATACAAGGAGACAGTGGCTGAAAGAAGTTAGATGACTTTTTCAGTGTCACACAGTTCATAGGTGACTGAGGTAGGAACTCAAGAATTCCTGATTCTAGAACTAGCACTTTTATCCACCATGACACCTGATTGATACGATACTACACAATTTGCAAAATTAATTTATAAATGGATTAATTTTAATTTTAATTTTTTGCTGAGGCAATTGGGGTTAAGTGACTTGCCCAGGGTCACACAGCCAGAAAGTGTTAAGTGTCTGAGATCAGATTTGAACTCAGGTCCTCCTGACTTCAGGGCTGGTGCTCTATCTACTGTGCTTCTTAGCTGCCCCTAAATGAATTAATTTTACCCTTCTAACAGGCTTATGATGTAGAAGCTATTATTCTTCCTATTTTATAGATAAGGAAATTGAGACATAGAGGGGCAGCTAAATGACATAGTGCTTAGAGTGTTGGGTTGAGTGAGAAAGATGAGTTCAAATCCAGACTACTACTATATGACACTGGGTAAGTTATTTCTGCCTTAGTTTCCTTAATTGGGAATAATAATAGCACCTACTTCCAAGATTTGTTGTGAAAATCAAATGAGATAATATTTGTAAATAGCTTAGCACAGTCCTGTTATGTAAGAGATATGTAATAATTACTCATTTACTTCCTTCAGAAAGATTAAGTGATTAGTTTGAGATCACAGTGTAAGATATAAAGAAAGTCCTTAATAAATATTGATTGCTGATGAATATGCAATTAATAAATGGCAAAACTGGCACTTGACCCTAGGTCTTCATCCAGAATTCTCTTCATTGTATCATATCAATAACTTTATTTTTGGAGGAGAGGTTAGATTTGGCTCAATATTTCAGAACTTTAAAATTTGGGATGAGGATGCAAAAAGAGCATGAGTTCTAATCCTTGACAGTCACCTTAACTCAGTCTCTTCTGATTGAATATATTCTCCTTATCCTGTCTCCTTCTTGGTGAAAAGACTAAAATGATTTGACTTGTCAGGATGTGGTAAAGAATAATTAATTAAAGCTACTAAACACTTTGAGATCCTCAAGTGAAAGGTAGTAGATAAATTGAGAATATTATTAATTAATGACACTTTCATCAGCATTTTATTAGGTCATTAACTCTTATGAGACTTTCTTGAGATCAATTAACCTAGTTTTATTATTTATTGTTTGAGTTTAGGCATTATTTGTTCTGATCTTTAAAAAGAAGGGAAAGCAGAGAAGTGAGAGTAATCCTAGAGGAATTCTAATGCATGTAACAGAATTGGGCTCAGATGCAAAATTTCCTTTCTTTCTCAATAAAGAACAGAATAAAAGTAAAGAATATTTAAAATTCATAATATTTATATTTTTGTTTATCCTTCACTGACATAATCATCCTTTAAGAGGAAAAAGAGACATTTTACAGAAATATGCCTTATTTTGAAGGTAATATAACTTGAAAATGAGAAATTGCTTACTTTACAATGTACTTCTTGTTGTCCTTTTCCACTAGAGATCTACTTATCAATGGTTCAAATAATCCCTGACCTGTGGTAAAGTCTTCCAAGCTTATATTGGTCTGATCAGCTACTGTCGGGCACCTTGTACCTTGATCCCAACATTGTGATCTCACTTTGGCCCTCTTTCAAAATGGTCAAAGAATGATTTCTTAATGATATAGAGATGATTGTGCTCTTTAAGATTAGGCCAATAATTGTAAACTTTTGTAGTCACTATCAGATTGAAAAGGTTTTGCATTTAGACTTGTTAATAGACTGCATGTTTTTTACTCAGTCTAAATCAGAGGATCTTGTCATTAATTCATGAATTTGTTGGTGATACAGCGACTTCAAAGTTCATTTTTAAAATAATAGAGTAATTGGAACCTGTGTTTGTACCCCTACCCCTGGAATTAGACTGATAAAGCATTAAAACAAGTTCCCTTTTATTGGAATTATAAATCTTATTCGGCATAGTTCCTATAGAAATCAAATATATTTATTAAAATACCCACTATGGTATTTTATTGAACTGAGGAGGACCTGAATTCAAATGTGACCTCAGACTTAACACTTAACACTTCCTAGCTGTGTGATCCTGGGCAAGTCATTAACCCCAATTGCCTCAGCAAAAACAAACAAACAAACAAACAAAAACAAATAAACAACCAACCAAAAATCTCCTACTATAAGCACTGTGATAAGTGCTAAACAAATATTATCTCATTTGATCTTCATGGTAATCCTAGGAGTTAGGTACTATTGTAATTCCCTTTTTACAACTGTGTAACCCAAGGCAATAGAAGTTAAGTGACTCATTAGTAGACTACTTCTTGAGGTATCTCCCCAACTCCACCTAGGTTGGGACCCAGATTCAAATTCTGAATTTTACTTAAGGTCGGGTGGTTGGCCTTGAGCAATCATCTTAACCTAGACAGGTCTCAGTTAATTCATGTGCAAAACGAGGAGGGTTGAACTTGCTGATATATAAGGTTGAAGTCTGTGACCCCAAGAGCTTCTTTCTTTATTCTTTCCTAGACTTAGAAGAAAGGAGAGAAGGGAGATAAATCACTCTGACTCTGGATAAATTCTTTTGAAAAATAAATTTAAATTATATTAAATTAAAACTTAAAAATTAAGATGTATTATTCCCTAGAAATGCAAGGAGACCTTGCATTTGGACCACCTCACCATGGTCCCATAGTTACTTATCTATCTTAACTTCTCATTTAAGTAATTTGGGAAAAACTAATGTTGGGCAGTGGGTTTATGTAGGGAAGACTATCACATGTTATTCAGTGGATGACATGTATGATAAATGAGGTAAAAATCAGTTAGGACATGGATGAATAGAAAAGGAGGTGGGTCACTTATGTATTGTAAATGAGGACAGCCTGAGGTTGCATTAATATCCATGAAATATTAAAAGATCCAGAGAATAGCCTAAAGTAAATTATATAGATCCTCTATGGGGGATTTATGGAAAGGCATAAAGACAGCAAGAGACATAAGAATTGAGAAGGTATCCATGGATTATGATCTGCACTGGGGGAAAGGACTGCACTGCAAGGAGATCATAGGTTCATTGAGTTCTCAAAGTAAATGTTGGACAGCAAATGATTAAACTATTACCATACCAATGTATTTCAAACAGCAGATGTTTCAACACCAGGATGTGCATTTCATTAGAGTTAAGTACTAGGCAAGTAAAACCCTCAGAAAAGGTCTTCAGAAGCTGATGAGCATGGCACACGAATAAAGATATTCTATAGTTATAAATACTGTATATAAGAAACCCTGCCCAGTTACTATTATGAATCAGTTGCTAAATAACTGGCGCACAAAACTCTCCAGAAAACATGGTTAAAAATATTTTTTGGGGGGAACATAATGTGACAGTATAAACCTATAATACTTGCTACTGCAGAGGCTGAGTCTAATTGCTTGGGTTTGGGGGTTCTGAGCTGCAGTAGACTAGATTGATTGGGTATTCACACTAAGTATTTTGAGATCTTGGAATAAAGAGGTCAGTTTATTATGCTTGATTATTGCTTTGTTTTTAGGGTGCGTTTTCCCTTTATGGTGAAGAAAATGATCATTAATAACCAATGATTTGGGGACATTCAGATTTCCCCCTTTTTCTTTTGCCCTCATTTCAAGACCTCATTCACTGAAAGTTAAATTAGTCTTCTCCAGCCTGATCCCACCCAGATAGGGAAGCCATTTTGCTCTATTCAGGTTTATGTGGGGATAAATTCTTTGGAAAAGATTGTCCAAATGACATAATCAAAGTTCAGCTCTGGTCTTCCATTGTAATATTCATTCTCTCATTAATTGTTAACTAATCAGAACTGATTGCAACCTTCAGGAACACTCTTCTTCCAATGGGCATATAAGCTGTGGGCCAGCTGCTATAAATGTCTTCAGTGTATGAGAGATCTGACCAAACCATCATCCTTTTATTAAAAAGCTGGAATTATTAATAAAATACTTAAATTACCACAAAATTATGTCTCTTGAACTTTTTAAACATCATAATTATGAAAACCTGGGAGAAGTTTGGGGAAGTAACTAAGGAGAAGAAAAAGAACTCGGGTTGGAGACAGTCTACTGTGTCAATCAGTAATGAGATTAGACCATGAATGACCCCTGTATTTCTAGCTTGAATGAGATAAGGAAATCCAATATCAAAGTAAATTATTTAGGAGTGGGTTGATTATTTAATAAATATCAAAGGATGCAAGACTATTATAGTTTATCAAAATAAATCTTTCTTAAATTCAACCTAAACTGCTATCTTTTGTTGAACCATGTTGGATCTACCTCTTAGGGTAGGAACTACAGTAAGATGTTTTATTATTATTATTATTATTACTTTATAATTTCCATTGATAGTAGGAGCTACTATCTTAGACACTCTTTAGGATTGATTGGGAATATATTTATTATGTAGTACCTCATACTGTGAGCAACTTAAATCAGTTAATATATTCAAATCAGTGAAGGGTTAGTTCTTTTGCTAACTTTTTTCTTCCATGATGTATATTACCCTTATGTGGCATATGCATAATTATCTTATTATATGTTATCTACATAATTTCATATTTAAAGGACAATTTGCATCTTAATAATCAACTTCATTCAATTCTATTTTTTAATTCCTATACAAACAATATTACTTCATTTTTGCAACTAAGGAGAAAAAAACCTAGCAAAGCATTTTCTAGATTAAACAATAATTTATGAAGAAAAATTAATTTTAATTTCTAATGAGAAATATAATCTATATAATGCATTGACTCAAAATATTAATTAATATTTCCTTGTCAATTAGTGAAAATACAATTAAAGCATCTCATTAAAGTTGGCATGTTTTGTGGTGTTTAAAATCAGTAGAACCAAATTACTGAAGGAACTGCCTTTAGACTATTGAGTTTAACTACAGGGCCAGTCAAGTCAATCAGCAATAATGCTCTAAGATTCCTAATTAATATATTCAATAACATGTTTACTCTTTTTAGTTGAAGTATTTTTTTAAAATAGATTTTTGATGATTTCTTTTTACACTTCCTACACTTGCCTACATTTTTCTAGTATCTCTCCTTGTCTCCCTCCAAGACAATCATTCTTTATAACAAGTTATTTTAAAAAATAATAGAAGAAAATAAATTCAGGAAAACTTGTTAATTATGTAAAAATCTAAGATCATATTTATTTTCCCTTATCTATAGGGCCTTCCTCCTCTGCAAAGTAATGGGAGAATGTATCTTCTCCTTTATCTTTGTGTCAATAACATCTTAGAGGTAAGAAATATTTGTAGCAGCTGTATTTTTTGGTATCAAAAACATAGAAACAAAGTAGATGCTTTTTGATTAGGGAGTAGCTAATTAAAATGATTGTTCTTGAATAAGTCTTTTTGTATTTGTTAAGACCATAAGTGTTTCAAAAGAGGTGATTCATTTACTTTAGTGTAAAAATTCCAGAAAGTTAATAACTTGACCCTAGATTGATATCCTTGGGAAATATTAATAAACTTTCATTAGATTTAGACTTTTGAAATTCTTTTTGCCATTTAGAAATTTCTCATCTTCATTTGTTTTGTATTCAGTATGCTAAATGGAGATACAGGGAAGTTTTTAGCTTTTTGGGATTATTGGGATAGCCATCAGAATTCTGATAAAGATATGAAAAATAAAGCAGTCATATATTTATTTCTATTATCTGTATTTAGAATATTAGAGTTATTGGAAAAATGTCTTTGGAGATAATTAAATCACTTATTTTCAGCATATTTAGTACTCTCCCTTATTCCTTCCTTTGCATTGATTCTGTTAGATACCAAAGCATACATTTATTTAATTTGTAGAGTTTTACTGTATTATTCATAGAATTCTTTTATAAATGAATACAAAATCATTTATTAAAGAAAGAACATTTGACCATTAATTGGTTATGCTGTAAAGATGCTCCTTGTTGATATATGGGGTAATCCAAACATATTCTATAATTTGGTGATGACCACTTTGGGTAACTAGTTACCACTGTGCTTAAACCAGAACTGGTGGTGTAGTGGATAAAATGCTAGTCCTGGAGTCAGGAGGAGCTGGGTTCAAATTCAATCTCAGATGCTTACTAGTAGTGTGACTCTGGGCAAGTCATTTAACTCTATTTACCTCAGTTCCTCTTATGTAAAATGAGTTAGAGAAGAATGTCAAACCATTACAGTATCTTTGCCGAGAAAACCACAAGTAGAGTCATGGTATGCAACTAAAATGACTCAAAACTAGGAATCAGAACCTAGTAATCTTTACATTTGATCTAGTACTCTTTCCATTGAGCCATGATGTGTAATTGTTTTGGCATTCATAAGCACAGCCTTAGAATAAAGTGAAGATTGCCCCATGGATTTCTTTTTGCAATACCAGATGAAATTTTTGTGCCATTAGGTTTTTGCTTGAATATCATTCTTTACAACAAGGAAATTTTTTAATTGGAAAGTTCAGGGAAAGAGATGCATAAACAAAAGGCAAGAATGAAACTAAAGAAATTAATATCACTTAGTATAACTCTGAGAATATATAGTATAAAAATAAAAATCAGCAGATTAAAAAATTCTATTTTCTAAAAAGGAGCAGTCTGCTTGATAAGGATACCAGAGGATGTCATTAAGGAAATGTATGATAAAAAATAAAAAGGGAATGGGTCACATGGTGGAAGCAAAAGGCAAGAACAATTTATGTATAGTTTGCTTATTCCATTGGTTTCCTGAGTCTCAGAAAAAAAAAAAAAAAGCCTTAAAACCTTAGGCAGACCTGTTATGTGGACCTTTGTGAATGGCAGAGATATGATTTGCACAGATTGATCAGGCATGGATAGGAGTGAGCTATATAATTAGAGTGAATAACTAAACCTATAAGATTTGAAATCAACATTGAATATTGGAATATGTGTAGCCACCAAGTCTGTTGATCCAAAAAAAATCCCTCAAAAATTCATAAAGAAAATGTATTTCTTTCTAATTTTTGAAACTTTATCCTGCAATTTTCAATTTCTTTTGTGCTTTGGTTATATTGAAAAAGATTCTACATGTAATATGAAAGACTGTAGCTCAGTGAATATAATGTTGGGCTTGAGTTAGGAGGATCTAGTTTAAATCCTACTTCTGACATTTCCTAGTAATGGGTAATATATTTAACTTCTCATTACCCCCTAGTAATTTTTAAAAATTGTAACTGTCTCCCAATAGTCTCTTGATGTCAAAGGAAAGCAAGCAGGTTTTTAGTACATTGCATGGACTTCATGTGAACAAAATGTGAGTACATGAATAAGGGCCACACAGGATAGACTGGCATAGACAAGGTTAGAAGAAATACACACATTCATGACTTAACAGAAGTAATCAAATTTTATTTATTATAGTTATCTCTATGTCTTTTTTCATTATCTATGTTATCTTTACCTCTCTCATTTTTATTCTCTGTCTCTATTTCTGTCTCTCTCATTTAGAATAGACAGTTTAAATGAAAGAGGGGTTACTCCATAGGCTGTCCTATAACCAATCTCAGTCTGGTCAATAGATATTCTCCATTTACTTGACTTTTCCTTTGTGGATGGTGTAGTCAAATTCTTTTGAATGTCTGAGGACATTTTCAAAAGGTTCAGCAATATTTTAGGGCTTGATGTAAACAGGCTTAGTGCCATTTACAAACAGAAGCTTCTGGGAAACCTCATCATCCATGTTAATCCTTCTTCAACTTGATTTCTGTTTTGGATCTCCTCCATCACAATGGCAACCTCCTTTAATAGTGAAAACATTGCCCATTATTTTATGCCTTACTTGATGCTTATGATCAGATGATTGATGAACAAAGCTACTTGTTACCTTCATGGTATCATGAATGATTTTAACACTTCGATGAGAAGCCCTTGCTTAGAAGAGAGCCATTAAGGTGAGATTTTGCTTTATTCAAATAAATGGTTTTGTAATCAATAAGCGATAAATGTGTTGGATTTTATATTCTCTATTATCTTTTAATCAACTGTGTTATAGTTAAGATGTGTTCCATTGTCATATTACTTGTGAGTTTTTCTGTTCCCTTCCAAATAGCTTCATCAAGAATGCTCTTGATGCCTTTAAAACATGGATTTGATGGTATTTACACACATGTATTGTATCTAGGTTATATTGTAGCACATGTAAAATGTATGGGATTGCCTGTCATGGGGGGAGGGAGTAGAGGGAGGAGGGGATAATTTGGAAAAATGAATACAAGGGATAATATTATAAATATATATATATATATATATATATATATATATATATATATATATATATATATAATAAAAAAAAAACAAGAAAAAAACAAACAAACATGGATTTGAACTTGGGTCTTCCAGCTCAAATTTATTTGCTATGCCATGGCTCTCTAATGTTGAATATAGTTTGCTGTAAATATAATTGCAGATCTTTCCCTTTTTTCTTCTGTTTGTTGGATTGTCCTATTTGCTTTCATCCTTAAATGCCCTCAGAATGACTTTGCTCAGGTAATCTCTTCCCAAAATTTCTTTAAATTGATTTTAACCTCCACTGTTTTTCTCTGTTTTATGAGGTAGTACTTCTAATCATTCATCATCCTTCTCTGTAGGATTTGATAGATGAGTTTATATTCTAAATCAATGTTACCTTTGGCTACCAGCTTTCTCCATTTGCCAAGTAAGGCAAATGTTTGCTGACTAAGGTGCTTTTCAGCATCCTTTGGTATCCTTATTATGGTAATTGGTTTATATCAGTTAAAATTCTATATGAAATTAATGTAGTCTTTATGCTCTTTCATTCATTTATTATTGATATTCCATTATCAATGACTTGTTGAATTGGTCAGGATTAAATTGTTTCAAATACCAGCCATATCTTTTTCCAATTTTTATTCTTCTTTATTTGTCCTAATTTAATCTTTGTGTAGAGGTGTGAGAAATGAGGGTTGATAGATCCCCTGACAGCAATGGGTTCCCCCTGGCCAGTGTCAGGCTTTGTGAAAGAATTTGAAAATCTCAATGAATACAGCCTCAAGGTTTGTGGCAAAAATGGGTTTATTATACTAAGAAGAAAACTTTCTTAGTGGGCAAAATCCTGTTAAGACTTTTGCAAAAAATGGGTTAATACTGAGAAGCAATTTAGCAGACATTCCAGATTAGGATTTAGCAGAAATGGATTGACAGGTCTCTGGTTATATTGGGTTTATTTTGGTTGGGAACTGGGGGACCTTTCAATAGAGAGTGGTGATCATGTCCCTGGCCAAGAATTCCAATTGAATAGGAGATTAACATAGGGAGTTTTCCCTAAGAACAGGAGAGAGAGAGAGAGAGAGAGAGAGAGAGAGAGAGAGAGAGAGAGAGAGAGAGAGAGAGAGAGAGAGAGAGCTGATTGTAATGAGCTTTCTTGTAGAAATATAATTAATTTTATTTTCATTATGTTAGTTGGTGCTCACCATTTCCAGTACTTATTTATTTTTTATTCAAAGATTTCAAGAGCTATAGGACATTGTTTAGTATATAAATCATTGTGCTTTCATTTTTTTCCCTCACAGATCTGTATTTTCTAATATAACTTTCACCATCCTCACCTATTTCCCTTTTTGTATTGATTTTACCAAGTATAAAAATATATGCCGATTTATTCCTAGAATTTCTTTTCCTGAATGAATGAATAAAAAAAAAATTACATGCTAAGCACTGCTAAACCTTGGATAGAGAAGTACAAAAACAAAGACAGTGCCTATTTTGAATAAGCTTACAAGGAAGAGGACATATATAGAGTATAGATAATCAAAGAAGGACACTTTAGTGTAAAAGTATACAAAGATATGGAGTGAGACCACACTATAGGGGAGCAGGAACAATGACAGAGGTTTGTTCATTTTTTTTGCAAGATATTTGCTAAAGTTGTGGCTGAAGGAAAGAAGGGAGTAAAGTTTTTTTTTTTTTTTATTTTTTTATTTTTTTTTAGAAGGGAGTAAAGTAAAGAAGCACGGTTGAGACTTACCTGTAAAAATGTTCTGAGAGAGGCAATAAATATTCAAAAGAGAGGAGACAGATACAAAAGTTCTAGGTGGTGCAAACCAAGTGATTGTCAAGGAAATTGTGTAGCAGGTTGCCAAAGTAGAGACTGTATCATCTTAGTATATATTGTGGCATAAACTACAATTATATTCATGGTGGTCTGTCTGTAAACATTTACAAAGACTTCTTTGATATAGTATTGAGTGGGATAGTGTGACCCCTGACTCAAAACAACTACTCAGAGATCTCTCAAAGTAAAGATTAGAAGTTTTATCAGAATCTTGGGAGAAGCTGGCAGTCCATCCCCTGAGTGCTCAGAGAAAGGAGGTTGATTTTACAATAGTAAGGAACATATTTATATAGTCAAGATTTTACAAAAACTATTCTCCCACCCATCTGTTAATCTTTAGCAAACTTGACCCTTATCTTTGTCTTTGGAATACAGGTGGACTTTTTTTTTCTTTTTTGTGGTACCAGGGTCTTGTTTAAGCAATAAATGTTTGAAATGTTATTAAGAAAAAGGGGTCTGTTCTACTTCAAAGATTAAGAATCAATTTCTAAAGAGATTTATTTAGAGGTAAGTAATCGATAAAACCAGAGGGGTTAAAGGTTTCTAAGGAGATTTAGTTTATTTTACCTCAGGCTTTACTCAATCAACAAATAGAGATAGCCAGTTTGGAGACTTCCTGGATTTCTCCAGGCCATTAAACAATTAGTCCGGTTCTTCTCTAAGCAGTTGAGTAAAGGTCCAGGAAAGGTCCAGCTCTTAAATGTTTTCTGCTGGAAGAGCAAGTCTTTGCTCTTCTTCCCACAGCCTAATGATTAAACAGACCCTTGGTGCTGAGTCTTGAATTACCCAAAGTTATTATTCTGAGGAGTCCTCAGTTTCCCATTTCTTTTTCCTTTGGGAAGAAAATAAAAGCTACTTCACCATTTGCTTTATCTGAGTGTCCACAGAGAACTTGGGAGTTTTCCTTGCCTTTAGCTGTACCTTTCTTCTGATTGAATTTATAATGAGGATATGAAAACTGATATGGTCCAGTTCTTAGAATAGAAGTTTTTAATCCTGAATTTGTGAATATTTAAAAATATTTTAAAATCTATATTTTAATAAAATTTGTAATTCTATGTATTTCATGAATTTAAAAACATTATTCTAAGAAAACCAGAATACTATAGGGATCCTTTACATTAAAATATTGACTCTTTTTTCTAGTAGTATATTTATTCATTAGTCATTGAATAAAGATCATCTATTTAGACTACAGCCAATAAAGAGTAAAGGGATATAAATGCTATGAGATTCTGTTCTGTTCCTTTTTCTAGCATTCTGAAACCATTAATACAGAAACAAAAAGTGATTATGTAAGACTGACTGTCTTTACATAATTTCTTTGTTTCATGGATTTCCATAACCAAAGAATTCATCATCAAGTGGCCAGTTAATTAACTGAGAAAGTTCTTTGTTCTTAGAAAAACTGGTGCTTGGAGTACAGACCCAGACTGTGGTTGATTCAGCTTAAAGCCTTTCCATCATGATAGGCCTTCTACTAGCTGGTAGACTTTAAGAACCCAGGGTCACCTTCATTCCAACAACTAGAATTTTATGAAGGAATTATGAATAACGACTCCAAAACTGGATAATGCCTTAATGCAAAAGCTTCTGGATTACAAATTTATCATCACTTAATAATTTTCATTAATTATGAATTAGTAAGGAGATAGCTCTCCTCAAACATTTATATTACATTGAAAACAATAATTTGAAGAGTTTTTTTTTCTTTTTTGTATAATTCTTCCCTTAAAATGAACACTTCAATTTGGAGATTAAGGAAGATTAAAGTCAAGGAATTTATGCAATGTAAAGTACTTTGCTTAATGTTATGTGCTAGAAAAGCTTGTGCTCACACTATCAAAGCACTCAGGATGCAGGGAGTGTTTAGTGGTCTGAATACAATATCTTGAGTACAGAGATCTGAAGCTAATCCTGTCTTTGCTACAGTCTGCCATGTGGCCGTTTGTCACTTATTTTATTACATCTCTTGGTTTTCTCATCTGTAAAAAACCCCCAGCAATAATAAGAAACATCTCTTTTCATTAGGATGTTTTCTAGATTAGTGAATTAATACATGGGGTAATCAAAAAAGTAAAATAATGCCTTTAAATAATTGGATATAATTATATCCAATCTTAAACATGCAGTGACATGTTTAAGAGCCATGTCTAAACCTCAGGTAGTTTTGTTAAGTAAGTCAATATGCTAAAGACAAGTTTATCCCTCCCATCCAATATAATTCAGATCACATGCCTTGTAAATTCAGTAACAAACTTTTCTAATAACAAAAAGTCTGATGCAATCTGTTGTATTTAATATCAAACTACCTCATGCCTGCTTTATTCACATATATTACAAATTTATAGGAGAAAGGACATACTAATTTACTTTAGCTGTATATCTGTGTTTTTAATACTGAAAATTAAAAGGAATTAAAATGTAAAAATGAAGGAATAGAATTCTGGCATTTAGACAATAGAATGAATCATTTTATTGACTTGCACAGACTAATTCTTATTTTCAGTGATCAAGTTTTGGTCATTCAATATTTTTTGGGGGGAGTGGTAATGGTGCCATTTCAGTGTTGGGGATTAAAGTTGAGGTATGATGGTATCTTCACTGATACCAACATTGACTGATAATACCATTTTCTTTTCTTTCTCAGAAAGGGATGTAATAAGAATAGAAGAAAAAATGCCTGTGAGTATGAAGTAATCACACTTTGGCTGATATTTTTTGGAGAATAGTTGGGGATAGCAAAATGAGACTTATAGTAGTGTAGATAGTTTAGCTGGTGATTTTTTTCTACCCCCAAGGAATTTTAAAATGTTGGAAGTATTAGAAAATTAAAAAAAAAAAAAAAAGCTGGTTTCAAAAAAAAAAAAAAAAGCCAGCAGAACATTAGAATTTTTATTTTAATAAATAGCAGCTCTTATTTGTATGGTGCTCGGCAGTCTACAAAGAGGTTTGTTTGCTTTTTTAGAACTTTCCTGCCTAATGAGTAGCTCAGGTATTGTTAGAGTTTAAGGTATGGAGATTATATATATGCCTAGATATCTGGATATAGACATCCATGTTATAGGTTAGGTATAGATAGCTTAAGTAACTTGTTTATGACTACATAATAACTGACAGAAAAAGGATTTGAGCCCAAGTTTTTGGACTCCAGAAAATGTTCTTTCTAGTCTGTGACAATGTCTCTATTTTCAGAGGGAGGAAATGGATCACAAATTCTAGAAATATATCACAAAACTAGTATGGAGATGGTAGATACAGATATGAATATAAGCAAATATGAACATATTTATATGGATGCTCAGATATATATACAAATATACCCATGTATCTGTGTTTACAAGCATAAATTCTATTTCTGTACAGATATGTATATGTACACGACCATGTGTGCATGTGCAGAACTCTAAAATATTTTGCTATATGATGGCCATTCTCTGTGTTAAAATTAGACCAGCAGATAAACTCTCAACATTTTCCTAAGATTATTTTATTCTTTCAAAGTGGAGACAGTAATAGACAGAACCCCAGTTGTGTATTTGACTGACCAATAAGGAGGAACCGATTTCTGAAATGCAAAAAAATGTGAGTCTTGGGAAAAGGAAAGTGCTCAGTCTTAGAGTTTGTGATGGATAAATAATGAGGAGTGTGTGTGTGTGTGTGTGTGTGTGTGTGTGTGTGTGTGTGTGTGTAATGCAAGGCATAGTCTGATATCACACTGACTTTGAGAGAGTTATTTTCAGGGTTCAAATGAAAGTAAGTAGAGGATACTTACTTTTCAGGATACTCTAATTGGGGTTCTTGTTTTGTATGTGCCAGGGACCTCTTTAGCAATCTGGTGAAACTTATAGATCTTTTCTCAAAATGTTTTTAAATAATTAAGGGAAATGATACATTTCCTTATAGGATAGCAAAAATAAAGATGCAATTTTTTTTTTTTCCATTCAAGTATATAGATGCTAAGAAGTCTATTAATGGTCATTGTCTTCTTGATAAAGGTCTTTAGAACCCAAGTTAAAATGTCCTGATATAAGGAAAAGACTATATAACTTTCCTTCACATTTTCTCTTCATCCCTTTCTCTCCCATCCCTGAAGTCTAACAGGGTTAAATAGATCAAGGAAATGTCAGGGAAATGTCAGGGAAAGACACATGGCTCTACATATTCCCAATTATTTCTTCTCTTGACCTAGAAGAAACTTTGTGCCACAGGATTCAGGGTACAGAAGAAAAGAAGATACTTTGAAGGGAGGATTGCTAAGCTGAATGTTGATCATACCAGTTCCAGAGTGGCTTTGAAATGACACTTTTGTCATGTTCATTGCTATAGTAGTTGCTACAATCTTTATCTGCTTTGACCAGAACCAACCAGACCTGAGATGTGGACCTCATATGCCTACTGAGACTATAGCAGGCAATATTTTGTGGAAGAGTTAGATCAGAAGCAAGATGTAGTCAGGATGCTCTGAGAACTGTCAGTTCTCAAAGGGACTGAGAGGGAAAAGGGACAACTCCCCTTATACAATGTTTCTTGTTCCCCACTTATATAAGTACCTGACCCTAAAAAAGAGATCTTGATGTACTGTTCCTTCCCCTAATCCTTTCCACTTATCCTCTAGGAATGATAAATATGGTTGGGAAGATTTATGAAAATGATCAGATTGAAAGCTCTGAGTCATTAACATATTTTCTTTATATGATAAAATATGTGGCTACACTATTAATTACATGTAGAAGAATAGGAAAGGAAATAGTTATGAATGAGGTGAGACTTTCAAAGAAGAAATGAAGGCTAAAGGAGAATTTTTCCTGTATTAGTAGTTTTGGAACATATTCTGTACCATACTCCTAGATCTGTATTGAACCTGGTAGGATGAGCATTTCTCTCCCTGGCTAATTTATTATTAAAGTGACAGCCTAGAGAAAAGGAGAGCAGTGAGCTGACTGCAGGTTTTTGTTGCTCACATGGTACCTCAAATGTCATTTGGGAAAACCCATCAAGTTCATATCCCACCTGAACTCACTGCCACAACTGTTTGAATGATGATGAAATAAAACACAAATAATTTTGAGAGGGAAGAAAAGGGAAAATAGACTAAAATATTGATTGAATTGCACAGAAAACCGACCAACCAATTTAAAATAAGAAGGCATACTTACAAAAAAAAAACAAATACAGAATATATGAATATATCAAATATCAAAATATCAAAGCAAGAGAAGATAAACCAGAATCAGTCCAAATTTTTTAGGAGAATTAAAGTTCCAAAATGAGTTAAGGCTTGGGAAAGTATGCTAAGTACAACTTAAAAACATTATGTTGGGGGAAAGAAGAATATTATAATTTGGAGAATGGAGTAGGAAAGAAACATAATAACAGTAAGTTATAGGCAGCAGGGAAGGAACTGGTAGATGAGAAAAGACTGGAGATTAGAGATAGAGGAGAAATATATACATGCATTTATGCAGACAAAATATATATTCATAATACACTCTATATGTGTATATATTTATGTTTGTTTGTATGTATATATATCTATTATGATATATGCATATACACACATAGATATTTCATATGTACATTCATGTCTATATCTTGTATAAACAGTGAAGATAGGCAGCTATTTGGTCCAAAAGGTGAAGAGAGGGAGGAAATTAGGGGGATTACTGGAAAAATTTCAAAGTATAATTGACATTTTTAAGATATTGGCAGCCTTGAAAACCTATCTTTTTAGCACCAATATTCCCTTAGTAATGTTAAATGGCTAAAAGTCATGGATTATGATCTAAGAAGAATTGTAATTGCACAGAAAAATTCATGGTCAGTATAGAAAGACTGAAAATATTACAAATGATTATGTGTGCATTGAGAAGTCACATGAAAAACATGAAATGATCCTTAAAGAAGGTGACAAACTAATAACCTGAGTGAAGCATGGGTAACTACACAATATTAAATGAATTAATGGAAGACCTCTAGTGAATTGAATGGTAGATAATTTCTGGAGAATTTGTGGGAAAGGCATGGATGAGAAAACAAGTAAGAATATAATTTTTCATGAGTATAGTGAAATACTAGTGAGATTGAAAAAATATTTTGTTTTCATACATATGTAAACCAGGTGTCAAGTATATTTGCATAAGATACTTCTTATCAATGGAAAATGATTCCTGAATTTTTAGCCCAGTACCCCCTTTTGATGTAGAGCAGTCTCATGACTCCACTCTTACAATCTCTTGAAGTCTTCCTTAGAAAAAGATGGAAGATTCTTTTGACAGAATCATGTGAACATATATAATCTTCATGGACAACACTTTTCCTCTCTCAACACATACCCTACACATATACATATATTATTTACTGACGAATTAACTCCACAAGCTTTCTGTTCTACTGATTCTTGGAGCATTTCTTATCAATCTACTTTATTTTAAAAAAATGTGTATGGTTAGTCTTTTTTTCTGGAAAGACTGAATTTCACAACAAGGGTTTATAGTATTCGGTGACAATATAGTTAGGGCAATGTCAGCTGCAATTAGGAGGAGCATGTGTAGAAATTAACTTTCACTTTGATTTGGATTCTGCACAAAATATGTTCAATCTCCCACTTTTAGGTGAATGTATACTTTCCTATAAATAACCTTCCATGTTGCTTACATACAAAAGATCATTGAAATAAATCATTTTCATTTTCTTATCTGACAGAGGATCTTGTTTGATAAACATGTGAAAACATATTAAAATTTTCTTTTTAAATTTAGCTGAAAACATTAAAACAAAATCTTCTCTCTTGTCTCAAATTTTTACTACATGCTTCCTTTAAGAAAAATGTACAAAAGTCCAAGAATGAAGTCTAATGTCCTGAAATTGAGATTGCTGGTAGAAACTATTTTAGGAGGAAGAATATGTCACATCTAGTTCAGATCATTGCTTTTCTCACCCCTGAAAAGTTTGGAGCAGAGTCCACTTAAAACAGTGGTCTCCTTTTCCATTCAAGGATTAAGATACTGATCACAGAGAAAAAGTCTTTTTGATTCCTTAGATGAGTGGTCAAGGAAGGAATCAATTGTTTCTGAATAACATTAAATGGTTGTTCTAGAATGCTTATCCTCAAACTGTATTTTAATATTTAACATCAACATGCCTACACATATTTCTTCAAATTGTCTTGGAGAGAGAGGCTTTAGAAGGCATCAGAAGACTATGGCAGTTTGGACGTTTTTCTCTCTAAATTAGAAATGATTGGATTTAGAAAAGGGATAAATTAAATTAGCTTCTTATAAATAAGTGCCTAAAACACAGAATGTTTTGTGTTTGTTGAGTGTTTGTTCTTCACATACTATAGGTAGTAACTGCTTTAAATATGTATTAATTCATTGTTGGTAACATTAATATTCTTTACAGACTGGTGTAATATAGAATAACCTGATATTTGAGGGTGATTTAGTGCCTTTTCACACAAATACACAGTACACATAATACAAATAATTATTATATGTATGGAAAACAGCTCTGGGTTTGGGAATAAAGTTACTTTTTGTAATTCAGTGCTAAATGCTATGTTTTATTTGTTACATCAGGACTACCCAAATTTCCCAGTAATACTTTGAAAAACAAAGCAATCAATAATAAATTACCTTGCCTCAATTTTCATCATTTTTTTCTTCTTGTAAATCTTTCAGCTGGCACGGCATAGTGGAGAGAGTCTTGAGCTTTAACTCATAGAGCCTAGACCAAATCCTTACCCTGGCACTTATTAGCTGTGTGATTATAAGTATAAATGACTTGTGAGCTGCCTTAATGGATAAGTATCTCACACCAATGATATCACAGGTCATTAAGATGTATGTTTCATAAAAGATCAGAGTTCAGACTAATTTAACTATTATTCTATAATAGCTATATATAATAGCTACATAGAAATAGCATTGATTATTTACACTCTTTTTCCATCTCTTTGGATAGTACAAATGCTATTGAGGTCCTATGTCAAGTTTTACCTCACTTACCCTTTCAGTCTTTGACTTTTTAAGAGGGATCCCTTCATACCAAGTTTTTTATTGCCTTGCCTTAGACACTCCAGGTTTGGAGTCATCTCCATGTTTTTAGCTTTCTGTAATGTACTCCTTCCTTTTTGCACAGGGATTGTGTTATTTCATCTTTGTGTGTTTTGAGTTTTGATTCTTTGTATTATGTGTACTGTGTATTTGTGTGAAAAGGCACTTTGTATATAATTGGTGCTTGATTAAATATTTATTGTATCAATTGGTTGAACTGAATGTAGTGGGCATTCATATAGAGGGTGGTAAAATTGGGTAGATCAATCTGTTGCTACTAACTTGGAGATATACTAAATGTGAAACTTTTAAGGGTTGTCATTATGATTTGATGCCATTTTCCCTATTTTTTTATTGTAAAAATAAAGATGATTGCAGTTTAACAAATAGATAATCATTCATCAAATCATTCCTGAATCAGTTGTATGGATACAGCCAAATCACCAACTTATTAGAACAACTTAAAGGTGAAAGAAAGATGAAAGAAAGTAAAAGAAAGAATACTTTTTTTTAAAGATAGCTTAAATAGGACAGACTATAAGAATTTCATATTGAAATTTAACTGAATAAATTAATTGCCATAATCAAAATACCTTATTTAGCTAATACTTGACTTTCTTTCCAAGTTGAAATAGAGATAAAGATATCTTATTTTTCTCTTCTTAACTTTGGTATCTTTATCTATAAAATTAGAAGTTTGGGTTAGATTATTCTAAACTCACTTTCAGTCCTATATATCTATAATCCTATTATAACAAGCTTTGCCTTCTTCAAGCTAGCCACAAGTTGGTTCTTCAGTGCTTGAGTGTTCTGGGAATGATGAAGTCTTTGCTTCTGACTGTCTATGTGTGACTCAACAGAGGGACTGAAATGCTTTTGGGCATAATAAGGCAATCCTCTTATTGACATAGAAGAACTATTAGTGAATCTTTCAAAAGTGGTGACTCACGGATGGTCTTGCTTTTCTCTTCCTATTTGCATAATGTACAAAGGCTGTCTGATTCTACTTGTGAAGTTGGAGAAGGGGAATAAGACAACTAATTGTTGCCCTTGTTTCCATCCCAGTAGCATAAAAGTCATTCTAAGGAGGCAACTATAGCAAGAAGCCACAACCAGGAAAGCTTGAAGCTGGGATCCTGGTTGCTTTTTCTACTTTGTTTCCCTGCATATAAGCAATGAAACAGCAATCCTAAAATGAATTAGGAGAGGGGGAAAGCTTATCCCTTGACCTGGCTTACCAGAAGACATAAAAGGAATTATATAGGCAGTGCACAGCCAAAGTAAAATGTAATATTATGCATTCAGCATCCCCAGAAACTGTTTTATGTTCCAGAGTTTAGATCTCAACCTATAATAATGGTTATAAACTATTGATAATCAGTCTTGTGAATGTGCACTTGTGAGAGTCTTTTGTGCCAAGCATTTCTTTTCTGTGTAGGAAATAAATACCTGGGCTAAAGCTGATTTACATTGTACAATGAATAACTTTCTTCTCCCTCCTTGGAGACCTTAGAAATGAGACAAACCTTAATTTAAAGTAAATCTCTAGTTTACTAGTTTAAGGGTACGATTAGCAAGTGTGAGAGAATGATAAGACTTTTCTTTTAGTTGGGCAAGTTTTCTCAGGACTGAATCTAGTCTATAACATATGCAGAGTCCAGAGAGATGGACCACTTAGTGGAGAGAGAGATCATGAAGCTCTCTTCTCTCTTTTTCCACCCGTGCAGCAGGGGTTCTAATTTGTTCTTTTTTTTTGGAAGCAATTGGGGTTAAATAACTTGTCCAGTGTCACAGCTAGAAAGTGACTGAGGCTGGACTTGAACTCAGTTTCTCATGATTTCAGGGCTATACATTAAACCATCTAGCTGCACCAGCGGCTTTATTTGCTAACTATTCTAATATATTTAAGGGTTTCATTCTTTTTTCTTTTCTATCCATTTTCATGACTCTAAAGTTTATCTTGTATTTAGTTTTAATATATTTTGTGTCTATTTACATGGATACACACATGATTTTGTTTCCTTAAACTCCTTGAAGGTAGGAATGAATCTTTTGAATGCCCAATGCCTGGCACATATTGACTGGAACATATTAGGTACTTAATAAACCTTTGTTGATTGATTTTTCCCATATATAGTGTCTCAAATATAGTAGGTACTTAAATGTTTGCAAACATGAATTTCTGTAAATTTTATTTATATTATGCTAAATTAATTTTTAGAAAAATCATTATTTAAATATGAACAAACTCAAGTCATCCTATATTTTACCTACATTCTGGGTATATGGAGTAGAGTAGTCCATTTTGGGAGTTTGTGCAACTGAGATATTCCTTAAAACTCTCTGATGATCCAGGAAGTAGCTTTAGCTCTGGAAGAAGCTGGTTCAACAAAGATTGAATGTCAGCTATGTGCTAGATGTGTACAAGGCAATGGATTAGATGCAGTCTCTGCCTCTTGGACTCATTGTAAAAGCACCACATCAGTGGTTTCTCAAAAATAAATAAAACAAGCTCTTTAAAGAAATCTGAGTTTTGATTCTTTCCTGAAACCTCTGCCAGGGATTTGGTATTTTGGCCAGAGATAAACTACAAAAGGTAACAAGCTGTCGTGAAGAAATAAGAAAGAAGCCAATCTAAAGAGTGAGGGACTTTATCATAGAAAAGAGAAGTCATTTATAGGTGGCTCACAAAGACTGCATAAACTAATCCTCTCTGTGGAAAATGTCATACCCAATAACTGCCTCTTTTGTGACTGCAGTATTCAAGGAAGTTTTGTTGATTTCTAGCAAGTATATATTTTGTGAGGACACTTATAGTACAAACTTGAAAAAAATATGGGGAAAAAGAACAATAAAAATAGGCAGTCACCAAGTAGAGTCCAGACATTCTTCTGTTCAATAATTTATATGGCAGATACTGGTAATGCCTTTAACCAGTAGCTATTTGTTATTTTTATTTGAAAATGATTACTTATTATTGCAAATGATACTGATAGATACAATGACTTTTGTTATAGAGATTCTTAGTAGTAGTTAGTTATGCTTCAAAACAGCCACACAGAATAACAGGACAGAAATGCCAAGAAAGCTGTCAGAAATAAATGTTTGGCTCAATGGAGAAGGATTTCTCTAAAATGATTTTTTGAATAACATTTCCTGCTAGTCTGAGTCTGTGAATGTTTCCATTTCCATATTCTGACAAAGAGTGGTAGCATAAACCCATCTGATGGGATAAATAGAATTAAATCTGAATGCTTCTTTGAACCATTGATAAGCTTATTCTAAAAAGGTTAGATCAGGGCTTCTTAAACTTCTTCAACTCACAATCCTTTTTTGCCTGAAAAATTTTTATGTAACCCTAGGTATATAGGTATATAAAATAAGCATACAAATCAAACATTTACTAATTATAAATCATAAAGAAATCTATTTTAAAGCAATTCTTTGGCATACATATAATTTTACCACTTATTAAAGACAAAAGCAAATTTCCATGCCAATGAAATGGATGTGCTGGTTTATTTTTACACATAGAATTAACTGTTGGTGGAATATTTAATAACTTTTACTGCTATCCAAATTTGTTATTTAATTATTTAATCTTATATAGGACTAGGATCCACAGTTTAAGTGGTTCTGAGCTAGAGAATTATTTTGATGGGGCCAATAAAAAATAGCTTTGTTAAGTGAAGGCCTCTTTATTCTCTACAACAAAATGTCTCTTTATGTGCCTTTATTACAAAAGGTATTTAATACAAGTTTGTTGAGCTGAACTGGATATTTACATGTGTAATACATTTCTTTAAGTAAAATATCATAATCTGTTAATTGGCAATCAATATATTTGTTGCCATTAAATCATTTTAGGCATGTTTAGTTTTTCAATAGCTAGATGGGACAGTAGATAGAGCTGGGCTTAGAGTTAGGAAGATGTGACTTTCAATCTGGCTTCTAATACTTATTAACTGTGTGACCCTGGGCAAATCACTTATTTTTATTTGCATCAGTTTCCTCATCAGTAAAATGGGAAGGAAAAAGAAATGGCAAATCACTCTGATATCTTTGTCAAGAAAACCTCAAAGAGGATGACAAAGAGTTGGTCACTATTGAAATGACTTGACAGAATAACAATGAGTCTTCATGATCCCATTTTTATAGTTTTCTTGGTGAAGATACTTTGATGGTTTGCCATTTTCTCCTCCAAAACAATCTATAATCTTTTGTACAATTCAGAGAATTTCCAAGAATACATAATGCTTGTTTACATCATAAGAGATATTATCTATAAAATATATAACTGGAAAAAAGAGATGAACTGATCACGTAGTGAAAGTGACAAATGGATAGCTGGTAGATAATAAAACATCTGAAGAAGGTATTCTTAGTTTTTTTTGGGGGGGGGGCATGGACTTTGGCAGTCTGATGAAGTCTATTTTAAAGCCCTTCTCAAAATAATGAATTTAAATGCATAAAATGAAAGAGCATTACAAAGAAATCCAATCTATTGAAATATAGTTATCAAAATGTAACCCCCACAAGTTTATATAATGAAGGCAGAAAACCCCTATTCTAGAATTGAAATTACATTTCCCACTTCTCTCTTGAATTCTTTATAAGTATTAATTGAATGACATAGACAAGAGTCACATAAGATAAGGCCAGGATGAGTTGTGATCTGCACTATTGGAGGGATTATCCACATGGATGAGATCATTGATTCATTGAAATAATGAATAATAAGTATAAGATTGTTATTTTCTTAAAAATTCATATCTTTGGATAAATGGATAAATTTGAATATGTATATATATTTTAAAAGCTATAACTGCATTTGTAATTCAAGAGATATTTTTTGTGTCTATTATATAAGGCCTTTTTCATGGAATACAAAGATAAAATAAGATCTAGATACTGCCTTATAGGAGCTTGTGATCTAATAAGAGGTTTTGACATTTAAACAAATCAAATAGAATGAATTCCTCTGATAAAAACCAGAATGTTATTGTAATAACTGACCTGTGCTGACTCTCAAGGTAGCTATTCTCAAAAAATTCATTTCTCATGGTGTTCAGTCAATTAGGTTCATAGAAAAAAAGCACAGAACAACACAAGAAGTCAAGGACCCAAAGCCCAGATTCAGGCTGTCCAAAGTAGTCCATGTTTGGGCTGTAATCAGCACCATGGGACAGAAGAGAGGAGTTCTCGTCTCACTCACAGGAAATCTCATAGAGATATTTCTAAATTACATATTTTAGAGAGAAGAACAAAAGAGTGAGTGGAAGTGGTTTCTCCCTTCAATGCCTACTCAGTGGGTGATCATTTATTTATTTGTTTATTTATTTTTAGTTCCCTGGTCAATTTATTTTCTCTCCTTGTCAGAGTTTGGGTGGGGGACCAAATGACCTTATGGCATCTCAGAGTGAGTAGTACTTCAGTACTAAGCACTTGTAATCCTTGTTGTCAATCAATAAATGTTTCATAGGCATCTATTATGTGTCAGACACTGTGTTAAACACCCAGAATAAGAAAGTTCCTCCTTTTGAGGTGTTTACATTCTAATGGAGGAAGATAACATACAAAAGGAAGCTAAAAAGGACAGAAAGGGAAAGTCTTGCTCAGGACATGATGGAAATAGAGAATCTGGTCTGGAGTAATAAAGATCTTAGTTCAAATTTAGCCTTAGACACTTCCTAGCAGTATGACCTTAGGTGAGTCTTAACCTCTGCCTCAGTTTACTTAACTGTAAATAAAGTATCTTAACTCCTATCTTCCAGACTTCTTGTAAGAATCAGGAAAGCTAATAATTGTAAAACACTTAGTACATTTCTGGCACATAATAAACACAATATAAACATTGGATATTATTTTTATTGTTATTATTATGAGGGTCTGAAATATTATTAATAGTTACTTGCCATGGAGAAGATCTATTTTGTGCAGACCTCTGAGTATTTATTTTTTTGCCATTCAAAAATCACTAGTTTTATTTCCTTCCTTCCTAAATATTGTTCATTGTCAGCTGACTTCTGTTTGGTGCTCAAGTTCTGACTAGAAGTGAAGTGTATCACTTTAATGAGCTCTGTCTTAGTAGAATAAATAGATTGGATACTAGATTCTGATTTTATGCAAAGCTTGTGCTTTTTAAGAAAATAGCTTGGAGAAAATGCCTTGTTGTGACATGTTTGTAGCTAATTCCTGAGACTGAAAGAAAGAGGGAGAAGAAGGGAAGGAAAAAGGGGAGGAGACTATTTGGAGGGGGAAAGAAAAGGGAGAAAGAGAGAGAGAGATACAGAGAGACAAAGAAATGGATAGATGGAGACAGAGATAGAGACAAAGACTGAGGGAGTAAAGGAGGGGAAGAGAGAGAGAGAGAAAGAGAGGGAGCGGGAGAATATTTGACTTGCTAATATTGTGGGGATACTCTTGGATAGATAATGTTAAGATAAGGTGAGAGGAGCTACTTAAAATGGATATCTATATAATATTTATATAAAATTGTCAAACATGGGTAAGAACAATAATCCACATTTATATAGAATTTTTAGGTTTACAAAGAATATTTCAGAATAGAAGGGGGTCAATAAGTTATAATGGTTTATAATTTCCTCCATGATGGAGCTCCTTATACCTATGCTGATTGTAAAGCATCTGTAATAGTAGATCTACTTAAGAGTGATGCCTATGGAAAAGTAAAGTTTACTTTTCTCATTTGACAGATGAGGAAACTGAGGCTTGGAAAACTCAGTGACTTGTCCAAATGTCAGATCCAAGACTTAAATCAAGGCATTCTTTGTCTGTGCTTTTTTCAGTATACAGTTGACCTCATCTATATGGATGAACCCTCACATTATTATAGTTAAAAATATAAAATCAAAACTGACAACATAATAATGATTTCAGCACAATGAGGCATAAGTACATAGGGCAACACAATTTTCTATGATGAATGAATAGTAATTCTGCAGTAACAAATACTGGAGTAATCAATAGATCTCATTCTTTGCAATCAGAACATTTGTTTATTAAAGAACTTTTGTTCTTTTTTGTATATACTCTCATGCATGTGTATCCATTTGTTTGTATTAAACTCTTCTATCTATAGAAAAGGAGTGATGGTTTGACTAAATTTAGTATTGGACAGAAACTTTACTTGTCATTTAAGGATCAAACAAGAGAAGATGCAAGTAAGGGGGGCTTTATAGCCTTGAAATAGTATGTAAATATAGACTATTTCATCAGGTGATTATTTTTAGGGTATTACATCTTTTTTTTTTTTCTTGCTAAAGCTGTTGAATATAATACAATAATAATGTGTACTTATATTACAATTTGTGATTATATGCATCATTTATTCAGTCAATAAGCATTTATTAAGCACCTACTTTATGTTAGGCAGTGTTAAATACTGAAATTACAAAGAAAAGTTAAAGATAGTTCCCATTTTCAAAAAGTTCCCAATCTGATGAGGATAAGCACATCCAGATATCTATGCAAACAAACTGGAAGCAGTATTAACAGGAAACAACCAACAGAGAAAAGGCACTAGAATTAAAAGGTATTTAAAGGTGAGATTTTATCCAGGAATTGAAGGAGACTAAGAAAGGCAAGAAGTAGAGATGATGAGTAAGGAGAACATTTTAGGCACAGGGATCAATTAGTATAGACACTGAGATTAAGGAGATGTAGAGTCTTATTTGAGGAAAAACAAGGAAGCCAATCAGTTAATTATACAGTATGGGATAGGGAGTTGGTAAAATATAAGACTGGAAAGGTAGGAAGAAGCCAGATTATGGAGAACTTTGAATGTCTTTTTATATTAAAGAGCAAAAGTGGGAAAGGAGAACAAAGACCAACTAATTCAACCTCCTCATTTTTACAGATGAGGAAAATGTGGTCCATGAAGGTTAAATGATTTATTGAAGAATGCACAAGTAGTTAACACAAAAGGCGTGATCTGAATTTCAATTCTCTTATTCTAGGAACAGAGCTGTTCTTACAGTATTATTTCATTTGGTTCTAAAAAAGTTTTATAAAGTAGCTAATGAGAATATTATTGAATCAGTTTTAACTATGAATAACAGATTAAAATGATTAGATGACTTGTTTGAGCTTTCATAGCCCAGTGATAGTGCAGCTATTAAATGTCTTACACCTAGAGTTAGCCAGATGACACAGTATATAGAATATTAGGGTAGTTTTGAGTTGGGAAGACCTGAGAGTATATATGAAAGGATGGGTTCTGGATACTTTAGATGTACCTGCCTTTATTTTCTTCCCCGTTCATTCACATTGTATCTGGAATATTATGTTCTGTCCTGGATACTGATGGGGGTTGAGGTCCCTTTAAGATTCCTTTCTGATTTCCCAACCCCCATGAATGACCTTGATTCACAAATCCTGGTCAAAAAGCATCCTTTTGAATATCCAGGCCCAGCTCCCCACCGAATCTGAGCTGGCTTGGGTTTTCTCAGCCCCCACAAACAGTTTCTTCCTTATCTGAAAAGCCCACCAGAACTTGGCACCACCTACAATCTCCTTTTAGGTATAAAAGAGACAAGCTGGAGCTCTCTCTTTGCCCTTCCCCCCAAACATGGTATCCTTCCGACCATGTAAGGGTTCCTGCCCGCCCAGCGGCCACCTTCGGCCCTGGCGTCTTTCTAACTGAACTTTACTTCCAAATTTCTACAATAAATCTTTTATTTATCAATCTAGGTTTTCGGGCCTGTAAATTCATTTACAGGGGACACTGCGCCTCATGGGATTATTTTACTATCTCTGCGCTGACCAATGGGGTTCCCCCTTTCCTTTCCCTCATCAATACCATATTTTAAAAAGAAAATTTAGAAGTGGAAAATTGTCCAGAAGAAACCAACCAGGATTGAAAAGGGCATTGATTAATTAGTTAGTTAGCAAAGATTAGTTTGTGAGGACTTGTTGGAACTTCTCACAGTTGACATAACCTTCAAGAATATGGGATTACTTCCATACCACAAAGGGGCTTCTAAGAAGAATTTTAATGTAGGTATAGGCAGCAAAATATAATATGTTAATACAAGTTCCAAACATTGATCAATCTTCCTAAAAGGCAATGTGTTTTGAAATCACAGAAAGTAATTAAAGAATTTGTCTTTTAACTATTTTAATGGAGAGCATTTGTAGAAAGAACATACCAATGATACCAATTGAATGACTTATCAAAAAGTCAACTTATTGTCAAATTTCTGAAGAAAAATGACTAGTAAAAAGGATAAGATATGAATTAAAAAGAAACTATTCTGCTGGAATTTAAATTTCCTGATGGTTTGGTAAAAACAAACTTTTAAAGAAAATCTTAGTAGCTAAATAAAACACATGGGTGAATGAATCTAGTCATAGCATTTAGAGCTGTAAGAAACTGTAGAAATCACCTAGTCCAAACCCTTTCTTATACAGTTGAGGATACTAAGGCTAGAGAATTTGTGACATACATAAGAATCTGAAACTTAATTAAAAATGTAATTTTTTTAAGCAACAAATTTAGGTATATTATAGGTCAGCTATCATTTTCCAAACATTAACAAATTAATTTGATAAAAGTTTAATATAATATCACTGTATAATGTTAGTATTGTTTCTGTTTCACAGTCTGTTATAGAGGTGGCACTAGAAATAGTTGTTTATGTGGATACTACCAATTTGTGATATGATAAACATTTATTAAGCATTTCCTGTGTGTCAGGTATTGTGCTAAATGGTAGGGATGCAAAAAAGAAATAGGACTATCTCTGCCTTCCAAGAATTTATAATCTAATGAGGAAAGACAATACACAAAAGTAATCTAAATAATGGATTAAGGGATGGGGAGTTTGCACCAGAAAGGGACAAGATGATTAGGTTCAATTGAAACCAATCAGAGTAACTGATGGAAAATGAAGAGAAGGATGAGATTTTGAACCTTCTAATTCAGGGATACTATGGGAGGAATTTTTTCTCCATTCCCTAGCCCTCCAAACAGAAGGATAGAAACAACTGAATCTTCAGGTGGTCTGATGTGTACAGAGTCCAGACTTGGAATCAAGAAAACTTTAGTCCAATCTAGCTTCCCTAATTGTGAAACCATTGGCAAGTCATTTAATCTCTGTTGACCTAAACTATAAAATAGGGATATCTTGAACTATATCTTATCACTGGACCCAGATGGCTGTGGAGGGAAAAGTGAGGCAGGTGACCTTGCATAGCCCTTCCTTACTTAAATCCAAGTCACTTGCATGTCACAGCACCACTTCCCTGATGTCATGGTCCTCTTCAAGAAGGAAGGACTTGCAACAACAAAATAGGGGTAATAAAAACACCTACCTCCCAGGATTACTGTGAGGATCAAATGATACAATAATTACAAAGTGTTTAGCATAGTGTCTGGCACTTAGTAAACTATTATTATTATTACTGATGAGGTGTGAGTATCAAAGTTGAAGCAATTTCCATGATGAGCTTACTGGTGTCTTCCTCTTCTATCTTCCTTTAGAGGAATAATATAGAGTCTTCCTCTCTATCCTTCTCCCCTATTCCTCCCGGTTTCCTTCCCTGCCCTTCCTTTCATCACTGAGAAAAAAATGTCACTTGCAATCACCAGTTGATTGTCATGGTTGTTACCTACTGGAAAAGAATCAAGGGACAAAAATAGTCAAAATATAGATTCTTCAGCAGAGGGAGTCACTATTCTGATTGGAATTGTGCTTTTAGCTCTTACTTTTGGTACTTTTCTTTCTGATTCTTGATTTCCTCATTTGTAAAATGGCTATAATAATACTGTAGTGCTTATTCCCACAGGTTTGTTAAAGAAGATCAAATAAGATAAGCACTCTGTAAGCCTACATCAGTGTTGGCAGGTTTATTGTTATTGTTGTTATTATTACTATTTTAAGTTGCTATTATTACTATTTTAAGTTGCTATTATAAGAAGGCATATATTAGAATGGTAAAGTGAAAAGAACACCAAACTTACAATTGAAACTCCTAAATTTAAATCAAACATTACTTGTTTTAACTATATGACCTTAAGTAAGTCACTTCTCCAAACTTCAAGCTCTTTATCTATAGAACTAGAAAATCATACTTTTATTACCAAAGTAGCTATGTAAAAGGCCATGGAAATATGAGTTTTTTTTAAAAAAAATTCCAAGCATATCTTCTTAGAAATATAATGATCTATGAAAATTCCAAAAGACTCATGGAGAGACAATACTATTCACATCCAGAGAAAGAACAATGGAGTCTGAATGCAGTTAGAATCATACCATTTTCATTTTTTTGTTGTTTTTTCTCTCTTGCAGTTTTTCCCTTTTGTTCTGATTCTTCTTCCACAACATGACTAAGGTATCACCTCCTTGATGTCATGGTTCTCTTTGAGAACGAAGAACAAAAACTGTTGAAACATATTTAATATGAGTGTACATGTATAACCTACATCAGATTGCTTGCTGTTTTTGAGAGGTAGGAATAGAGACAGGGAGAAAATAATGGAAATCAAAATATTATAAAAGTAAATGTTGGAAACTATTAAATTACACAAAAAACAAATTCCTAGCATAAAAGATGCTGAGATCATTTTTGTTTTCAGTGATTAGTCTGAAATAAGCTCTTTGAAATTTAATTACTGGCCTATTTCTAAGTCAGACAGACCAAAGACAGGGACTGCCCTGGCTGGGAGTAAAGTAGGGTGAGGTAGAGGAAGGATCATAAGTGAATTAAATGACAACTAACTTGGGAATGTGAAGGGAATGAAGGGCAAGGCTGGCCTTTGGCAAAATTTTGTTATGGGGATGTTTTTCTTTGATACTTTTTCTTTTTGATCACCCTCTCTTTCTCCTTCTGCCAAAATTGTTGTCCCATGTTGTCTTCCACACAGAATAATGCTTTCCCTACATTGTCTCATGTTTCAAAATTACTTTTTGATTTCCTGAAAATCTGCCACTTTCTTAGTTTTCAGTTTTAGAAAAGCAATTTGATCCAATTATATTATCTCTTATCATGTTAATCATCTATAAACCTTAAAAATAAATAATCTAGTGAATGGTTTTTTTCATGACATTCTCTTAAAAAAAACTGCCAGTTGCTCTCTATTGCCTATAGGATGAATTACAGACTTATTCATCTTTTATCTAATGTGCTCCATCCACAATTTGGCCCTAATACTTTGTGTAAGATCATAGATTTAGAGTTAGAAATGACTTTAAAAGGCCATTGAGTATAACCACATTAAGTAATGGGATGAGGAAACTGAGGCACAGAGATAGTTAATTTAATGATTTGCCCAGGATCACCCAGGTCCTGTGTGACATAGGATTTTAATCTGGGTTTTCCTGACTCCATGTCCAATGCCCTGCATTTCTAACTTTACCAAATATTGTTTTCCTTCACATTCTCTATTTTATTGAATTGAACTTATTTCCTGAGTTCATCTCATCATCCCTTCCCTTTGAGCCTTTGCACAAATCTCTCCTCATTACTGAATTATTTCTAATTTCTATCTGCTGAAAAATTCTTTTCCTTCAAGTCAGAGATCACTTGCCTATCTACCATGAAACCTTCCAAAGATTTTATAGAAATCATCAGTAATTTGATTTATGTGAATGTTAGAATAACTATGACAATAACAATTAAACATAGAATTTACTGTGTCAAATTAACTTTGCTATTTAGTTTTCACATTACACATTTACACTTAGTCTTCTTCATTTGAAGCTCATAGAGAATTACTAGTTTTAAGTTTCAAAGAATGTAATGTATTACAGAGACATGGTTTATGCATGGATTAGGAGGCCAGGGGTCTAATCCTAGTCTTGTCATTACTGTACTATGTGATATAATCTCTCTGGGCATTAGGATTTTTTCCCCTATAAAATAATAAGGTAGTATTGGTTCCCATTTTTTTTTTTTGTTCAGCGAACTCCTTTTAGCATTTCCAGGGTAATTTAGTATACTACTCATAACATTCTTCATAAATATGTTCTGTTTAGGAAGTTAGTAGGGGAAGGTGATACAACAGTGGCAAGAGAAGACCAATACTTTAATTTCTTTAAAATCAACACTAGCAATGAATATTTGAACTTTAAAGCAAATTGCCTTTCAATATTTGTTAGGACTTTAATTTAGACCCAAGCATTCTTGTACTAATAATGATACATGAAGAAATACTAGGAGCAAAAAAACAATTCTAGGTTTTGTTTTTCAGATCAATATTTCTTCCTGGTATTCTCTTCAAAGATGGTTTGATTCCTATCATTTGTCTATTCAGATTATTGCTGGGTTTTATTATCAGAAGCTCCTTGGATAGCATTTCTTGAAATTATTTCCTTTTTACTTTTTTATTGTATAATTTTATTGTTGAAAGGATGACTGGATTGTAATTAGGACTTGAATAACTTAGCTAATCTTTGTTAGGAATTTAACTTCATCAGATAAATGAAATAAGTATGAGTAGTAACTTGATGCAGAAATAGCAACAAAACTAATTATTATGGTGTGTTTTGCAATATATTAAATAGAAATGATAAGTAAAGTATCACTTTTTTCCTTTAGACATTTTTATTGTTTTTGAATAAATCAGTTAAATATTTCATGCTATAGTAAAAAAGCAAAGTTATATATATATATATATATATACATATATATATATATATACATATATATATATATATATATATATATATATATATATATATATACACACAATTTTGCTGGTCTTATTCATAAATTGAGAGTAATTTTTTCTCCAATCTTCTGATTGTTTTTATATATATATTGTATAGACTTATATGTATACATGTTGACTTTTGTTACACTATAAATTTCTTCAAAGCTTTTTTTCTTCTGTCTATTTTTCTTTTAATAGATTTTTATTGATATCTTTTGTTTTGCTGAGTGCCTTGCTCATGGTCATACAACTTATAAATGTTTGAGGCCATATTTCAACTCATGTATTTTTAACTCTAGGTCTGGCACTCTATCCACTGTACCATCTAGCTGCCTAAGGATCATCTAGATTTCTCCTTCTTTTCCTCCTTATGGAGGACCAGCTTCTGAAAATGTATAACATTGCATGTAATTTTTCCTGACTGTGGACTCTAATCTCTATCATGTCTGAGGGAGGTTTCTTTTCACTTCTCTCTTTTTTTGAGGACAAATTTTTTTTCTTTATAATTTCACAGCATTCGGTTTGGATTGTTTTGTGGTGGTTATTCTCTTCATTACATTATTATATTTGAATTGATTGTTTTCCTGGCCCTGCTTACTTGATTTTGCATCAGTTCAAGTAAATTTTATGCTCCCCCATATTCATCATAGTAGTTGTTTTTTACAGTAGAGAAATATTGTATTATATTCATGAACTACAATTTATTTCTTTTATTCCAACTGATGGGCATCTAGTTGTTTCCGGTTCATTGCTATCATCAACAATGCTGCAATAAATATTTTGGTATATTTGAAACCTTGCTTTTTGCCAATGTCTTCTTTGGGCTATATGTCCATTAGTTGATTTTATGAGTCAAAGTATGGTTATTTTGTATTGTCATTTTTTTCATTGTATAGCATACAGCACAATATTTAACATGTTGTAGATACCTAATAATGATTAATTATATATTGATAAAACAATAACTGATATTTGTAGAGATTTTTATGTTTGTAATGTGCTTAGCATATTTTTTCTCATTCACTCGTGAGCAACCACAAATTACATATTCAAAGTATCATTTTCCTTCATTTTACAGATAAGGAAACTGAGGCTCTGAGAAGTTAAAAGTTATAGCTATGATTATACATGGTATCAGAGGTGGGATTTTCACCTTGGCTTTTTCTGACTTCAAGTCCAGAGCAGATAGCTTTAGTCTCAGCATCACTGATGACTGTAAGACTGGAAAACAATGCTTTTTATAATGCTATGAAATGTGCCCAACTGTTATATATTTAGAACAAAGTTTTATGGAATAGAATGTTGTTTTATGTAAAATAGCAGCTTTCACACTTCAGGTAAGATAGGCTTTATAAAGCAAAGCATTAGGTGTGAAATGCCACATTTTTATTCTGTTTATGGGATTCCAAAAGAACCATGATATTGCTTTTGCTTTAAAATATAATTTGCAGCAATGTGTCTGAAGTTTAACTGCATCTGGGCCATTCTGAAAAGAGTTTCTTTATTAAAGTAGCCACCCTTCCCCTTTATATCTGTTTTCTACTTCTTAGAGATTGTGGGTTGCCTTTGGATTTTGAAAAGATTCTGAAACATTTCCACCTAAGGTAACCTCATGTTTACAGACATGAGTCTAAAGTAATTTGCCACAACACATGATGCTATTAATGGCGTTAGGGCCATGATTAAGGACTCCTTTCCACACTGTCCATGTATACGAGCTATTTTGAGTTTGTGTTTATAATTCCTACCTATAGTACTTCAATTCAATTGAATCCAATCTTTTTGTTGTGCAGTTTTTTTGACCCCTTGTGAGGCCATTTAATATTTTGGCTTTCTTTTCTTGGCAAGATACTGGAATAGTTTGTCAGTTTATTTTACAGATGAATAAACTGAGGCAAAGAGGGTTAAGTGACTTGCCCAGGGTCACACAGCCACTAAGTGTCTAAGGCCAGATTTGAACTAAGAAGAGTCTTTTTGACTCCAGGCTAGGGACTCTATCCATTGAGCAATCCTTAATCTAGTCCCATCTAGTTTAATCCAATCCAGTTGAATTCAATTCAATTATTAAATATTTGTATTGTTTCTTTGAATCATGCTTGGTGATTGGGTATACAAAAGCAAAAAAAATAGCAACAACAAAAAAAATCTTTTTTAGTTTTTTTTTCAGACTTCCAGCTGTCATTTTATAAGGTATCTGGCTCCTGAAGGAGCTTACTAGAGTTTCTCTTTAGATTTCTTAATCATTACTTGATGTCATGGAGTATATGAGAGAGCAAAGCTCCTCTAGAATCTTTTAAAATTTCCATCCTAACTGAACATACAGTATTATTTTAAAAAGCACTCCAGAAGATTAGAAATAAGTTCTGCTCTTTAGGTTTCTGTATATTTAAGGCTTTCGTTCATAGTGACCATACAAATACATATCACCTGCTGGGAAAACATTACTTTGAAATATAATGTACTTGAGGCTTAGTGAAAGGGAAAATGATTTCTTCAGGATTCTCACTGTTTGTTCTTTCTATGCTTTTGCAATTTTGATGTGAATAGCAATGAATTAAATTAGCATTCATTTTGGAAGTCTTTGCAGTACTACTAGTAACCTGTTTATTCCCAGAAGGTTACATCTTGGATTTTTAGGAATAATTTGATTTGATTCTCATATCACAAATACTTACATGAGAAGAGGGAACACTCATTTTCAACTCTTATCTCCAGCAACTTTTGCTAAAGTGTATAATCATCTGTTTAATGGATTGAACTTTAAAGAATCGACTATCAATTTATTTCACTTTTGGAAAAAAAATGGAATTATTTTCTCTATCAACAAGGGCTAAAGAAGCACATTGAAATTTTTAAGTCTATTTGAAAGGAATAGCTATTTTGTTATATTACCCAACTATTATCTTTAATTATGGTCTCCATGTCAAGGAGGAAATCTTTTGATTAAGTTAATATCTCTTGATTTGTTCTACCATCAGAAACAGATATAATTTTCTTCTCATCATTGGAAAGACTGAAAAAAAATTCTGTTATTTCTAATAAGAGATTGTAAACTTTCTAAAAATATGTTAAGCAAGTGTCAAAAGTACAGGATTATAGCAAACAATTTATCTTCCAGTATTTCTGCATTCTTGGAGTTTCTGGATCACCTGGTTCTTTTAGTTAGAGCTTCTGCTAAAGCACTAACTCTGAGTTCCTTTTTTCCCCTACTAGCTTCCCACTCTAGTAAGAACAGTAATAACAACACAGACTTTTATCAGAAAACACAAGTTAGAGTGGCTGATTGGGTTGGGAGAAGAGAATGTAGAGCAAACTGGAGAAGAGGAGGGGTCAAAGAAGACTTTCAAAGGTGACTGTTTCTGAATTTGAGGGAGATCTGAAAGAAATTAAAGTTATTTCTTGTAGATATTCTAGGGCACTGAACCATAAAGCCCCAGAGCTATTTTCCCAACCCTTTATGTCACAATCCATGTTTTCTCTCAGTGTATTAAGGGAATGTGTTTGATTATTAAATATCAGAAATAAAATCAAACAAAAAAGAAATCATAGTTCTAGATAGATAATATTCTTTTCTACCTCTAAAAGAGGTAAAAGAACTCTGTGAGCAGGACAGGAGTTTTACTGCATGTAGACTTTTAAATGGAAGATGGAACTGAAGGGTAGCATTTGGCAACGGTAGCAACAAGTTATATGATGATGATTAAAGTCCTGAATTAATTTTGTGGTATAAATTCAGGAATTAGAAGCTAAGCATGATAGGATGGCTTCTATAGTTAAGCCTCTTCTCTATAGGCTGATTTCAGACTGAGGCTGTTTTTCCTCCCTGTCTCTTTAAGACCTGAATAAGAGTTATGAAAATTTTAACTCCTTTAGTTTCTCCTTGTCTTTCTCTGTCTATGTATCTCTCCCTTCCATCTCTTCCTCTCTCCCTTTTTCCCTCACTCCCTCTTTTCTCTTTCTGTCTCTGTCTGTCTTCCTCCCTCACTCTTCTCTCTCTGTTTCTCTCTCTGTCTCATCCTCCTTTCCTCCCTTCTCACTTCCTCACTCCCTTTCTCTCACTTGCTATCATTCTGTCTTTCAACATCTGTTATTTTTTTTAAAGCTATTTCTCCTTAGCAATGTGAATTTACATAAAAACTGCAATCAATCATAATTTCTTTGTGTGGCGTACATGTCTGTTCAATAAATGTATTCCAGGATAGGGTAAATGGAGGATGCTCGTGATTAATTGGAAAATGTAGAACTTAAAATAAAGACAGCAATGGACAGAGTACTGGACATGGAGTCAGCAAAATCTGAGTTCAAATTCAACTTCAGATACTTACCCTAAGCAAGTCATTTAATCCTGTTTGCCTCAGTTTCCTCATCTGTAAAATGAACTAGAAAATGAAATGGTGAATAATTCTGGTGTCTTTGCCAAGAAAACCTCAAATTGGTCTTGAAGAGTCATTTAGACTAAAATGACTGAAAAGAGCTTAAAATAGGTCAAGAGATTAGTTTTCTCCCCTTGATGGTCAGGATTTGACTGTAAATTGATGCTTTCATAAGTTTAAAATATGAGATGATCATAACTATTATGATTATGAATAATTTTTGATTAACTTAACAAAATCCAGAACTAATCTGGATCCACGACTTTATTTTGCCCAAGGATAACAAAAAACGAGTCATTGGTGTAACCAGACTCAGACTTTTGGTTGCCTTCCTTCTCCAAATGAAAGCCAGGATAGAGGCCTGAAAGAACAACAAAAAAGTTCTGCCTCTTGAAGTAGCATAGGAAGGACAATGGTGTGGTCTGAGAAAAAATTTCCACATTTGAAATAGAGTGAAAGACAAGTGAATGAACAGTCATAACTCAATATATAGTCAGGGCATCTAGATAATATAGTAGGTAGACTATGAGACACAGAATTAGGAAGATCTGAGTTAAAATTCAGCCTCAAATACTACCTATGTGACTCTTGCCATGTAACTTAACCTCTGCTTCCATTTCTTCATCTGTAAAATGGGTATAACCTATTAGGGTTGTTATTTGGTTCAAATGAGTTATTAATTGCAAAGCACTTAGCTTTTTTTTTTTTTTTTGAAATATGATTGTAGCCATTTAAGTGTTTGGTTTTATATATGTTTATATGGGTATATATTTAAAAGAATATAATTGAATACAATTGAGAAGCCCTTTTTGAACAATTATTGAAATTTATAAAACAATTTAAAAGTAGCAGACCATTTTACATATATAATCATATTTGAATCTCACATAATCATATGTGAAGTGGGTATGGTAGTAATTATTTTCATTTTATAGATGTGCACTATTGATTAGAGAAATGCAAATTAAGACAACTCTGAGATACCACTACACACCTCTCAGATTGGCTAAGATGACAGGAAAAGATAATGATGAATATTGGAGGAGATATGAGAAGACTGGGACACTGATAACATTGTTGGTGGAATTGTGAACTGATCCAACCTTTCTGGAGAACAATTTTGAACTATGCCCAAAGGGTTACCAAACTGACCCAGCCTTGTCTCTACTGGGATTATATCCCAAAGAGACCTTAAAGAAGGGGAAGGGTGCAAAAATGTTTGTGGCAGCTCTTTTTTGGTGGCTAGAAACTGGAAATTAAATGGATGCCCATCAATTGGAGAATGGCTGAATAAATTGTGGTATATACATTCTGTAAGAAATGACCAACAGGATGATTTCAGAGAGACCTGGAGAGACTTACATGAAGTGATGCTAAGTGAAATGAGGATGACCAGGAGATCATTATACACAGCAACAAGACTATACTATGATCAATTCTGATGGATGTGGTTCTCTTCAACAATGAGATATTTCAAACTAGTTCCAAGTTTTTAGTAATGAAGAGAGCCATCTACACCCAGTGAGAGGACCATGGGAACTGAGTATGGACCACAGCATAGCATTTTCACTCTTTCTGTTATTGTTTGCTTACATTTTTGTTTTCCTCCTCAGATTTTTTTTCTTTCTAAGTCCGATTTTTCTTGTGCAGCAAGATAATTGCATAAATATGTATACATATATTTGATTTAACCTATATTTTAACATATTTAACATGTATTGGATTACCTGACATCTGGGGAAGGGGGTGGGGGGAAGGAGGGGAAAATTTGGAACAGAAGGTTTTGCAAGGGTCAATGTTGAAAAATTGCTCATTCGTATGTTTTGTAAATAAAAAGCTATAATAAAATAAAAAAGACATTTTATAGATGTGGAAACTGAGACCCACTGAGAGGCTTAATGCTTTGCCCATGATCAGTAGAACAGCTAGGTAGCTCAGTGGATAAATTGTCAAGACTGGAATCAGGATGATCTGAGTTCAGATCTGGCCTCAGACAATTACTAAGCTTGTGGCTCTGTACAAATCATGTATCTCTGTTGATCTCAATTTCCTCATCTGTAAAATGAGCTGGAGAAAGGAAATGGCAAACCATTTTGGTATGTTTGGCAAAAAGACAAAAACAAAAACAAGAAAAAAAAGAGGAATTATGAAGAGTCAGACATCATCATCACCAACAAGATAAGGCACTAACCACAGAATGTAGGGACAGGAAAGGTGCCTTCAAAAGAACATGTTAAGGTAAGGAATGAGGGGGTTCCTGGACAGAGAGGCCTTGGCTATTAGAACATTTTCCTTTTTAGACCTTTCCTGTGCAGGGAGAGAGACCCTGACACATAGCAAGACTGTGACTATGAATGACTCAGGTTACAACAGAGTTCATGTAGAGAGTGGTCATGGCATTTTTCATATATTTGTGCATATCTATGTGTGAGAAAACCTATCATCTGCCAGATTCTCACTTTGAGTAATTATTATTGATAGCTTGGTGCCAAACTTAGTTGTTTCTACATGTAGAAGGCATACAAGTGGATGTCAATAGTCATTCCACTTCTGAATTCTAGGGGAAAGTCAAACTAGCTCTATCTAGTTACAATTCTGGATAAAGGCAGGATTCAAATTTATGTCTTTTCTTTTTTCTTTACATTGAATTCAATATTCTATTTGCCATATCACAAATGGAGTTTGAAATAGCTTTATAATATGACATTATAAAATATTTTAAGTAACCAGTTATCAATGATTTATGAAGCACCCTCTATGTGCCAGATATTATCTAAGGGTTATAGCCACAAAGGAAAAAAAAAGAGTGATGTTCAACTATGAATGACTTTGAACTTCTTAGTAATACAATGATTCAAGACAATTCCAAAGGACACATGATAGAAAATTCTATCTATATCCAGCAAAAGATCTGTGGAACCTAAATGAAGACTGAAGCTTACTAATTTTGTTCCCTATTTTTTGTATATTTTTTCCCTTTTGGTCTGTTTCTTCTCTCACAACATGACATAGAAATAGGTTTTATCTATATAAAATGCTTATCATCTTAGGGAAAGTAAGGAGTGAGAAAATTTGAGACGGAAAATTTTTAAAAAATTAAAAATTGTCTTTACATATAATTGGAAAAACTAAATACTATTGAAAAAGAAAACAAAGTCATAGTTATGTCCATCCAGGAGCTTATATTCAATCAGATACATAAATAAATTCAAATATTAATACAATATCTCCCTCTGATCTCTATGTTTAATCCAATGGGATGAGGGAATATTTGGGTTTGTATTTTTTTCCTTCTTTCTATGAATTGGCTCATTCATCCTGGCATTCATATAGTTGGGGGAATAGCTCCCTGGCTGAGAATGATTAACTTCCTCCTGCAAATGTCAGCATTACTTTTTTATGAAGGGCATGCCATGGGCTAGAGTATACTGGTTTCATGTTATCACAGGCACTCCAGGGTCCTAGGGATACTTGGGCTTTGACCTAATGCCTTGCTCCATACCTAACACAATCTGTCATTGTTATTCCCTTGTACTCTATAAAACCACATATGGAAGAGTTCACTTCAGTCTGAACTTTGGATAATACATTCTGAAAAGAAATAACTCAAATGTTACCTAAATACCAGGAGCTGATATAGCAAAAAGAAAAAAAAAGTCTTCTCTCTCTGGTATAATTCAATAGCACCAAGAATGGGATTAAGATGAGCCCCCTTGAGTAGAGTGAATTTTTGTATTGAAAAATGTTGTTCGGTAGAGATCAGTTCCTATCAGTTGGAGATATTCCATGTGTGCAGATAAAAACTGGATTGATTGTTCATGCTTTGGTCCTTTCTGGAAGGCTAAGATTGAGCAAGTAGTATGTGAGGTAAATGACATTCTTTTTCACAAAGGTATAGATTGCTGTTTGTGATAATTTCAATAACAACAATGGGATTCTGCTTTGACTTGTCATCAATCATTGTATTTACATGCTATTTACATAATTTTGCATATTAGTTATATAATAACAATTAGAATTATTTAATGCAAGAGTGCTTGAAAACAGAAATCTAGTTTAAGTAGCATAATTGCTTCATTTTTCGATAAAGAATTCCTTTTAAGAATGCTACTTTATAATCCATTTTAATGTTTATTATAGCTATATTTCATTTGGTTCTAGGAATTGAGGAAATATCTTATTGCTAAAATGTACTATTATTATACAATTATACTCATTACCAACAAGTATTAAGCGGATATCCACAGCTGAGAAGCTGTGGACTAATAGGCCTTGGGTAAATCAAGCTACATGATGAAAGAATTTATTGCTACTATATTGCTGATGTTTATAATCTGCAATTAAAAGCCTGAGTTCCATGAAAACATGAAAGTCAAGGACTTGCATCTGCCCACAAGTCAGGTACAAATATAAATATTTGGAGTGGAGTTGTCTCTAATTTTTACATTTCATGTTTCTTTTGAGCTACTGCAACATTTACATTTAGGTAACATTTAGGATGACTATGGATAAAGAGAGACAACATGGTATAGTAGGTAGAGAGTGGCTCTTGGACTTAAGATCTGACTTCTAGTCCTACTTCATACAAATATTGAACTAAACTTTCCTCTAAGGTCTAACTCTTATAATATGTTAGAGATCCAAGTCTGTGGAGGTAGTCTCCACTGTGAATTTCTCACAATGATGAAGTTACACAATTACCTTCCTCTCACATTTATAAAGAAAAGGGGAAGTCATTTCAATTATTTATATAACTGTAAACCGTTGAATATTTTCTTTTCAAGAATACTTTTAGGAGTTGGGATAAAAGCTCTAGTCATTGATGTTAATGAAAATAATAGAATGTTATTATAATTTAGTGAAATCTACTTGCAGAAATAATTACTTAAGTATATCAGGGAGGTTAAAAACAATAACAGAATTAATGTATTTTTCTTAGGAAAAATGCCATTGGTTTATTGCACATTTCTTAAGAGGTGAAGGCAAGAATATGAGAGAAGATTGTGTTTCAATGTCCGTTACTGGGATGAAAGATTAAAGAATGAAGGGATACTGTGAAGATGAAAGAGGAGAGAAGTAATTAGGTTCTTTGCTGTCAGAAGGAAGTAGGACAATAAAATATTAGACAAATATCAAAGGTTGACAGTAAAAAACGTATTTTCCCTTTTACAAATGATCAGTAGGAAGAATGTAGTTAAATTCCATCTTGTGTGTGTGTGTGTGTGTGTGTGTGTGTGTGTGTGTGTGTGTGTGTGTATGAGAGAGAGACAGGGAGAGACAAAGACAGAGAGATAGAGACAGAGAGACAGAGACAGACAGAGATAGAGACAATGAGAGACAAAGGGAGATAGATACAGAGAGACAGACACACACACACCAAAAGAGACAGACGGAGACAGTAAAAAAGAAAAGACACAGAGGAAGGGGAGGGAACAGTGTGTTTTGGGGGAGGGAAAGAGACAGTAGGAAGAGGAATGAATTTTCATATAAAAAATGCTTGCATGTAGGAAAGCACAAGACAGAAAGAAGAGTTTTAAGCTGAGGGAAGCTTATTGATTAGGGAAGAGATAGAAGTGATATTTATTTGGTTTTAGTTATAAGAGAGCATGAGTATCAAAGTAGTTCTTGATAAAGAAGAAATTTTAAAAGTCTCTAGGTTATTATCAATCCAAAAAGTATTTATAAAGAGTTCACCATATGCCATTTTGTTAGGTTCTGGAAATAGACACAAGTCAATATCTTCAAGGAACATATTTTAAAGGGATAACATTATATAAGTTATAGGGACTATACTTGTAATTTCATTGCTGTTGAAAACTTCTGGATGAGGTACTATTATTACCTTTTCTGAAATTTATGTGCTTATAGAATTGCCCAGAGTATTACTGAGAAGTTGAGTGACTTGTCCAACATCACACAGTCACATATGTTATAGAAGCAGAACATCATTCAATTCTATTTCTGAAAACATTATTACATACTATGCCTGGACACATAAATATATACAATGGATACAAGGTAATTTTTTGGAAGGGAGTAAGGAAAGATGGATTATTGCTCAGTTAGTGATAAGTATATATCTGTTCTAAGGATATTTTACATTATTGAAAAAGTGTACCTTCAACCATTTATAAAAATAACACTTGAGGGCAGCTAGATGGTGCAGTAGATAGAGCTTTGGTCCTGGAGTCAGCAGAACTTAAAATTAAACATTTAATACTTCCTAGGTATGTGACACTGAATAAGTCACTTAACCCCAATTGCCTTACTTCCCCCTCCACAAAATAACATTTATGTGGATATGGAACCTTGGAATGTTTTAAGAAGTAACTTTCACATGGGAATAATGTTTTGGAGAAATCGTTAAGGGGAATTTTTTTGTCCTGAAAAATCTGGGGCATTCTTGCCTTTCTGATTGGCTGGAAAGATAGGTGTCCTTTTTAATCTGGGGCAGCATGAGTAGTCTTGAGATGGCAGCAGCACTAAAGGTATTTCTTAGTCCTTTCCTTACAATTAAGAAGTGCCTTGAAGATGCAAAGAAGATAATATTGGGATTCTGTGTCACTGTTTTTTTCTCCAAACCTATTGCATAAATAGCTAGATAAGTCAGAAGAGAGAGAGCTAGGCCTGAAGTCAGTAGCTCAAATCTGGGCCCAGACACTTATTAACTGTATGACCCTGGGCAAGCCACTTAATCTCTATTTATTTTATTATGCTGGAGAAGGAAATAGCAAACCACTCACATATCATTGCCAAGAAAAGAGTCACAAAGTCACAATTGATCTTTTGATACATAAATAAAAGAATATATTTCAAAAATTTTAAAATTATAAAACAAATGTTCATGAACAAGACAACCAAAACAAACAAAATAAGAATACTTTTTATCTTAAACCTTTAGTACTTAGCAAAGGAGACTAAATAAATTAGTAGAGAACAAATAAAAATATTTTTGTTCTGTCCTTCCAAATAAGTGTGAAGTTCTATTGTCTATTTTTTATTTTCTTATTTAATCTAGTTATGCAAAATATGTCAATATATGTCTCTATATAATTTTGCTTGTACTCATTATGCTTTGTATTACCTTATATGTCTTTCTACAGACATTGCATTAACATTTTAGTTCCATAATAATCTATAATTTATTTAAATATTTTCTGATCATTGAGCATAATGGTTGTTTCCAGTATTTTGAAATACTATTAGAAATAAAATAGCTATGAATATTTTTTAGAAGGAGGGATCCTTTTAAGAAATTAACCATTTTAGGATAAGAATTTAGTAATAGAATTTCTGGGCCAAAAGATTTAATTTGGTGAATTTTCTTATATACTGTTATATAACTTCCAAATATTTACACAGTACACTTCTTCCAACAATGAATTAAAGTACCTTTTCCTCATAGCATTGCCAATATTGAATATAATACTTCTTTTTTTTTCTCTTATTCTTGCCAGTTTAGAGGGTGGTATCTAAAGGTTGTCTTAATTTGTATTTATTAGGGAATATGAGGATCTTTTCATAGGTTTGATGACTTTCTTGGGAATGTCTTGAATTACTGAACCCTCTGCTGATTGAGTCTAGTCTTATTTATCCTGGGATGATGCAATAGCTCTTGCTTCTTACCACTGAGGTTATGATTATTACCAATTTGTTCTTCCTCTTGATTTTAAATTATCTATAAAACTCCCAAGATATTTGTGCCAGACTAAGAAGAGTACAATGACTTTTTGTATGCTTTTATATTTCAAATGAATTTAAGGAAACAAGTCAATTCAATTAAAAAATATATGTTAAGTAATGATTAAGCACATGGAGCTGTCCTAGGTACTGAAGATTTTTTTTTTTTTAAAAGCAAGTCTACTTTCTCTGAGGTATTTGAATTAAAATATTGGTGACATAAACTAAACTGTAATAGAATTTTTGCGCATTCCTTATTGTGCCTTTTGTCTTTAAGGAATCTTCAGCATGTATAGGAGAAGTATTTGTATTGTCACACTCATCATTAAAAATCCCCATGATGTATTTAATGTCATATGAAGTTTATTGATTGTACCCTGTTACTTCACAATTCCTATTATTACAATAAAGAAATTATGCATAAAAATGATACAATGAGTCTAGTATCAAAGGTAAATTGTTCTTAGCTTACATTTTGAATGTTGTCCAAGTTGGACATTGACAACTCTTTTATAGTACTGTTTGAAAATTGCTGAAACATAAATAAGGGTATTTTTTTTCCAGATGTTTTTGTTGGCTGAATATAATAGATTATAAAAGGAGATAATATTTATGTAGTACTCAAAATTTGTTCAGCATTTTGCATATATCCCTTCACTTCATCCTTCAAATCACCCTGTGTATAATTATTAGCATCTCTATTTAAGAGATGAAAAAACAAGCTTACATAAAATAATATGTATGTATGGTTACATGATTCGAATATTAAAGGTAGAATTTGAATCCAAGGCCAACATTGTTTTTATTATAACACCAATGCTACATAGTCTTCATTGCTTTGTTAAAAGCTATTAATTTTTTTAACCTGGTACTATGATCTTATTGGTATAGCAAATTCTAAGTTAGGAACTCCCCTAATCTTCATAGAGGGGCAACTTAATTAAAATTTATAGATTTAGAATTACTTGGAGTCACTGAGAAGTTAAGTGACTTGTTCAATGTCACCTTGCAAATATAAGACAGAGAAGGGATTTGAATACAGGTCTTTCAAATACAAATGTTCTATCTTCCATACCATACTTCCTCCTAAAAATACTATAATTAAGGACAAGTAAAATAAATAATCTTTAATTTTTTATTATCCCTCTCTTTACATAGTCTCGGTATTTTTATATTAATCATTTTATTCTATTACTTAGAAGTTCTTTTACTTGTACCTTTATGTTTACTTGTTTTTGGTTATTATTCTTTGGAATAAAGAACCAGAGTTGGTTTGACACAATTAAAGCAGTATGATCTGGATTTGTCTATTTGGACAGCTACCACAATTCATAGGATAAAATAGAGGTTATAGTAGTCTGATTATCAATAAACAAATAAATCTGTGGCAATGGGGAAGGGATCCTGGATGAAATGGCACTTTGGTGAAAACAGAGTAGGAACATTATCAAGTCTATGTCTTAGTGAAGTTACAACTGACTGCTATGTATAGTTAGCTGTTGTGCTGTCATAGTGCTTTTCTGGCATTACTAATTCACACACTGATAACTGGAATGCTTTATTAGGTTTAGCTCACTGTCATTTCCTGGAAAAGACCACTTAAAAGAAATTCATTCTGCTATGAAATTATAGGAGACCTTTGCCAGACTTGATTCTTCTTTCTTAGTTCTATATTACAAAATTACAGAACTTTTGAGAGAATTTTAAAGACTCCCCAGTTATATTATAGCTCCCAGTCTTCTCTTTTACAGGCTAAGCATCCTCAGTTGCCTAGTTGTTTTTTTTTTTTTTTTTTTTTTTTTTGCATGGTTTTCATGTGGGATGAACTCAAGGATTTTTACCTTAATTGTCCTTTTTTAGGAAGGTGTCCAGTTTATCAGTGTTCTTTCTAAAATGTCATACTCAGAGTATAAACAATATGGATGTGATCTAAGTAGGGCTGAGAAGAACAGGATGATGATTTCCTTATTGCTAGAAGATAGAACTCTCTTAAGGTAAGCCAACGTTACAGAAATATTTTTAAGCTGTCATATCATACTGTTGATTAATAATCAGCTTGCAGTTCATTAAAACCTCCAGATCATTTTCAGACAATTTGCTCTCCAACTTTATTTCCTTATCCTTGTGCTTGTAAAGACCATTTATTGAACTCATGTATAAGACTAGATATTTATCTCTATTGAATTATATTTATTAAGCATACTTTAGTGCTCTATCCTTGACATTTTTTATATACTGATTTTGTCATCTATTATGTTAACTATCATGGCTCTGTATCATCTCCAAATGTGATAAACACATAACTATGCTTTTATCAGCTATTAAATTTTTTGAATAATATTTTATTTTCCCCAAATTAGATGTAAAAACAATTTTAACATCAATTTTAAAAAATGCGTTCCAAAATTTTCCCATTTTTTCCTTTTCCCTTCCCTCTCTACAACAGCAATTTGATATAGATTATGCATGTGCAGTCATGCAAAACTTATTTCCATATTGGTCATGTTTGTAAAACAAAACACAGACAAAAAAAAATCAAACTCATTTAAAAATGTTAATCAGTGCAGGGTTAAGCACAGATCCGTGGGGCATCCCACTGACAATACCCTGTCAAGTAGATATGATGTCATTCATAACTACTCTTTGAGTCTAGCCATTCAAACTATTTTGAATTCATCTACTTATTCTAATTCAGCCTCCACATCTCTGTATCTTTTCCATATTAATAGAATGAGATACTTTGTCAAACAGTTTGTTAAAACTCAGCAAATATATCTACCACACTTCCCTCACATATTCCAATTTAGTAACCCTGACAAAAAAGGAAATCAAGCTTGTCTAGCGTGAGCTATTCTTTATGAAAATATTCTGTCTTTAGATTCTGTACCATCTGGAGTGCATTTTCATAATGTCTTCTCCTCACTCCCACCTAGGTCCTAAGCTAACAAGAACACATTTAGAGTACTTATGTTCTTGTTGCTTGGTTGAGATCTCTACTCTGCTTTTAGCTCTTATGGTTCTCCAGCTCTTATCAACTGCCCTGCTTCTATACTCTTTAAATATCTGCTATTGTCTTTTGACCTACAAATGAACTTAAAGACCCCAGAACCTTGTCAAACCCCCTACTTTTTAATGTGGACTTTCTAATTCACAGCTGCATATTATTTTATATCATGTCTTTCAGAATTAGAGTGTGAATTCCTAGAGAGCAGAAACAGTATTATTTTTTCCATTTTTATCCTCAGTGCTTAGAACACAGAAAGCACTGAATAAATGACAATTAATTAATCAATTAGCTAATTGATTTATTAATTCTTTCCTCTGAAAGTAGCAATAACAATAGCAATTCAATTTTACATAAAGCTTCAGGGTTTACAGAGATCTTTTGTTATAAAATAAAAGATGAGCTAGAATTCAGGAATTTTCTTTATGATTCTGTGGGGTTGAAGGGATTATTTTTTATCTTTAAAATGTATTTTTTTCTACTTTGACAAACATCAACAACCATAAACATTTTCATAGACAAAGAGTAAAAAAAAAGATTTTATATAAAACTACAATTCTTTATTAAGTAAAGCTGACATTTAATAGTATGTGCTAAATTCAGCTCAGTTATTTGCTGTCTCCCTTTAAACTTCCTTCTGCTCTCTTTCATGCATATAAAAATATTTATTAATGCTCTTTTCTTCTTTTTTCATCATCACTACTTATTTCCTCCTTCCCTCAATCCCTATTGCTCTCAAACTATGTCCTTTGAAACAAATAACACTAATCAAGCAAAAGAAATTTAAATAATTATGTCTGAAAATATGTCTCACTTTGTACTTTTTGTCCATCACTTCTTTGTCAAATGGTGGTTCATCAACACTAGTGCATCTCTAGATTGTGTCTGGCAGGCTTTTGACTTCTTTGTTTCATCTTGCAATGGCATTCCTTGCTGGATCCCATCTTAGAAATCAGAGGTTTTTGATTATGTTTGTGTGTTTGTAATGGGAAACAATGGAAGTAGCAATTTTTCCCTGTGAATCAGGGTCCTGGGACAAGAATTAGTCTCCACTGGAGCCATTTAATAGAAAAATGACATTTCAATTAGAGCCAAGAAATGGGAAGGAAATTTTGTGGAAAAAAATCAAGGTTGTGAGAGAACACAATGCCAGGGGATTAGTGTTCTCTAGGGCATAATTAAAAAAAACTAGTAGATGTGGAGAAGTCCTATCCTGGGAAGGGATAAAACTGAACTAGATGAGGAGGTGAATGTATGAAGTAATTGAAGCAGGAAAATATGCATAGGGCAGTAAACTCTATCTCTTAAATTTCCATCTAACAGAATTGTTAAGGAGAACTAAATCATTTTATAATACCTGAAGCCCAAGAGGTAAGGAATTTTCAGTCTGGAGCACATAATGATAGATGATGGTGAAATGTGATTACTGCTGCCTACCTCTATTAGCACATTGTAAATACCTTGCCTGAAGGAGGAGGGGAATGTGAAAATAATTCTTGAAGGTTTAACTGTGTAGATAGGAGATCCATAAACATGAGGAAAATTCCTGTTATGGAGAGTGAACAAAGGTATAGCATATGGAAGAAAGAAGATCCTGTAGTTGTGGAAGTACTACAAAGAAAAAGTACACTATAGGTCAGGATAAGAGGTTCCAATGTGCCATGAAGTTGAACAGATTTATAAATTCATTTTCATTAAAAATGTTAGACTTCTCCAATTGGAAGCTCTTTTTTTTTTTTTTTTTTTTTTTACCAATGGGAGTAAATCTCAAGTTGTGATGGTAGTCAATGAAATATATTTTACAGAATTAATTTTCCCCCCTCTCAGAATATAACTCTTCTAGATATCCATCAAAATAGATATGGGACAGAGCAGGATCAGGATGATGTGAGTCCAAATTTTTCCTCAGATGCTTTTTATCTGCATGACTCCAAGCAAGTCAACTTCTTCTAATTTCAGTTTCTTTACTGGTAAAATGGAAATAGTAATAGAACTTACTTCTCAAGGTTCTCATAAGGATCAAATGAGACATGCATAAAATGCTTTACAGACCTTAAAATACTGTATAAATCTTGTGTCTCACCCATAAGACAGTGAATTCCTTGAAAGTAAGGATTGTTCTTTTTCTTTTTGTATTCTCACTGTTGATCAGAGAAGTTTGTATATAGTAAGTACTTGATAAATGCTTCAATCATTCATGCCTATGTCAACTGAAGAGAAGTCATCAATTATATGGGTAATTTAACTTTTTCATTTAGAAATATTTATTAACTTCCTGCTGACAGTTTGAATAATTTGAGCAAAAATAAATGCATTGGGATGTTACATATTCTCAGATCTCAGAATTGATGGAGACTTTAGAGGAAGGGTTGTAAATCTCAGGAATTGGGGGAAAATGCAGTTGGGGTTGTAACAAAAGAGTTTCTACCCCACCACAGTAAATGTGGTCTGGGAGAAGGGAGATGGGGTTCATGAAAGTTCCTCTAGATGTCAAGGTAATTGTGGGTGACACTAAGTGTTTATGTCCTTTTCCTCTTCATCTTGAAGAGGTATAACCAAATGATAAGGTCTATCTAAGGGATACCTAAATAAAATTAGGATTAATTGAAGTCTAGTGGCAGATTTGGAGTACAGGGAGTCAAATGGAGCTCCCCTGCAACCTCTTTGGATTTGGCACAAGGATACAAAGTTAAATGAGGTCTAGTGGCGGCGAGAGTCCCCTGTAAGTAAATTTACAGGCCCCAAAACCTAGATTGATAAAAAGAGGTTTATTGTAGGGTTTGGAAATAAGGTTAAAGTCTGGTTAGTAAAAGGTATTAGAGGAAGAAATACATCAAATGTGGCGGACAGAGAGTCTGTGATGCAAAGTATGGTGCTTACATGTTCTCTGCCAAGAGATGATTCCAGCTTGGCTCTTTGATTTGCTTGAAGGGGCCTAGGGTGCAGTCCCACGTTGACTCCTCGAGGGCCAGAACCCACCAGGTGGGGGTTGGGAAATCTGAGCAGATCATTAGAATGGGGGCTGGGTACAACCCAAATTAGCTCATATCCAGATCTCTCCCTTTGGAATACAAAAGGGTGGTTTTGACCAGATCTTGTAAATCAAAGGTCATTCCCAAAGGGGGTTGGAAATCAGAAAGGGAATCTTAAAGGAGCCACCTCCCATATCAATCTGACCTTCAGATACCTGAAATCTTAATGTTTTTCCTTTCATAGGATACACTTTCTCCTCTCCCTCAAAGATACAGGTAAATGCAGCAGTACTTAGAAAGTTATGCTGTTATTACTGTTTCTGCTATTCAACAACTTTGTTTCTTTATCCTTTTCTAAAGCTGCCTTCCTGTTAGTTACTTTCTCTTAAATTGTTTGGATCCTCAGCAGACCTTGAGGCATGACATGTGAAGCTATTGGTATCTGAACAGCACTGGAGAAGAAGTGTGTCCTTGAGATAATGGCAATTTAAGCAAATTGCTGTCAGCTTTTCTCAAAGGTCATTTAATCCATGCCATACCTAAACAAAAATCCGTTCCATAATATACTTAATCAGTTGTCTTAGGTCTCTAGTGATGGGGGACGATTGCCCTCTCACAAGTATAAAGACCATTTTGATTTTAGATGGCTTTAAGTGTTTTTTTTCTTACATTGCTTTTAAAAATATTGATTAAACCTAAATTGACCTCTTTTCAACTTATCCCATTGTTCTAAGTTGGACTATCTGAGATTGGGTTTTCTACTTTGATCCAGGCAATTAAAGAACTGTCTATTTTCTTCTTCAGAGTATTTATGCTTGTTTCTTGTTTTATTCAATGCCACAAGGCTGTTAGATTTTCATTAATTAAATAATATTCAACAATCAGTAAATTAGTAGGTTGATGCAGACATTGATGCTACTATTCTTAACCTAATGGCTTTATTTGGTTATTTATTTAACTGTCATAATTATGGGTTGTTAGCATTTTAAAAAAAGCAGATTTCATAATCCAACAATTAACCTTGGGAAGAAAAGAATACATTTGCATGCAATATGTCCTTTTTATAGTCTCACTAAACATCATTTTAAGATGTTGATAATCCCTAAGGAAAAAAATTGGTGATTTCTCTATAAAACAATAAACCATCAGATTGAGTAACAGGTCTGTATCTGTTAATACAAAGGCACTTATCTTTGAAATATCTGACCTTGTTTTGGTTCTTGATTTCTACCCATTTTCATAGACATTAGCAATTGGAATGAAATAGAGCATGTATAAGAATCCTTAGATTTAGATCTAATAGGGAACATCTTTGTTTTTATTGTTATTCACTCATGTCTGATTCTTTGTGACTTCATTTGGAGTTTTTTTAAGCAAAGAGTGCAGAGCTTTGCATTTTTTCTTCTTCAACTCATTTTACAATTCAGGAAACTGAGGCAAATAAGATTAAGTGGCTTGCTCAGAGTCACAAAGCTAGAAATTATCTTAGGCCAGATTTGAATGGAAGTCATTGTGCTTTCAGATCTGGCATTCTATCCACTGCACTACCTAGCTGCTCTTAGTAGGACTTCAGATACTATCAACTCCACCCTTCTCATTTATAGTTGACATCTAGGGAGGTTAATGACTTTTCCAAGGTCACATAAGTACTAAAGGGGCTGGGGTTTGGAACTCTTCCTTCAATTTAAGATAAAACATTCTTTTCACTGTAATATGCCACTTCATCATGATTATGTCAATTCCTTGTGTTAGTTATATTTTCCAGTATTTTTTAATTTTTTTCAGAAAGTTTTTGTCTATGTATCAGCTTAAGCATGGATGAATATATAGGCTTTGTGTAGGGATTAAGGAGCAAGTGGATTTTTTTAGCTTCATGTATTTGATAATCTTATATTAGTATATGAGATAGCAATATATAATAAAATACCAACCTTTACAAGAATAAGTCCAACTTTTAATATTTGGCTTTCTCAATGTTTTATGACTTGTATTAAATTGAGCTCCTTTTTAAAAATTTTTTTTAATTAAAAAAATCTATTTTTTTTTCTTTTTACTCTTTATTGAAAAAAAAAGAAAAGAAAAACAAACTCCTTGCAGCTCATATGCATAGCCAAGAGTACCAGATTCCTTCATTGGCAGTGTGCAGAAATATATGTTTCATTATGTATAGCCTCTGTCAGTTGGTGGAGAGCATACATCATTATCAGTCCTCTGGAAAAGTATATTTATTGCATTGATCAAAGTTCTTGTAGCTTTCAAAACTGCTTTTTAAAGCAGTATTGTTTTTATATGACAAATAATTTGACATGTTTTACATGACTAAGAATGTATAACCTATATAAAAATTTGGAAATCAAAATTTAAAAAAAATGTCAAAATTGTTTTTAAATGTAAATAGTGTTGTTTTTATTATATAATTTGTTCTCCTGGTTCTGTTTATTTCACTTTCGATCAGTTTATACAAATCTTTCCATGTCTTTTTGAATTCACTGATTTTTTTCATTTCTTATAGTAAAATAGTATTCAATTATATTCACATACCATGATTCATTCCATTCTCTAATCTATGGGCATCCCCTTGATTTCCATTTGAACTGGGTTTTTCACATTTCTCTAGCCCATTAAAACAGAGAAATGGAGAAGAAATAGCTTTTATGAAAGCTTTTATCCCCTACTTTAGTTCTTACTTCCCCTCTTATATATTGAGGCAAGTTTCTAGCTAAACACTTCTTGAACTGCCTGCCTCTAGATCAAAATAGGAATCTGACTTATCTTAGATACTTTTATAGCTTTTATAGTCCATGAACATCATCAGGAGTGGTTCCTATCTCTTTTCCCCAGTCTCATTAATCTTCCTGCCCTAGTTGTTCTAGGCAAAATAGCCTGCTGTTCTCTGTACTCTACATTCTATATGCCACCTTTGTGGGATTTTGTGACTTTGTGACTTTGCATACGTGATGCTTCCAAATCTGGCATATATTTATCTTTCACTTCTGTCCTTTAGCATCCCCAGCTTCCTTCTGAGCATAGTTCACATTCTCTTTCCTAATGGTCCCCACCTAATGGTTCCCTCATCCCTTTTGAAATTATTTTGCATAACTCTATATTTACTTATCTGTGTCCATTTAATATTCATGTCCCTCCCTCCAAATCTATTTAAAAAATTTGTTGCTGAGTTGTTACAACCATATCTTTGTGACCTCATTGGGGGTTGTTGGCAAAGATACTGGTGTGATTTTCCAATTCCTTCTTCAGCTCATTTTAGAGATGGGGAAATTGAGACAAACAGGGTTAAGTGACTTGCATAGGGTCACTCACACAACTAGTAAATGTCTAAGACCAGATTTGGATTCAGGAAGATAAATGTTCTTGACTCTAGGCTCAGCACTTTAGCCATTGTGCCACCATTAAAAAAGTAATTTTCCAGGTTACTGGTGTTGTTTATGTAAAACACATTTTTGGTGCCATTCTATCTCCTTTAAATAATGCCAATTCTTGGGGGGCGGAGCCAAGATGGTGGAGAAGCTAGATGGAACTTTCTAAGCTCTCTAATTCTCTTTCTACCAAGTATTTAATTCAGCCTCAAAAACAGCACTTGACGGGTAAAACCCACGAAGATTGGAAATACAAAAACTTACCAGAGGAAGAGAATCTGGAATATTGCCAGAAAAGGTTTGACCTGAGGTGGTAGGAGCAGACCAGCACAGGGCAGGATTAGAAACGGGAGCAGGGCAGCATCTGCGGTTGGAAGGTTTACTCAGAGCTTTCTGCTGTAGCCTGACTGCTTTGCTTTGGTGGTGGAGTAGGGGACTAGCAGAGAAGTCACAGTCCTAGAGGTTCTGGCTGTGCCCACCCAGGACCGGAAGTGACCTAGTGCAGACCATAACACAGCTCTTCCTTGCATTCAGCACCAAGAGGCTTGTAGGGGGCAGTCATACACAGTAGGGGCACAACCCAGGGCAGCCTTTCATCTGTATAGGGAGGGGCTCTCTGGGGATAGTGGAATTTCCCCAGCGCTGCACTCTCCCAGGCAGGGACACTTCCAGTGAGGAACAGGACAATTGCAAATACTTAAAGTGAGCATTTGTGGGGGGGTAGTGATACTTTTGCTCCTTAACCACTAATCCCAAGACGGTAACTAACTTCACAGTGGGGATCCTAACAGGGCACTTACACAACCCTCCCTGTGATACCCAGGCATAATCACTTCCAAGTGGAGCTCTTCTCAGAGCCCTCCCACAGCTAGGCCTTTCCTTGTAGCCCATTGAGAGGGCAAATACTTCCCATAAACCCATCCTCACTCTGCAGAGGAAGCTGCTAATCTTCTTGCCCTGAAGGCAGACCCTGTAGGCTTTAAAAAAATGAGTAAAAAATGAAGAAAACAATTGAAAGCTTCTATGCAGAAAAAGAGGTGGTTTCCAAACCTGAAGAGGCTAATAGCAGACAGCCTCCAGACAATTCCCCAAATAATGCTCTCCTAGAAGAAACTATTAAAAAATCTGAAGAGAGAATTAGAAGAAAAATGGGGAAAGGAAAGAGAAGCTATGCTAGAGAATAACAATGTCCTGAAATGTAAATTGGAAAAAGTAAAGAATTCACAGGAAGTGCAGGGAAACAGAATTAAGGAGTTGGAAAAGGTAAAGAAATCACAGGAAAGTAGGATCTGTGAATTGGAAAAGATAAAGAATTCCCAAGAAAGTAGGATTTGTGAATTGGAAAAAGAAAATAACTCACTAAAAAATAAAAAATTCCATGGAGCAAAACAACTCATTTAAAAACTCAATTGGACACATACAAAAAGAAGTTTAAAAAGCTAATGAAGAAAATAACTCATTAAAAATCAGAACTGAACAAATAGAAATGAGTGATTCACTGAGACACCAAAAATCAGTCAAGCAAAGCCAAAAAAAAGAAAATCTGCAGAAAAATGTCAGCTATCTACTTGCCAAAATGACAGACCTGGAAAATAGATCTAGGAGAGACAATCTGAGGATTATTGGACTTCCCGAAAATTATGATGAAAAAAAGCTTAGATACTATTTTACAGGAAATCATCAAAGAGAACTGCCCAGAGATAATAGAACCAGAAGGTAAAATAGACATTGAAAGAATTCATCAAACACCTTCTGAAAAAGACCCTAAAAAACAAAACAAAACAAAACAAAACAAACTCCATGGAACATTGTGGTCAAATTCCAGAACTATCAGACTAAGGAAAAAATACTACAAGCAGGGAGAAAAAAAAATTCAAATACTGAGGTGTCACAATAAGGGTCACTCAAGATCTGGCTGCCTCCACATTAAAGGATTGAAGGGTCTGGAATCTGATATTCCAAAGGCAAAAGAACTTGGGAATGCAGCCAAGAATAAACTACCCAGCTAAGTTGAGCATTTCCTTCCATGGAAGAAGATGGACATTTAATGAAACAGATGAATTCCATATGTTAGAAAACATTTGATCTCTAATCATAGGACTCAAGAGAAGCAGAAAAAGGTAAAAGGGATTCTTGAGAACTGTATTTCTGTTGTGGATATACATTAAGATTACATGTATAATTTGATTTTAAGGATATAACCAAAAAAAGGGGGAAGTAGAAATGGAAAGGGAATAGTGTAAGAAAAAAGGGAAAGGGGAGATAAAAAGAGGAAACCACATCCCACAAAGAGGCAAAGAAAACCTATCATATCTGAGGGAAGTTAGAGAGGGGGAGAAACATTGTGTGAACCTTATTCCTATCAGAATTGGCTCAAAGAGAAAATAATTAACATATTAGTTTTACAGAAAAATTCTTTCTCATCTCATTAAAAAGAGGGAAAGGAAAAGGGAAAAGGAAAAGAGCAATAAGGAAAGGGAACAAGAAAGGGAAAGGGATTTAAAGGGAGGAGGGAGGGATATTAAAGAGGGAGGGCTGCATGACACAAGTGGGGCTCATAAGTTTAATACTGGGGAAGGAGTTCGGTGGGGGTAAGGGAAAAAAGCATAATCAGGGGATATTATGATGGCAGGAAATACAGTATTAGTAATTTTAACTGTAAATGTGAATGGGATGAACTCTCCCATTAAGCGGAGGCAGATAGCCATCATAATATCCCCTGATTATGCTTTTTTCCCTTACCCCCACCGAACTTGTGTCACGCAGCCCTCCCTCTTTAGTATTTCCTTGGGATATAAGCCCAGTAGTAGTACTGCTGCGTCAAAGGGTATGCACAGTTTGATAACTTTTTGGGCATAATTCTAGATTGCTCTCCAGAATGGTTGGATTCTTTCACAACTTCACCAACAATGCATCAGTGTCCCAGTTTTTCCACATCCCCTCCAACATTCATCATTATTTGTTCCTGTCATCTTAGCCAATCTGACAGGTGTGTAGTGGTATCTCAGAGTTGTCTTAATTTGCATTTCTCTGATCAATAGTGATTTGGAACACTTTCATTGACTGGAAATAGTTTTAATTTCATCATCTGAAAATTGTCTGTTCATATCCTTTAACCATTTATCAACTGGAGAATGGCTTGATTTCTTATAAATTTAAGTCAATTCCCTGTATATTTTGGAGATGAGGCCTTTATCAGAACCTTTAACATAAAAATGTTTTCCCAATTTGTTACTTCCTTTCTAATCTTGTTTGCATTAGTTTTGTTTGTGTAAAAACTTTTTAATTTGATGTAATCAAAATTTTCTATTTTGTAATCAATAATGATCTCTTGTTCTCCTTTGGACACAAATTCCTTCCTCCTCCACAAGTCTGAGAGGTAAACTATCCTATGTTCCTCTAATTTATTTATGATCTCGTTCTTTATGCCTAAATCTTGGACCCATTTTGATCTTATCTTAAATGTGGGTCCATGCCTAGTTTCTTGCCATACTAATTTCCAGTTTTCCCAGTAGTTTTTGTCAAATAATGAATTCTTATCCCCAAAGTTGGGATCTTTGGGTTTGTCAAACACTAGATTGCTATTTTTATTCACTATCTTGCCCTGTGAACCTAACCTATTCCACTGATCAACTAGTCTATTTCTTAGCCAATACCAAATGGTTTTGGTGACTATTGCTTTATAATATAGTTCTAGATCAGGTACAGTTAGGTCACCTTCATTTAATTTTTTTTTTCATTACTTCTCTTGAAATTCTCGACCTTTTGTTCTTCCATATGAATTTTGTTGTTATTTTTTCTAGGTCATTAAAATAGTTTCTTGGGAGTCTGATTGGTATAGCACTAAATAAATAGATTAGTTTAGGGAGTATTGTCATCTTAATTATATTTGCTCTGCCTATCCAAAAGCACTTAATGTCTTTCCAATTATTTTAATCTGACTTTATTTTTGTGGCAAGTGTTTTGTAATTTTGCTCATATAATTCCTGACTTTCCTTTGGTAGATTCCCAAATATTTTATACTATCGACCGTTATTTTGAATGGAATTTCTCTTTGTATCTTTTGCTGTTGGATTGTGTGGGTAATGTATAAAAATGCTGAGGATTTATGTGGCTTTATTTTGTATCCTGCCACTTTGCTAAAGTTCTGAATTATTTCTAGTAGCTTTTTAGCAGAGTCTTTGGGGTTCTCTAAGTATACCATCATGTCATCTGCAAAGAGTGATAGTGTGATTTCCTCATTTCCTACTCTAATTCCTTGAATTTCTTTCTCGGCTCTTATTGCCGAGGCTAGCGTTTCTAGTACTATATTGAATAGTAATGGTGATAGTGGGCAACCTTGTTTCACTCCTGATCTTACAGGGAAAGGTTCCAATTTATTGCCATTACATATGATGTTTACTGATGGTTAAATAATCTCATCTTAAAGAATGATTGGGTGAAACAGCAAATTATAGACACAATTAATAATTTCACTCATGATAATGACAATGATGAGACATCATACCAAAATTTGTGGGATGCAGCTAAAGCTGTAATAAGGGGAAATTTTATATCTTTGGAGACTTACTTGAAGAAAATAGGGAAAGAGAAGATCAATGAATTGGGCTTGCAACTTAAAAAGCTAGAAAAAGACCAAATTAAAAAACCTTAATCAAATACTAAACTTGAAATTCTAAAAGTAAAAGGAGAAATTAATAATATTGAAAGTAAAAATACTATTGAACTAATAAATAAAACTAAGAGTTGGTTCTATGAAAAAACCAATAAAATAGATAAACCTTTGGTAAATCTGATTAGAAAAAGGAGAGAGGAAAATCAAATTGTTAGTCTTAAAAATGAAAAGGGGGAACTGTCCACCAATGAGGAAGAAATTAGAGAAATAATGAATTACTTTGCCCAACTTTATGCCAATAAATTTGATAACTTAAGTGAAATGGAGGACTACCTCCAAAAGTATAGGCTTTTCAGATTAACAGAGGAGGAAGTAAATTGCTGAAATAGTTCCATTTCAGAAAAAGAAATAGAGCAAGCTATTACTAAACTCCCTAAGAAAAAAATATCCAGGATCAGATGGATTCACAGGTGAATTCTACCAAACATTCAGAGAACAATTAGCTCCAATGTTATATAAACTATCTGAAAAAATAGGGAATGAAGGAGTCCTACCAAATTCCTTTTATGACACAGACATGGTACTGATATCCAAACCAGGTAGGTTGAAAATAGAGAAAGAAAACTATAGACCAATCTTCCTAATGAATATTGATGTTAAAATCTTAAATAAGATATTAGCAAAAAGACTCCAGGAAATCATCCCCAGGATGATACATCATGATCAAGTAGGATTTATACCAGGAATGCAGGGCTGGTTCAATATTAGGAAAACCATCAGTATAATTGGCCATATTAATAATCAAATTAATAAAAATAATGTGATCATCTCAATAGATGCAGAAAAAGCATTTGATAAAATCCAACATCCATTCCTATTAAAAACACTTGAGAGTATAGGAATGAATGGATTTTTCCTTAAGATAATCAGTAGTATCTATTTAAAACCATCAATAAGCATCATATGTAATAGAAAAAGATTGCAACCATTCCCATTAAGATCATGGGTGAAATAAGGTTGTCCACTATCACCATTACTATTCAATATTGTATTAGAAACACTAGCTTTGGCAATAAGAGTGGAGAAAGAGATTAAAGGAATTAGAGTAGGTAATGAGGAAACCAAATTATCACTCTTTGCTGGTGATATGATGGTATACATAGAGAACCCCAAAGATTCAACTAAAAAGCTATTAGAAATAATCCACACCTTTAGCAAAGTTGCAGAATACAAAATAAATCCACATAAATCATCAGAATTCTTATATGTCACTAACAAAGTCCAACAGTTAGAGTTACTGAGAGAAATTCCATTTAAAGTAACTACTGATAGTATAAAATATTTAGGAATCTATCTGCCAAGGGAAAATCAGAAACTATATGAGTAAAACTACAAAACACTTTTCACACAAATTAAGTCCAATCTAAACAATTGGAAAAATATTAAATGCTCTTGGATAGGGAGAGCAAATATAATAAAGATGACAATACTACCTAAACTAATCTATTTATTTAGCACTATACCAATCAGACTCCCAAAAAACTATTTTAATGACCTAGAAAAAATAACAATAAAGTTCATATGGAAAAACAAAAGGTCAAGAATATCAAGGGAATTAATGAAAAAAAAAGTCAAATGGCTAGCTGTACTAGATCTAAAATTATATTATAAAGCAATGGTTACCAAAACCATTTGATATTGGCTAAGAAATAGACTAGTTGATCAGTGGAATAGTTTAGGTCCAAAGGACAAAATAATTAATAACTCTACCTAGTGTTTGACAAACCCAAGGACCCCAGCCCTTGGGATAAGAACTCAATGTTTGACAAAAATTGCTGGGAAAATTGGAAATTAATATTGCAGAAACTAGGCATTGATCCACGCTTAACACCGTACACCAAGGTCAGGTCAAAATGGGTTCATGACTTAGGAATAAAGAATGAGATTATAAATAAATTAGAGGAACATAGGATAGTTTACCTCTCAGACCTGTGGAAGAGGAATGAATTCATGACCAAAGAAGAACTAGAGATCATTATTGATAACAAAGTAGAAAGCTTTGATTATATCAAATTGAAAAGTTTTTGTACAAACAAAACCAATGCAGATAAGATTAGAAGGGAAACAATAAACTGGGAAAACTTAGAAGGGAAACAATAAACTGGGAAAACTTTTTTTTTTTTTTTTTTTTTTTTGGAGGCTGGGGTTACGTGACTTGCCCAGAGTCATACAGCTAGGAAGTGTTAAGTATCTGAGACCAGATTTGAACTCGGGTCCTCCTGAATTCAAGGCTGGTTCTCTATCCTCTGTGCCACCTAGCTGCCCCCTGGGAAAACATTTTTACAGTCAAAGGTTCAGATAAAGGCCTCATTTCCAAAATATATAGAAAATTGACTCTAATATATAAGAAATCAAGCCAATCTCCAATTGACAAATGGTCAAAGGATATGAACAGACAATTATCGGATACAGAAATTGAAACTATTTCTATTCATATGAAAAGATGCTCCAAATCATTAATAATAAGAGAAATGCAAATTAAGACAACTCTGAGATACCACTCCACACCTGTCAGATTGGCTAGAATGACAGGGAAAAGTAATGCAGAATGTTGGAGGGGAGGTGGGAAAACAGGGACACTGATACATTGTTGGTGGAATTGTGAATACATCAGCCATTCTGGAGAGCAATTTAGAACTATGCTCAAAAAGTTATCAAACTGTGCATACCCCTTGACCCAGCAGCGTTGCTACTGGGTTTGTATCCCAAAGAAATCTTAAAGAAGGGAAAGGAACCTGTATGTGCAAGAATGTTTGTGGCAGCCCTCTTTGTGGTGGCCAGAAACTGGAAACTACATGAATGCCCATCAATTGGAGATTGGCTGAATAAATTGTGATATATTAATATTATGGAATATTATTGTTCTGTAAGAAATTACCAACAGGATGATTTCAGAAAGGCCTGGAGAGACTTACATGAACTGATGCTGAGTGAAATGAGCAGGACCAAGAGATCATTATATACTTCAACAACAATACTGTATGATGATCAATTCTGATGGAAGTGGCCCTCTCCAACAATGGAATGAACCAAATCAGTTCCAATAGAGCAGTAATGAACTGAACCAGCTACACTCAGCAAAAGAACTCTGGGAGATGACTATGAACCACTACATAGAATTTCCAAACCCTCTAATTTTGTCTGCCTGCATTTTGGATTTCCTTCACAAGCTAAATGTACACTATTTCAAAGTCCGATTCTTTATGTATAGCAAAACAACTGTTTGGTCACGTATACATATATTGTATTTAATTTATACTCTAACATATTTAACATGTATTGGTCGACCTGCCATCTGGGGGAGGGGAGGAGGGGAAAAATTGGGTTTGTCAATTATCAATGTTGTAAAATTACCCATGCAAATATCTGGTAAATGAAAACTATTAAAAAAAAATAATGCCAGTTCTTTATGCTACTTATATTTCCTGTACTTTTAAGTAAATTTCCAAATAATGGTAGATTATTTCTTTGAGGACGGGAGCTATGATATTTTTTGTCTTTGTATTAGCATCTAGCAGAGTGTCATTATTATTAATAAAAATATTCTTAATTGCATCCAATTGAAGGGGTTAACCCTTATAATCAAGTAGCATCAGAAACATTTTGGATCCAACTTGTGCCTTTTTAAAAAAGCATTTCCTAACCTCACTGTTGCCTGAATCAGTCTTCACCACATGACACCATGACCTTTGCTTTCCTCTTTGTTTCTGGGACTCCCTCTATATCCCTCTAGCTTGTTTTCTTCTTCCCAGTTCATCATCTCATTTTCTAGCTGAGTTTCCTTGGATGTCATATCTCATTCTTAAACTCCCTCTAAGCTGTCTGGATGTATGCACTAGGTTCTTTTACTCCAGGCATTTTGCTTTCTTTCTGGTCCTTTGTTGCTTCTCCCCCATGAAATACCCAATTGGGAGGCCTCCTTGCTGTTTACAATGCTTATAGTGTAAATGATAAGGTTTTCCGAGCTGTTCTGGGTAGCCATTACAGTTTGATTGATTTTTGAAAAGGGGAAAGGAAAAAGGGAAAACTCATTTAGATTCTGCTCTAAGTAATTTTTCTTAAAGATTTGAAATATGAACATTTAAAATTGCCCCAGGTTAATATTTGGCCTTAGAGCCTCAGAGATAGATTTTTTTAATGGAAGAAGATGTGGCACAGATTTATAGAGAATAATTTTAGAAATATAAAATACTTTCTGTTCAAATGTTGTGTCTATTGCTTTTTGGTATTTCCTTTTTGGTTTGCATTTTTAACATTCACATTATTGTATTTGAAAAGAAAAGGACAAGCACTTTATATTTTTATGTAGCATCTCCTTGGGAATTATACTGTGTGCAGTGTATCATGAAATCTGGCTCACCCACTGAGAATTATTATTCTTAAGAGAGGATGAAGCCTTTTCTTTCCCTCTATTTCTTGGTCAGGTTCCAACTGAAAGCTTATAGTATTTTATGAATAATTAATGCTTATAATTAACAGATTAAGAGAGTATGTGAGCCTAAGCATTTGCAGAAAAGTTGGGAGGGCGGTTATTAGTATAAAGTTACCACTAAGTAAGACAGCTGGATGCATGGCCTGAATCTGTTTGCATTTGAGAGAACTGGGAGTTACTTGGAACTTTATTCTTATTAATTTGTGACACAGGCAACACCCACTAGAGGTGAGGAAATACTGATATCCCTTCCACATTGCAGGGGTTAGGGATACAGTACCCATACAATCTCGAAAATCTCTGTAAATTTTTTTTGCTCTTACTTTGTATCATAGAAAATGTCTGAATTATTATGGTATCAGAAGATAAAATGTTATTATATAACATTATACATATATTTGCATATCTGAATGTCTAACTTCTTCTGTGTCATCTTCTGGCCTTGTTTGTCATTTGTGGCTTTTGCAAAACTCTCAAAAATTTCCCTTTTAATTTCTCATGCTGACTAATAATACATTGCAACCATGATTGAAGAAAGTCACAAAGTGGAAAGGAAACACTATAGTGTTAATTGGTGAAGAGATTGCCTCAGTCTCCTAGATTCCTACAGATTGGTTCCATATGATATAACAATGAAGTAGCTTGGTGTTAATACAGCCTAAAGTATACTATTACATAACTACACTCCAAGGTAACTTAAAAATGTATTCCTGGTATCCCACAATTAGATTCAACATTAACATTTTAATCTAAATGTTGTTGCTAACAGTATGAAATGATGATAATGGCCATTCATGTAGTATTTAAGAGTGCACCAAAGTACTTTAACATATATTATCTCATTTGAGCCTTACACCATCCAAAGTTGGTACTATGGATATTGTAACTTCCATTTTATAGGCAAAGAACATGAGGAGGAGAAGTTAAGTAACCTGTTGTTAGTTTGTGATTGTTTAGGCTTTTCAGTCCTGTTCGAATCTTCATGACTCCATTTGCGATTTTCTTAGCAGAGCTACTGGTGTGGTTTTGTATTTCCTACTCCAGCTTATTTTACAGATGAGGAAACTGAGGCAAACAAGATTAAGTGATTTGTTCAGGGTCAATCAACTAGTAAGTGTCTAAGGCTATATTTGAAATCAGGAAGATTAGGCCCAGCACTCTATCCTCTGTGCCATCTACCTGATTAAATGGCTCATAAATATCAGAAACAGGATTTAAAACCAAGTCATTCTGATTCCAAATTCAGAATTCTAGTGACTGCACTATGTTATTATCTCTTAGAGCATCAAAATAGATGAAACTCCTAAATTCTAAATCTATTGGTATGATAATTGTACATTAGGCAATATTGTAGGCAATTTAGAATATACTAGCCCCCAAATTATAAGGAATAAAAGGATTGTCTCCTTTCATCTCACCTTAAAAATGCATTTAACACATTTTGTACAGGCTATCTAGTCAAGAAACACCTATTAAACTGTGACCATAAACCAGGCTCTGTGCTAAAAGCTTGGAATACAAAGAGGAAAATAAACAGTCCCTTCCCTCAGGAGCTATCTCTTTCTCTTTTTCTCCCTTTCTGTTTCTCTCTGTCTCTGTTTCTCCCTCTCTGTCTCTGTCTCTCTCTCTCTCCTCCTCCTCCTCCTCCTCCTCCTCCTCCTCCTCCTCCTCCTCCTCCTCCTCCTCCTCCTCCTCCTTCTTCTTCTTCTTCTTCTTCTTCTTCTTCTCTCTCACAATACATTCGGTTCTATTCAAATGCCTTACTGAGTTGTAGAGGTGATTCTGAGTTGAAGGCTAGGCCAAGCAGAATTCAGTTCTACCATTGTGGAAATGCTTATGGTATTTTTACATTCCAAGAACCAATTTATTCAAATGCAGAGAGTTTGCTCAGCAGCAAGCTGTCTCCTTGGCCCTTTGGAGAATTCTTTGATCAAAGTAATCCATGAAACAAAAAGAAATGTGAAAATGGTCCCCAATACTTTATGACCCTTCCCCTCTACCTTTTTTTGTGAGACTGGCAATGTGAAAAAAGTTCACAGAATGGCAAATATAATAGTTTTTAGACTATCTCTAAAATTTAACTTGATCATCCTTGTTCAAAGACAAATGAATTGATGTAATACTTGGAAAAATTAATCATCAATCCTGGTGCTCTTTTTTTAAATGAAACCAAAAGGAAGAAGGTAACACTATTCCATGAAAAGATGCTTGCAGAGAGACAGCAAATTAAAAAAAATGTTTTGTCTTATTCCAAAGGAAAAAAGAAACAATTCTTCATGAGAAATTTGGTTATTGTGTGTAGTCTTCATGATAAGTTGCAAAATGACTCTGATTTAGGTTTATATTCCAACATCAGTTGCAAAAGATGAGGAGGTTGAGGGATTCTATTTAATAAGAATCTCTAAGACATAGAATCTTATCATGGTGTCTGTGTAATTAATTAAAAACATTTTGACAACTGTATTTCAATATATGATTTCCTTTGTAATCCTACATAATTTATGCCTTTAAATTTTTTTTGAGAAAGGGTTGGTAAGCTTTACCAAGTAATGACCAAATATTTGAGACCCCAGTGCTAAAGCAATAAATATATACTTTGATATAGGACTAGAATGTAAAGTTGGAAATAGGTAGTGATTTTGAGAACTGAAATATTGATTAGGAATAATGACTGAGGTCAAACATTTGCAGATTACAAAGAAGCTTTCCACTTGTGTATATTTTCTTTGAGAAAATAATGTATATATATTAGACATAGATTTTACAAAATAATATCACAAAAAATAAATATTATATTTCAACATATAGGAATTTATATAGAAACCATTTCTGGATCTGGCATCTATATATATATATATATATATATATATATATATATATATATATATATATATATATATATATAAATAATACTTTGTTCTCGCAAAGATAAAAATTTCTGTAAAGTTAGAATAAAAATAACAGTTACACAGAAATAATACATGCAGTTGAAATGACACCATCCTGACCTATTCATGTATGTTAATGGGTATGAAAAAATGAATAATAGAAGGAAAAAACTATAATAATTTCACACAGAAATTTAATTGCTACAAATTAGAATATGAACTGTGTCTCATTAAAAAAGAGAAACAATAAAGTATAAAGCCATTTTCCAAAAGCTTAAAAAGAGATTGAATTAAGCAAAGTCATCCTAAGGTCATTTAAGGATGAGCATAAGAAAAATAAATGGAAGGAAAAAAATCTGCAAAGATTTTTTCAATAATAAACTATTTTTGTTATCATGACCAGCAGTGCCACCACATACCTTTACAGTTCTGGAGTCTTGGGCATATCTTCATGACATTTCATAGCTTTTTTAGGATCTCAAACTTATTCCATAATCAAAGGTTCATCTTTTTAATACCAATATTCTTCTAATGTTGGTAGATAGCAGCAAATCATAGAACATCTCAGTCTTCTAATAATTAAAAATGGGTTTCATTCAGAGGTTGGTGAACATGTGAATGGTGAATGTTTTATAATAAATATGAGCAAAATTTTAAAGATAAAACTTTATTCAACAATCAAAATCTCCTTCACATTCATCACCTCTGACAAGATTTCTTAATGTTCCTGCCAAATTTTATTTAACTCAAGTAACAGTCATTATTAGGCACAAAGGTGTCAGATTTCACTTAATATCAATTTTTATAAAACTGAGTGTACTGCTATAAGCCGTTTTTATAACTAAAAGCTCTGTTGAATAGTTTTCACCTATTAATTAGTACAAGTCATATTTTACTTAATGAAAGATTAGAAACTAAATATGAACTTTTGAAGAGCTTGTGTACAAAAAAGAATGTCATTATAAAAATATATGGTAAGAAAAGAAAGAATGGTCACAAGGCTATAGCAAAGGATTACAAGTATAAAGCTTGAATGTTTTTCTGATATCCTTCCAGTGTCCAGAGAAAATAAGAAGGTTGTCAGAATGTTAAGTGAATTTATGGGGGTTATGAACAAGAGATGCACAACATATTCAGGCATGGATGAGCTATTATCTACACATGATCAAAGATCCAAATTAATGGAATATATTTGAATATTTAAGTGTAAAGATTATTATGTTAGATTCTGGGGAAATAAAGTTTTGATGAAACACAGTCCCTATACCTTTGTAATTTTTATGGAGATAAGACATAGGTACATCTAACTAACATGATAAGTTCTTTAGAGGTTTTTGGAAGATGAGGTTGAAATGGGGAGATGTTTATTGATTTGAAGGAGTAGGAGAGGTTTATGCAGGAAGGGGCATTTGTGTTGGGTTTTAAAAAGAATTGGTAAAAATTTTTAAAATTCATTTTATTTTAATTTGGGAAGTAAAATGAACATTTCGATAACAGTATAATTAAAAAAGATGATTGCACATGAAAACTGCAAATCTATTATGTAAATTTTTCTATTTCTTTTAAACATATAATCAAGTTTAAAGGATAAATATGTGAAAGGAACATATAACAGGCATAGGGAATATCATGTGCAAATACTCAGAAGTGGGAGAGTTTAAGACATAGTTTGGGGGTATGATATTGTCTAGTTTCACCAGAATGTAGAGTATCTATTTGTGCAGGGCTATGTAGGCAGAATAATGTGAATAGGGTCTTGATTGTCAATGAAATGAGTTTGAGGTGCTTTGTGAGACAAAGAGGGGCCATTTAAGAGATTTTTAATAATTTAATGATGTGCGATTGAAATATGTGTAAGGAATATTGTTCTGGAAAAAGGAGGATGTATATGAATGGAGCAAGACCTCCTATGAATCTGTGGGGGGAAAAGAACATGCATATTTTAAAACCCTACTATTTTCCAGGCACCATGGTAAATGCTTTATAAATATTATCTTATTTGATTTTCACAGTGATACTCTGAAGTAGGTGTTATTATTATGTCATATTACAATTAAAGAAACAGGTTGAGAGAGGTTTTACTTCTCTAGAGTCACACAGTTGCTAAGTTTTTGAGGCAGGATTCAAACTCATAATTTCTTGATTCCAAAACCTCCATTCTATCCACTGCAGGGTCATATAGGTGAGTAAGTTCTGGATGTCAAATTTGAAGTCAAATCCTCCCAATTCCTTACTGAGTATTCTATTCACTCTCACTGTACAACCAGAATTAGTTCAGATTGTTAACATAATTATAATATATTATCAATAAATATTGTCAGTCCATTATATTATAAGTAATATAATTGTACAATATAATTATAATATTGGGATTAGGAAAAGTTCAAAGAAGAAGAAAATGAAATAATCTGAAGTTCATATTTTCTGGGTATATGTTTGTGTGTGGGTGACCCATGAAGATTGTCATCACATTTCATTAGCATACAGACCTAGAAATTTTTATTTTATTTTTAGTTTTTAAAATAAATATCTTTTGAAAAATCAACGAAAAAGACATTTTTATTCATCAAACTGAACGAACTAAAACATAAGTAATTTAAATTACAAGGAAGCTTTATTTAAAATAAAAATTTTACTTACAATTTAAAAAAAGGAACAAAACATCAAATCCCTTTGAAACATTTAAATTGTATCTGAATATAAACTGACATTCTATATATGCATATCTATGCATCCATCTCTGTTTGCATTCAAAATTACCTGATCCAAGAATCTGGCCTATTTTCATGAGCCTCTTAAAGGTTGTTGCAGGGATTTGAAGAAGATAAATATTTATATTACTCTTTCAAGAATACAGAATTTTGTAGAATCTTAACCCCCCCCCCCCACTAATCTTGTGAATTGATTCTAGAATGATTTCATACACTGAAGATCTTAGACTATGGACAAAGGTTGGGCAGCCTTAGTATACCTTCACTGGAAACAGAGGATCTGACACATAATTTTAGACAATTGTAATGGTCATAGTGACATGGGGCTCTCTATAGCTCATGGGTCTTCTAATCAGATCAAGGTCTTCAGGAATGATGTGTTAAAAATTGTGAGCATTTCTATAAGCATCTGGAAAATGGTGACAAGATTGGAGAGTATGCTTTGATACTTTGAAAGATTTGAGGGTGATTAACCTGGAGAAGAAAACTTATCAGAACAAGAAAAGTCAAGATAGAGCTGTATTCCAGTATCTGAAAGACTGTCATATGGAAGAGAAATAAGATATGTTCTGCAGCTATGGGAGTGCTAGACACAAACTCAATCAGAAGACCTGAGCTCAAATCCAGTTTCATATACTTATTACCACTGTGAACATGAACATGTCACTCAATCTTTGCTTCAGCTTTCTCAATTGTAAAATGGGGACAATGACGGTATTCATCTTACAGGGTTATTGTGGGGATCAAATGAAAATATTTGTAAAGCACTAAGCACAATAGCTGGCGTAATAGACACTGTATAAATGCTTATCTCTTTCCCCACTCCTATCCCCAATTTTTCCCCTTGCTTGGTCTCAGAGGGTTTAATTAGAAGGAATGGATGCAAGCAAATTTTGCCTTGATATAAGGAAAAAATCAGCAATTAGGGGAGGCATGAAAGTGGCTGTTTTAGCAGGGAGTGGATACTCCTTTTCCTGGAAGTTTTCAAGAGAAGGTTGATAGGAATTAGTTATTGATTTCGTGGTGGGAATTCTTGGTGAGATCCTGCTTGACCTGAATAGACTCTGTACTTCATCCAACTCAGATATTCTATGTCTCAATCTATAACTTGATCCAATTGATAGTAGTCCAGGAAATAGAGTTTTTACACCTGGTTGCCTAATGAGGAGATACCCCAAAAGGTGGAGCTGGGATAAATTCCAGTAGTCTCTTTCATTACACATCAATGAGCCATTCTGGTTGTAAATATTCCATTGCTGATAGAAGAGAATGGGATTAAATAGGATTTGTGTCTGAGATGGCATGCCAGGCAAGATAGTTTGGTTTTACCATGAAAAAACCAATTCTGTGGACTTAATGAATTTATTAGTCTACTCTTCTCTCAAATAGAATGATGCTCCCTCTTGTAGCTGTGGCCTTGAAGCACTAGGTGCTGAATTCCAAAAATTTTATGGACCCAGATGGAGTGCCTCTCTTGCCAAAAATATGGAAGGAAGAGAAGAAATAAGATTGAGAATGTTGGGTCTCGTTCTGTTCTCTCATGATTTAAAATTATGAAGAAAATATTTTTTCTGAAGTCTCTTTTCATTCCATCTGAACAGATTTCACACCTGGCTGTTCAACTGGCATTTGGATGGTAGCATCACTGAAGAATGAAAGATAAGATATTAGCTCTCAATACTGACTCCAAACCCATTGATACAGTCATTTGTCAAATACAAGAACATCCCATATAGACTATTGACTTATCAGCAGATAGGAGAATTGTAGATTCAGGCAAGGAATAAGGCATAATGAACAATAACTTCTCTTTCCTTCTCATTAAAACTTTTTTGTTTTTTGATCAGAAAATTGTTATTTTGTCTTCTTTTCTGAATACAATTAGGAAAAAAATCCTTATAACAAATATTAGGGGGTAAGCAAGACAAATGTCCAAATTGACTATATCCAAAAATGTATTTCTCATTTTGCATATTTTGCCTACCATCTATCTCTGTCTTAGGAGACAGATAGAATTCATCATTGGTCCTCTGGAATTTTGGTTGTATGAACAGCGTTCTTGGATGGTGGCAAAGAACCAGAAACTAAGGTTGTGTGTATGGGTGTGTGTATGTGTGTGTATGTGTGTGTGTGTGTGTGTGTGTGTGTGTGTGTGTGTGTGTGTGTGTGTATGCACGCTCGTATGCTTATGCCTATCATAGTGAACAAGACAAAAGAGGGCTTTGAACAGCTTTACACTTTTGTTTATACTTTTTTCTTTGCTTTATATTTTCTATATCTGAGTTCCATACTCTATACTCAGTTCACAATTTTCTTGGAATCTTCTCCTATAAAAATGAGCTCTGAGATGCTTCATTATTATTATTTTTAAAAAGTGAGACCTGTGATTTCATTGATTTATAGAACTTCTGGTAAGGAGATCCTTTTCCTATGAGTTTGGATTGCTACTTGCTGTGTAATTAAAGTCTTTTAGAACTGCCTGAATTGTTCAGGCTCACAGAAGGAAAATGTATTGGAGGAATAACTTGAACTCAGGGTTTTATGACTCTGAGGTCAGCTTTCTAATATTACCACACACTAAACTGAAAATAATTGACAATAATAGTCACTTCTTCAAGCAGGATTTGCATTTCAATAGGAATAAAAACCTAATGACAGAATTTTAAGCATCTGCCAACAGGTATGAGGCTTTTATTTTGGGAGAAGGCAAAATTCAAATAAAAGAATGACCGAAATCTCCACTGTTCCCTCAAAATACCTTGCTTACCATATAAGGGATTTGTCTGGCTAATGTTTAACAGTTGTATCTCTTGGAAAAAGAGAAACATAACATATATAAGCATAGGATAATTTTGCCTATGTATATACCCACACATATTTGTATCTAATGTTAGCTGTCTCTAGGTCTGGGAGAAAGAAAAAAAATTACATGATAACTTTATTATATATTGCAAAGGAATAGCAAGTTGAGAACAATACATTTTTAGTTTCATGTGCAATCATTTTTTTATACTCTGTTGTGGCAATGCTTGGTTTTAATCTCCATAAAGTAAAAATAAAAGAAATAAAAATTAAAAAATAAATATGTGGGGAAGTGGAGCCAAGATGGTAGAGTGAAGGCAGGAATTCATCCAACCTTTCCCCCAAACAGCTCCAAATTCCTTTAAATAATGAACTTAAACAAATTATAGAACTTCAGAACATCCAGAACGATAGAGTAGAACATTTTCCAGATGAGTCAAATTTACAAAAAAATAAGAGCCATCTTTAATTGACAAATGATTAATGCCCAAAGAGCTATAAATTCATGCTATAAATTAACCTAACAATACTATTACTAGGCATAAATATCAAAAGAGATTTATTTTCTTAAAAAAAGGAAAATAACCTATATATACAAAATTTTTATAGCAACTCTTCTCAGGGCAAAAAATTGGAAATTGAGAGGATATCTGTCAATTGGGGAAAGGCTGAATAAATTGTTATATGTGATTGTGATGGAATATTATTGTTCTATGGAAAATGATGAGTAGGATACTCTCAGTAAAAAAAAACCTAGAAAGTCCTCCATGAATTCAAACAAAATGAAATGTACAAAGTAATAACTATGTTTTGGAATAACCAGCTATAAATGACTTTGCTATTTTCAGCAGTACAATGATCCATGACTGCTCTGAAGGACTTATGATAAAACATCCTATCCATATCCAGAGAAGGAATTATTTGTTTCTGAATGTAGATTGAAGCATACTCTCTTTGTCTCTTTGTTTGTCTCTGTCTCCCTTTTGATTTCATTTTTGTGGAGGGCTTTTTTTTTCCCATTAGGATAGGAGATCTATGATTTCTTTCCCAGCATGACTTTTATGGAAATTTTTGCATAACTTCACATATGGTTTCTTAATTGGGGGTGAGGATAAGGGAGAGAACCTGGAAGTCAAAAGTTTTAAAAACAAATTATTAAAATCATTTTTAAAATGTAACTAGGGAAATATTAAATAAATAAGTTAAAAAAAGAAATGTGCACACAACACGTTTTTAGGATTAATCTATATTATTGCCATTTTCTCCATCATTTTCTTAATTGTTAGGTAATAAAAAATCATAAATCATAAGTCAAATACAGATTTGAAGAGATTGCTCATTTCTGAGATGTGACTCTTCATCTTGAAAATTTAACTTAATTTGACTAGTTCTCTGGAGCTACTTTTAAGTTACTTTCACCACGTCTGCAAACCAAGTGAGAGCATCAATAGCAATATGTATACTAAATATTAGTAAAATTAACATCTTTCTTTTAAATTTTTCTTTTCAAAATTTCTTTTATCTCTTTTAACCAGCATTTACAATTTTCTTTGGCCAGCAGGCACCAACCATATTTTGCTCTTTTAATCTTTAGTTAATCAGAAGAATACTCCATGGAATCTCAATGTTAATTCTTCAACAGGTGGAGAGCTGAGAATATATGGGATGGCACTCTATTTGCTTCAGAGAGTCAGGTAATTAGAATTCTAGGCCAGAAAGAATGATTAATTGAAATGAATTCTTTCCATTTATTTTGTCTACTGTTGTCTGAAATATTTAGATAGGCATAGGGTTGTAACCATGCTGGAGCATGGATTTAGAGTCCACTTTTAGATAGTTCTTCCTGAAGTTTTGCCTTGTTCTATTTATCTCCTTTTAACCTACTCATAAATAATAAGGCAGTCACAGTTCTTTAGACTCTATTTTTTCCTTTAGGAACTGATGCTTTCCAGATACTCTCCAAAGTCCTTCTCTGTAACATTTCTGGATGTACTTGTTAGTTGCTCAGATTCTAAACTCTTTTTAGTCACAGAGAGTTTTTGTAGAAAGATGTTTTTCTTGGGTAATTTTTCCATCTTTCTTAGTTTTGGAATTCTAAGATGCCTGAGCTACTATAGAATTGTCATTTTTTTTCTTTTTTCTGCATCTAAATTTAGTATCATATCTTGTTCTTCATTCATTGTTCTTACAGTCAATAGCTGACTGTAAGAGCTGTGACAGGGGTAGGGGGAATAGTGATTTTCTGAGCTTCTAAAGAATCTAGTCTGAGTTACCTCTCCAGAAAAGTTTCACTAATTCCTTTACCTGAAAATAATCTCTTTCTTTTAAAATTTCTTATAATTTTTGGCTGAATCTCTCCTTCATTCCCATTATATTTTACTTAATGTCAAACTTGTGTACATCTTATATTCTCCTGAGGTTGTGAGATCCTTGAGGGCAGAAACTAATTTTTTTTAAATCTGTTAATTTCAGCATTTCTTTTAGGATCATACACATAGGAGGAGCTTTATTATATTACTGAATTGAATAAAGATGGTTTGTGAGCTTCCCAACAGAGCTAGCAAACCATAAATAATTAATGTAATATTTTTCACATGATGTTGTCCTTACATTTTAAACATTAGAAGCTTAATAAAAGCACTATTAAAATCTTAATATTTTCATCCTTTTAAATTTTTTTCAAATTAATTATTTTAAGTTTTAGAAGGTTTACCTAATCTGATTCTGACAGTTTTTAAAAATAATTTTTATTGATATCTCTTGTGTTTACATTATTTACATTTCCCTATGTCTTCCCTATATTCCCTCCCCATTCCCCAGAGAAGTATCCCTTACAGCAAAGCATAAAAAAGCAAAAATATCCAATACACTGAAAAAATCTGACCATTATATTCAGTATTCCACATTCTTACTTTTCTAACACTTTAAAAAAGGAGGAAAGTTCCCAGAGAACTCATATCTTAATTCTAATCTACCAATATATACAAATAAGTTTATGAACTTATTTTAAGTGTTTTAGGATCAGTTGGATATTTGTTGGTGATTTTTGAAAAGTGCAAAAGGAGAAAGTTAAAACAAAAAGTAATATAGGCAGATTATGAACAATTTTTATTTTCCTGAATGATAGTGGTCCTTTAGTTTCTCAATTTACCTTTTGGGATGATAAAAGTCTAGTGATCATTAAGAAAGGATTGGTTTATGAGCATTTAGAAATGAAAATAGTGATTGGTATGATATCTTAGATCCACTAAGGGGAAAAAAAACATTTCAGACTAACTTTTTTTTTTTGGTTTAGTATATTAGAGTGGTAGTCTACATATACTATATGGATTTCATAAAAAAATAAAAATTCCAGTATCTTTATGGAAAAGATGACAAGATCTGACCTGAATGATAATATAGGTATGTGAGTTTGAAAAATGGTTAAATGATCAAATACGAAGAGTGATCGATCATTCAGGGATTAAAAATTTTTTTTCATGGTTTATTCCTAGCAACTGGCATGACAACTTGAACATGGTACATACTTAATAAATGTTTGCTGAATTTAATTGAATTAGATCTAGGCAAAGGTATTATGCCAATCAAATCTGTGGATGACAGAAAGCTGGAAGATATAGTTAATTTGTTGATTGAATGAGAAAAACAGTTTCCAAAAAGACTCTGGCTAATTTTATAGGTGAAACACATCTGCTGTTCAATTCTGTATTCATAAAGATTACTGGGTTTAATGTGCAGTTTTTGGATGGTAAGTGCATTTCATTTAGTCAAAGCCTGCGTCTTTACTTGGCTGGGACCTTCCATCTCAACTCAGTTTGTACCAGGCCTGCAGGAATATGCTTTGTACTAAGTTAGCAGATCCCACAAGGAATATACACTTTAAAAGTAAAGCATTTAATCAAGATTTTAAAAATTAATAAAAGTAGCAAAATAGTCTTAAAATATAACATATTCTAGGACTTCGGTTCTTGATATCAAATAAATTATGAGGGAAAGTTTCCTCTGATAATCTCATTTTTTGTGGCATAGGAAATACGTTGTGTATGGTTGCAACAAAGTTTGGAAAGTCAACTACTCAGTCAAGAGAGGAGACTCTGTTCCTCTAACTTTGTCCCTGTCTTTATAAAATATTTTATATTCCTGGAAGGACTATCAATAAATGTTTAATAGTTATAATTTTAATATTGTTTTAATGTTTAAATTTAATGTTTAAAATTTTCAAAATTATCTTTGGATTGCATAGAATTATACAATATAGCTGGAAAATATTATTACATTTTCTCATAGGTTTTTTGAGAAATAAAAAGCTTTGTATAATCTAAGTAAATTTTTTTTTTTGAAGCTGGGGTTAAGTGACTTGCCCAGGGTCACACAGTTAGGAAGTGTCTGAGACCAGATTTGAACTCTGGTCCTCCTGAATTCAAGGCTGGTGCTCTATCCACTGTGCCACCTAGCTGCCTCTGTAGCCTAACTTCTAAGCAAATATTATACCATTAAATATACTAAAAATATTATAAAATGCCATATTTTTATTTCTTCAGCTGAATATCTCTTCTTCCCAATAGTATATCTATACATCAAATTCAGATAGTTTTGAATTCTGTGTATAAGTTCACTCACCTTCAGTATACTTTCTAGAAATATACACATTGATAATGAGGTTGACACTTGCATTGCCAGAGTTAGCTCACTGTTTGGGGGGCTCAAAAGGAAAGTGTAGGAGAGGACAGGTATTAGAATGACTACCAGATTGAAAGTCCACAGAGCCATTGTACTGAACTCATTGTTGTATGCCTATGAAACCTGGACAGTGTACCAGTGCCATGCCAAGAAACTGAATTGCTTCCATTTGAAATGTCTTAGAAAGACTCTGAAGGATCACCTGATAATAAGTTATTGGACACTGAGATCCTTTCTCAAACAAAACTATTGCAGAAGATACAACTCTACTGAGTGGGACACATTTTTGAATGCCAAACATACAATTGCCAAAATGACTATTTTATGGAAAACTCAAACAGGACAAATGCTCAATATGGTAGTCAGAAAAAAAAATACAAGGACATTCTTTGGGATTTATTTTTTGGCATGGGAGTCATTGACACAGGACTACCCAGTATGGTGTGTCCTCATCAGAGAAGGTGTTGTGCTCTTTGAACAAAGTAGAATTGAAGTTCAAAAGAAACAGGAGATGCACAAAGTCAGGCATATTGTACAATTCTATGCAATATCCAAAGATGATTTAAATAATTTTCAAAATCTAATTTAAACATTAAAACAATTCATATAGACTATTTGTGTCTGACTTATGGTAGAGCATTTAGAGCTTATATTGGTCTGATCAACCACAATTGAACATATTACAACTTGATTCTAACACAGTGATGTCATTTTGGTCCTCTTTGTTGAGAACAAAGGACAACAATCCCTAAATTACATTTATGGCCAGGCAATTAAATAGGCAGATATAAGTTACTCAAATTTATGCCCAGAAATGCATAAGGCCTCATTCCACTTGACTTTGGAAATATATCCATTGAATAATTCTATGGTATGCAGTATAATCAAGAATCTATTTCTAAGGTTGGATGCTTTCAAAAGGGACCTTTGCCACAAATACCTTTATCCATGAGTTCTGATCAGATCCTTTAATGAAAAAAATTTCAATTTAAGGCAATTTTGAAATTTTCTATTCATATTTTTCTGATGGGGAAAATGTTTCATTGTAAAAGAAGGGACATGCTACAGGGGAAAGAGTGAAGCAAATATTACAAAATAATTAAAAATAAAACTATGTGTAAGTCATTATTAGGCCTGAGCACATAAAGATAAGAATGATCAACATCAAGTTTTTCATGACTTGGGGGAAGAGAGAAAGCCTGAAAATATTGAAATCATTGGGAAAAGTGGGGAAGGGTCCTGTAATTTAGTGGGATATGATAGTGACATACTCTGAGGAATGCAAATGTTAGAGAAGAGAGGCTTTTGAATGATGGTAAAGGTCTGGAAGTTTCATTGTGATTTAAGGAGTATATCAATTCCTCCTCTGGCCCCATGGATTTTGGTATTGTGAGCTAATATCACTGGAATTGCCAGTATTAGAAAAGATGACAAGAAAACAGAATGATTCAATAAAATAGGGGAGTTTGAGGATTGCGGTTCAAACCCAACCCCTGCTACTTGTTATCTGTGTGACTTTGAACAATTTGACTTCATTAAGCCTCTGTTTTCTGATCTGTTAAATTAGGAGTTGGGCCACATGGTCTCTATGGTCCCTTCTAACTCCAAATTTATAATATTTAGAAATAGTTTCCTCAGGAAAGTACCATATTTCTGTGACTTTAGAGATATTACAGCTGAAGAGATGAAGAAAAACTTTTACAATACAGTGGGAACTTCAAAAGGCAGTGTGAAAGAAGATAGAATGGATTAAGAAGCAGGGGTAGGTAGGGCTCAGATGAATTGAGACAAGAGTATACTGAAAGTTAAAGGGTTTCTACTTAAAGTAGTAGTGATTTTGGTTGACAGATATTAGGTCATCAGGAATTTTGGGGTAGACCAGAAGGGAATCAGAGAAGGGAGAATAAATGGATGCTTAAAGAATAAATCAGCTCAAAGATTTTAGGAGGCTTTTGATAGCTTGATTGAAAAGCTGGGCAGGACTGGTGACTGGCATTTTTAGATGCTACAGTATATCACAATTTTAACTCTCCTGAGTTTTTGCTTTATTAAAATCCTTAGCTATTTTTCCAATGGAATTGCTTCTAGCCATGTTTTCTTTATCCTTTACATCTGGGTAAATTAAAAATAAAATTATATGTAAGGCATTGTTAGTTCTGGGCACATAAAGATAAGAAGGATCAACATTAATTTTTCCTTGATGATGCTGAGAAGGGAGAAGAGAGCGCCTTTTAAATCTGTGTAAGACTTTTAAATTATCCTTGTTGGTATCCCTCTGCCTATAATTTGATGTATATCCATGGATAGGTGTAAATTATGTGAATGAGAGCCAACAAAGGAGACTTTTCAGGACTCCTCATACTGGTAGGCAAAGATGGAAAGAAAGCAGCATGACAAAAAATCCAGAAGCGAGGAAAGAAAACCTAGGAGGAAAGGATAGATACCAGTAATTTTTTCCTTTGTAACTCTAGTATTTGTCATTTTAGTTGACACAGAGTAGGTGCTTAATAAATGTTTGCTGATTGATTACATTTTATCTTAGTAGATTCAGACCAAGGTTCTGGCCCATTTGGACTCTAATGAGTTAACTCTCCCTCTTGGCTCTGTATCATCTGCCTATTTTATAAGCATGCCATTTATATATTTATCTGAGTTGGATACTTCTATCTAAGTTGACATTGAGCTAAGAATGATTGCACTTTGTGACTGGCTATTCTACCAGTTTAGAGTGCATAGAAATGGATCATTTAGTAATCCATGTTGCCCACAAATATTGCAGGAGGTATTTTGCCAAATGCTACACTGAAATCTAAGTAAGTCTTTAACATTCCTTCTTATCCACCAATCTAGTAAAACTTAAAAAGAAGGTAGTAATCTTGATTAGAGAAAATCAGTTATAGGATATAAACTAAGAAAGATTAAATGACATATTTAGGGTCAAATAAGTAATAAACAATAGTGCTGGGATTTGAACACCTGTCTTCTGGTTTTAAATTCAGTAGGGCTTTTACAATGTAATTGAAAACAGAGAAAGCTTGCTTGCTATAAACTCTTTCTTTCTGTTTCTCTCTGACTCTCCTCTCCCCTCCTTATTTGTCTCTGTCTCTGTCTGTCTCTCTCCCCCCCTCTTCTTCTTTCTTTCTCTCTTCTATCTCTTTCAATCTTTCTAGCTCTGTTTTTAGTCTCATTTGTATATATACATTGGTGTAGCGAGCTATCGTCTCCAGAAGCTGCTGGATCGCTCTCTGGGAAGAGATCTGCTGTGTCTACTCAAATCTCTCAGACAGATTCTTCTTCCTGTAACGAACCGTTGTCTCCAGGCAGTTGCTGTTAACTCTTGTCCAAAGAAGTGACTTCCCTTCCTGCAGAGAGCCCCGTCAAGCCTGATGCAATTCAGAGTCTTCTTCTTGAATCCTGGCTCTGAATCTCCTCCAGCTCTTATCCTTCTCCAGGCCGATCTGCTCTCTGCGCCCAGTGCTGTCTCTTTTTATCCTCCCAGAGAATGGGCGTGGGATAATGCAAGGGCTTCTGGGAAGAACCACCCCAGCCAATGAGCTTGCCCCCTCTATCAAGTCAACCTGAGTTCTCACCTTGTAATTGTCCAGAAAACCTGAATTCTCACCTTGTCACTATCCAGACAACCTCAGTTCTCACTTAGTAATCCTAACATCTCCCCCTTTCTTTTGATTTAGAACATAGGACAGTCATGACCTTGAAACATAAATCCATCAATATGGGAAGTATTACAGATAATTACATAAATGACCTTGAAACATAAATCCATCAATATGGGAAGTATTACAGATAATTACATAAATTACATAAGCATATAGTAACATAGTAACATAACGCATGCTAGAAGTATATAACATAATCAAATAATCATAAATTGAAAATTTATAAATGTCCATAAGTCCATTGTCCATTATTCTCATCTTGTGTGAGGAAGTCCAATGATTCCTGCTGGTTTTTAAGTTCTTTAACAGTCTTCTTATTATCCATGCTCTTTCAGTGTCAGATGTTTCTTAGATCTTCTCCTTTATTTTGAGGTCTTTCTCTTTTTCTGTCTCTCTCTGATGGATAAGGCGAATATGACTCGTTGGCACCCATCTGATTCCTTCTCCTGCTGAAGAAATACAAGCAAACCCTCTCCCCCAGGCAGTTAACCTATCTAATTACCTTCTATTTACCACTTTCTAAATCTCTTCTCATCATCTGGCAATCACATTGGAATTGTTTGCACTGGACACAGCCCTGTTGGTTTAAAAGGCCTGTATTCTCCCCAAGTGTAATCCATTTTTGCAATCTGATTGCCTTTTGACTGACTTATCAGGTAATCCCTTTCTGCCATGTGATTGCTTCTCTGCTGATTGATTAAATCAGAGTCCTGGCCTTCTAAAGGCTCTTTAGGTATAACATCAGCTGCCATCATGCCCCAAGTCTTTTTTGCCTGGGGCCCTGGACCTGGGCCCCTCATCCCATTTCCCTGAATTATTCTACACTCTGATGCCCAATGGAGTCCTCTGTTGCATTTTGGACATGGGGTTTTAGGTCTTCTCTCACCCTGTCTTCTCACTGTATCTCCATACCTACACTGAGCTCTTAGATGTCCAATTTTTCCACATTGAAAACATCGCCGAGTTTCTCTAGAAGGCCCTTGCCAGGAGGGACCCTGTCTTTCCACATTCATCATTGTCCGGGTGTAAAAAGCATTTGTTCCCACTGTAGCACAGCGTCTTATGATCTCCTCTAAAGCAGCATCTTTGTCTAATCCCCATATAATTCTTTTGCAAATCTCATTGGCATTTTCCTTAGCCAGATGTCTGGTCATTATTTCTGTAGCTGAATTTTCTCCAATAGTTCTTTTGACAGCAGTTTGCAAACGTCCCACAAAATCTGCAAAAGGTTCATTGGGACCTTGCTGTATTTTAGTGAAAGCCTCTCCACGATCTTTCTGTCCAGGAAGGACACCCCAAGCTTTTATTGCAGCCTTAGCAATTTGTTCATATATTGTCATGGTATAATTAATCTGTTCCGAATTCTCTCCATACTGACCTTCACCAGCTAAGTGCTCAAAAGTGAATTGTGTGTTAACTCCTATTTCCAAATTGCATCTGACTTGAATTTTACATAATTCATGAAATTCCGCAAGCCATAATAAATTTTCTCCAGGTTCCAGACATGTCCTTGCTATGGATTTCCAATCATTCGGGGTTAGGACTTCATAAGACAAACCATCTAGTAACATTTTGACATAAGCTGATGTAGCCCCATAAAGGGTACAACCTTTTTTCAAATCCTTAATTTTATTCAAATCTAAAGGTGCATATCTTCTCCTTTTTTTACCTACAGAGTCAGTATTTTCAATCACAGGATATGCATGTATAAAATCACTTATATCCTGTCCTTCTCTCTTAGCTTTAACCAATGCTTTTTCTAATCTTGTCATAGGCTTAGGCTTCTTCACAGGCAATTCTGTTTGTGTTTCTGCCTCTTCCCCTCTTTCTTCCTCCATCTCTGAAGGTGGGGTTGATGTGGGCCTGTCAATAATCTGTTCTCTAGGCAGGGTTGAAGCTTCTTCAAGAGAATCATACCATAATTCCTCATTTAAATCCTCTTGCTCTAGGGAAAGATCTTGATCTTTCCTTTTTTCCTCACACTTCCTCCTCTGTTCATTTTTAGAACTTTTCCTTCTCCTACAACTTGCTTGATAGTTCAAGGCTAATTGAACTATGTTGTAGATATAAAATACTTCTGCAGAAATTGAACGAGGCCCATTTTTTGCTTGAAATTCTTTCATTTCATATCCCACTAGCTTCCATTTATCTACATCTATCTTTTCTTCCTCTAAGAACCAAGGGGATGTGCGTCTTAATGCAGCCAAGAGTTTAGCAATCTGTACCCAGGTTACAAGTAAACTCTGCTCCTCAATTATCTTGATTATACTCTCTATAGTACCACTCCTGAATGGGGGTGGAGCTGAGGTTGCTTCTGGGGCTGGGGTTGAGTCGGCTGAGGTCCAGGGATTGAATATAGCTAACATCTGCCCCATTTCAGCTATAAGAGATTCCTGGTTTAGCCCTTAACAAGTTAAGTTCCTTATTTATCTATTAGCACGCTCACTTAATCTTTAACAAAGTTTCCTCGTTACTCACGGTTCTGGGTCAGAGAGACTGAGATCTAGATCGGAAGCTTTTCCACTGGAATCAGGACCGTGTCTGTCCCTGTTCGGGCGCCAAATTGCGAAGGTCTGGTCTAGCTCCTCTTGTCAGGATAAGCAAAAGTCCTTGCCCCACGTTGGGCGCCAAATGTAGTGAGCTATCGTCTCCAGAAGCTGCTGGATCGCTCTCTGGGAAGAGATCTGCTGTGTCTACTCAAATCTCTCAGACAGATTCTTCTTCCTGTAACGAACCGTTGTCTCCAGGCAGTTGCTGTTAACTCTTGTCCAAAGAAGTGACTTCCCTTCCTGCAGAGAGCCCCGTCAAGCCTGATGCAATTCAGAGTCTTCTTCTTGAATCCTGGCTCTGAATCTCCTCCAGCTCTTATCCTTCTCCAGGCCGATCTGCTCTCTGCGCCCAGTGCTGTCTCTTTTTATCCTCCCAGAGAATGGGCGTGGGATAATGCAAGGGCTTCTGGGAAGAACCACCCCAGCCAATGAGCTTGCCCCCTCTATCAAGTCAACCTGAGTTCTCACCTTGTAATTGTCCAGAAAACCTGAATTCTCACCTTGTCACTATCCAGACAACCTCAGTTCTCACTTAGTAATCCTAACATCTCCCCCTTTCTTTTGATTTAGAACATAGGACAGTCATGACCTTGAAACATAAATCCATCAATATGGGAAGTATTACAGATAATTACATAAATGACCTTGAAACATAAATCCATCAATATGGGAAGTATTACAGATAATTACATAAATTACATAAGCATATAGTAACATAGTAACATAACGCATGCTAGAAGTATATAACATAATCAAATAATCATAAATTGAAAATTTATAAATGTCCATAAGTCCATTGTCCATTATTCTCATCTTGTGTGAGGAAGTCCAATGATTCCTGCTGGTTTTTAAGTTCTTTAACAGTCTTCTTATTATCCATGCTCTTTCAGTGTCAGATGTTTCTTAGATCTTCTCCTTTATTTTGAGGTCTTTCTCTTTTTCTGTCTCTCTCTGATGGATAAGGCGAATATGACTCGTTGGCACCCATCTGATTCCTTCTCCTGCTGAAGAAATACAAGCAAACCCTCTCCCCCAGGCAGTTAACCTATCTAATTACCTTCTATTTACCACTTTCTAAATCTCTTCTCATCATCTGGCAATCACATTGGAATTGTTTGCACTGGACACAGCCCTGTTGGTTTAAAAGGCCTGTATTCTCCCCAAGTGTAATCCATTTTTGCAATCTGATTGCCTTTTGACTGACTTATCAGGTAATCCCTTTCTGCCATGTGATTGCTTCTCTGCTGATTGATTAAATCAGAGTCCTGGCCTTCTAAAGGCTCTTTAGGTATAACATCAGCTGCCATCATGCCCCAAGTCTTTTTTGCCTGGGGCCCTGGACCTGGGCCCCTCATCCCATTTCCCTGAATTATTCTACACTCTGATGCCCAATGGAGTCCTCTGTTGCATTTTGGACATGGGGTTTTAGGTCTTCTCTCACCCTGTCTTCTCACTGTATCTCCATACCTACACTGAGCTCTTAGATGTCCAATTTTTCCACATTGAAAACATCGCCGAGTTTCTCTAGAAGGCCCTTGCCAGGAGGGACCCTGTCTTTCCACATTCATCATTGTCCGGGTGTAAAAAGCATTTGTTCCCACTGTAGCACAGCGTCTTATGATCTCCTCTAAAGCAGCATCTTTGTCTAATCCCCATATAATTCTTTTGCAAATCTCATTGGCATTTTCCTTAGCCAGATGTCTGGTCATTATTTCTGTAGCTGAATTTTCTCCAATAGTTCTTTTGACAGCAGTTTGCAAACGTCCCACAAAATCTGCAAAAGGTTCATTGGGACCTTGCTGTATTTTAGTGAAAGCCTCTCCACGATCTTTCTGTCCAGGAAGGACACCCCAAGCTTTTATTGCAGCCTTAGCAATTTGTTCATATATTGTCATGGTATAATTAATCTGTTCCGAATTCTCTCCATACTGACCTTCACCAGCTAAGTGCTCAAAAGTGAATTGTGTGTTAACTCCTATTTCCAAATTGCATCTGACTTGAATTTTACATAATTCATGAAATTCCGCAAGCCATAATAAATTTTCTCCAGGTTCCAGACATGTCCTTGCTATGGATTTCCAATCATTCGGGGTTAGGACTTCATAAGACAAACCATCTAGTAACATTTTGACATAAGCTGATGTAGCCCCATAAAGGGTACAACCTTTTTTCAAATCCTTAATTTTATTCAAATCTAAAGGTGCATATCTTCTCCTTTTTTTACCTACAGAGTCAGTATTTTCAATCACAGGATATGCATGTATAAAATCACTTATATCCTGTCCTTCTCTCTTAGCTTTAACCAATGCTTTTTCTAATCTTGTCATAGGCTTAGGCTTCTTCACAGGCAATTCTGTTTGTGTTTCTGCCTCTTCCCCTCTTTCTTCCTCCATCTCTGAAGGTGGGGTTGATGTGGGCCTGTCAATAATCTGTTCTCTAGGCAGGGTTGAAGCTTCTTCAAGAGAATCATACCATAATTCCTCATTTAAATCCTCTTGCTCTAGGGAAAGATCTTGATCTTTCCTTTTTTCCTCACACTTCCTCCTCTGTTCATTTTTAGAACTTTTCCTTCTCCTACAACTTGCTTGATAGTTCAAGGCTAATTGAACTATGTTGTAGATATAAAATACTTCTGCAGAAATTGAACGAGGCCCATTTTTTGCTTGAAATTCTTTCATTTCATATCCCACTAGCTTCCATTTATCTACATCTATCTTTTCTTCCTCTAAGAACCAAGGGGATGTGCGTCTTAATGCAGCCAAGAGTTTAGCAATCTGTACCCAGGTTACAAGTAAACTCTGCTCCTCAATTATCTTGATTATACTCTCTATAGTACCACTCCTGAATGGGGGTGGAGCTGAGGTTGCTTCTGGGGCTGGGGTTGAGTCGGCTGAGGTCCAGGGATTGAATATAGCTAACATCTGCCCCATTTCAGCTATAAGAGATTCCTGGTTTAGCCCTTAACAAGTTAAGTTCCTTATTTATCTATTAGCACGCTCACTTAATCTTTAACAAAGTTTCCTCGTTACTCACGGTTCTGGGTCAGAGAGACTGAGATCTAGATCGGAAGCTTTTCCACTGGAATCAGGACCGTGTCTGTCCCTGTTCGGGCGCCAAATTGCGAAGGTCTGGTCTAGCTCCTCTTGTCAGGATAAGCAAAAGTCCTTGCCCCACGTTGGGCGCCAAATGTAGTGAGCTATCGTCTCCAGAAGCTGCTGGATCGCTCTCTGGGAAGAGATCTGCTGTGTCTACTCAAATCTCTCAGACAGATTCTTCTTCCTGTAACGAACCGTTGTCTCCAGGCAGTTGCTGTTAACTCTTGTCCAAAGAAGTGACTTCCCTTCCTGCAGAGAGCCCCGTCAAGCCTGATGCAATTCAGAGTCTTCTTCTTGAATCCTGGCTCTGAATCTCCTCCAGCTCTTATCCTTCTCCAGGCCGATCTGCTCTCTGCGCCCAGTGCTGTCTCTTTTTATCCTCCCAGAGAATGGGCGTGGGATAATGCAAGGGCTTCTGGGAAGAACCACCCCAGCCAATGAGCTTGCCCCCTCTATCAAGTCAACCTGAGTTCTCACCTTGTAATTGTCCAGAAAACCTGAATTCTCACCTTGTCACTATCCAGACAACCTCAGTTCTCACTTAGTAATCCTAACATCTCCCCCTTTCTTTTGATTTAGAACATAGGACAGTCATGACCTTGAAACATAAATCCATCAATATGGGAAGTATTACAGATAATTACATAAATGACCTTGAAACATAAATCCATCAATATGGGAAGTATTACAGATAATTACATAAATTACATAAGCATATAGTAACATAGTAACATAACGCATGCTAGAAGTATATAACATAATCAAATAATCATAAATTGAAAATTTATAAATGTCCATAAGTCCATTGTCCATTATTCTCATCTTGTGTGAGGAAGTCCAATGATTCCTGCTGGTTTTTAAGTTCTTTAACAGTCTTCTTATTATCCATGCTCTTTCAGTGTCAGATGTTTCTTAGATCTTCTCCTTTATTTTGAGGTCTTTCTCTTTTTCTGTCTCTCTCTGATGGATAAGGCGAATATGACTCGTTGGCACCCATCTGATTCCTTCTCCTGCTGAAGAAATACAAGCAAACCCTCTCCCCCAGGCAGTTAACCTATCTAATTACCTTCTATTTACCACTTTCTAAATCTCTTCTCATCATCTGGCAATCACATTGGAATTGTTTGCACTGGACACAGCCCTGTTGGTTTAAAAGGCCTGTATTCTCCCCAAGTGTAATCCATTTTTGCAATCTGATTGCCTTTTGACTGACTTATCAGGTAATCCCTTTCTGCCATGTGATTGCTTCTCTGCTGATTGATTAAATCAGAGTCCTGGCCTTCTAAAGGCTCTTTAGGTATAACATCAGCTGCCATCATGCCCCAAGTCTTTTTTGCCTGGGGCCCTGGACCTGGGCCCCTCATCCCATTTCCCTGAATTATTCTACACTCTGATGCCCAATGGAGTCCTCTGTTGCATTTTGGACATGGGGTTTTAGGTCTTCTCTCACCCTGTCTTCTCACTGTATCTCCATACCTACACTGAGCTCTTAGATGTCCAATTTTTCCACATTGAAAACATCGCCGAGTTTCTCTAGAAGGCCCTTGCCAGGAGGGACCCTGTCTTTCCACATTCATCATTGTCCGGGTGTAAAAAGCATTTGTTCCCACTGTAGCACAGCGTCTTATGATCTCCTCTAAAGCAGCATCTTTGTCTAATCCCCATATAATTCTTTTGCAAATCTCATTGGCATTTTCCTTAGCCAGATGTCTGGTCATTATTTCTGTAGCTGAATTTTCTCCAATAGTTCTTTTGACAGCAGTTTGCAAACGTCCCACAAAATCTGCAAAAGGTTCATTGGGACCTTGCTGTATTTTAGTGAAAGCCTCTCCACGATCTTTCTGTCCAGGAAGGACACCCCAAGCTTTTATTGCAGCCTTAGCAATTTGTTCATATATTGTCATGGTATAATTAATCTGTTCCGAATTCTCTCCATACTGACCTTCACCAGCTAAGTGCTCAAAAGTGAATTGTGTGTTAACTCCTATTTCCAAATTGCATCTGACTTGAATTTTACATAATTCATGAAATTCCGCAAGCCATAATAAATTTTCTCCAGGTTCCAGACATGTCCTTGCTATGGATTTCCAATCATTCGGGGTTAGGACTTCATAAGACAAACCATCTAGTAACATTTTGACATAAGCTGATGTAGCCCCATAAAGGGTACAACCTTTTTTCAAATCCTTAATTTTATTCAAATCTAAAGGTGCATATCTTCTCCTTTTTTTACCTACAGAGTCAGTATTTTCAATCACAGGATATGCATGTATAAAATCACTTATATCCTGTCCTTCTCTCTTAGCTTTAACCAATGCTTTTTCTAATCTTGTCATAGGCTTAGGCTTCTTCACAGGCAATTCTGTTTGTGTTTCTGCCTCTTCCCCTCTTTCTTCCTCCATCTCTGAAGGTGGGGTTGATGTGGGCCTGTCAATAATCTGTTCTCTAGGCAGGGTTGAAGCTTCTTCAAGAGAATCATACCATAATTCCTCATTTAAATCCTCTTGCTCTAGGGAAAGATCTTGATCTTTCCTTTTTTCCTCACACTTCCTCCTCTGTTCATTTTTAGAACTTTTCCTTCTCCTACAACTTGCTTGATAGTTCAAGGCTAATTGAACTATGTTGTAGATATAAAATACTTCTGCAGAAATTGAACGAGGCCCATTTTTTGCTTGAAATTCTTTCATTTCATATCCCACTAGCTTCCATTTATCTACATCTATCTTTTCTTCCTCTAAGAACCAAGGGGATGTGCGTCTTAATGCAGCCAAGAGTTTAGCAATCTGTACCCAGGTTACAAGTAAACTCTGCTCCTCAATTATCTTGATTATACTCTCTATAGTACCACTCCTGAATGGGGGTGGAGCTGAGGTTGCTTCTGGGGCTGGGGTTGAGTCGGCTGAGGTCCAGGGATTGAATATAGCTAACATCTGCCCCATTTCAGCTATAAGAGATTCCTGGTTTAGCCCTTAACAAGTTAAGTTCCTTATTTATCTATTAGCACGCTCACTTAATCTTTAACAAAGTTTCCTCGTTACTCACGGTTCTGGGTCAGAGAGACTGAGATCTAGATCGGAAGCTTTTCCACTGGAATCAGGACCGTGTCTGTCCCTGTTCGGGCGCCAAATTGCGAAGGTCTGGTCTAGCTCCTCTTGTCAGGATAAGCAAAAGTCCTTGCCCCACGTTGGGCGCCAAATGTAGTGAGCTATCGTCTCCAGAAGCTGCTGGATCGCTCTCTGGGAAGAGATCTGCTGTGTCTACTCAAATCTCTCAGACAGATTCTTCTTCCTGTAACGAACCGTTGTCTCCAGGCAGTTGCTGTTAACTCTTGTCCAAAGAAGTGACTTCCCTTCCTGCAGAGAGCCCCGTCAAGCCTGATGCAATTCAGAGTCTTCTTCTTGAATCCTGGCTCTGAATCTCCTCCAGCTCTTATCCTTCTCCAGGCCGATCTGCTCTCTGCGCCCAGTGCTGTCTCTTTTTATCCTCCCAGAGAATGGGCGTGGGATAATGCAAGGGCTTCTGGGAAGAACCACCCCAGCCAATGAGCTTGCCCCCTCTATCAAGTCAACCTGAGTTCTCACCTTGTAATTGTCCAGAAAACCTGAATTCTCACCTTGTCACTATCCAGACAACCTCAGTTCTCACTTAGTAATCCTAACACATTGGCATATTTCTCTCTCTCTCATAAATAATGCTCATTTTCTACCCCAGATAAAAATACTAAAAGAATTGGATAATATGGTTTCTGTGGCCCTACATATACAAGTAAGGCATTCTTGGACATGAAGCTGAAATTCTTTCCCACTCTTCACTTGCATAAGTACAAAGTTTTACAATATTTTTTCATACCTGGTTTTGGAACAGAGGGCATTTAGTAGAGGTGACATCGCATTCATACCATATGATTTGCCTTTAAATGTTTTATTCTAAGCTCCATTTGGTAAATGATTTCCTTCAACATTGCTTAACACCCTATTTTTAGGCAGCTGCGTCATTACCCCTTTGCTAGTGTTGATCTAGAATGAAGAAGAAGCCAATGAAATGCACTTTCAGAGTGGTGTGTTACGTACCTCAGCCTCCTCTTATTCCCTTCATGGGGACATATGAAACAAATTAAAATGATTTATTAGGGATGAAGAATCCATTCGAGGATCCTTACTCAGCTGTTTTCATAGAGTACAGTAGAAATAGGAAAACATTTGTCATTTTTGGACAGATTAAGAATAAACAATATAGAGGACTAGTTTCAGGTACCTACATTTTAGTTTCTGAAATCTTATATGCATGAAAATTAGTATCATTATACTCCAATAAAAATGGTAGTTCTGCACAAGTTTTGATCCTACTTTTTTGTGAATTTTGAGTAACTGACTTTACAAGTCAAGTTTGATTCTTAGCAGTTTGCCTAGAATTTTTTTTGTCAGGATATTAATTTTTTTGTTTTGATTTTGGAAGTGACTTGATAGGTAATTTAAAGGCAGCTGGATGGTGCAGGGGATAGGACACTGTACTTGGAATCAGGTAGACCGAGATCAATCTGGATTCAGACATTTAACTATCTAACCTGAACAAATCACTTAATATCTATCTATCCCAGTTTACTCATTTATAAAATGAGGATAACAATTGTAGAATACAGACTAGCTCCCTGGAAGGCCTTGGGGTCAGGCAGAGTCAGGATAAATTAAAGTCCTTGGTCTTTAGGGGGAGAAGTGAAGGAGGCAGGCAAATTGCCATGAGGCTTGCCAAAGATATATCCTGGATCCTGAAATCCAGAGTCTCCATCCTCTCTCCTCCTTATTTTGCTAACAAGTGACTCTGGCCTCTCTCCCTCTGCCCTCCAATCCTTGCCTACGATTATCTTTACACCAAACATGCAGTAAGCACCAATGGTGAGAAGAGCCATTTATCCAAATATATGCTAATAGAGTCAATATCTCATATCAAATAGGTAATTAGCCTTAAGTACTCTGTTGTCTGATTCAAGCATACCTTTTTGGAGTTTCAGTCCTCTACATCTCCCACTTTCTTTTGTTTTAAAACACAGGTGGTCATGCCCTTCCTCACTTCTCAGGGAGGTGAAAAGCCCCAAAAGGAGGTGATCACATCATCCCTGACTTCTCAGGAAAAGAGATGAAAAACACAAAAGGAAAGTGGGGAGTCAAGCCAGATATTGCTAGTGGATTTCTGGGCTGAAGGGTCTTACTAGAAATAGGTATGCACAAACCCATCAGCATGGGAGATATTACACAAGCACATAGCAATAAAGCACAAGCTACTAGTGATGACTCTCCCCATAGCTGGTGCAGGCTCAATGTGGTGTAACAAACATGAATTGTACATGCAAGTAGTGATATAATAAACGATATGAATCAACTTGATGTTGTAAAGATTTCCAGAAGTCCTAGAAGGAGGGTATGTAAACAACAATTACACATACACCTTATAATATAATAATAGTCCCAATGTTGTGATGAGAATAAGATGAGATAATATTTTAAAAGTACATGGCACAATGTGTAGTACATAATAGGTGCTTATTTTAATTTTTTATTATTTATTTCTTTTCCATTTCTGAGTAGTAGTATCTTAGCACAATGATATCTTGTAATATCAGTTCTCTGCTCAAAATTATTTGTGGCTGACTATTGGCTACTACTCAAAGTTCAAATTACACTGTTCAGCATTTGAAGTCCTTTGTAATATGGTGCCATTTTCCAACTTTATTTCATTATTGTTTTATATGTATTCTTTTTTATAGCCAAACTATACTGTTCTCTCTCCTTTGATCATATTTTAAAAATTTATCCTCCATATAACTTTTTTCATACTTTCCCCTATGCCCAAAATGCCCCCTCTTGGAAATCCTACCCCTTTTAAAGATGAACTTGAATGTAACTCATTTCATTAGTTCCACAAAAGCATTAACTAAACTTTATATTTCCCCAGCACCAAGATTAATCCTTTGTACACTTTAGGTGCTTAATAAATCCTTTTTGAATTTGAATTTTAAGCAAAAGGCAGACAGGTCACTGAATTGTGTATGTTGGGGCATTTAGAGTGGTGCAGTGGTTAGGGGGCTGGACCTAGAATCAGGAAGACCTGAGTTTAAATCTGGACTCAGTTGCACATATGCCAAATTATGATCCTAGTGATTTTCAACTGCTTCAGTTTCCTCATCTGTACAATAGTGAGAATAATGGCAACTACCTCCAGGATGTAAAAAGGATCAAATGAGATAATATTTGTACAATATGTTGCAAAATTAAAGTATTATAGACATAGCTATTATCATTACTAATACTATTCCTCTTCCTTTCTTTTTCTTCTCCGCCTTACACTACTACTACTATTACTACTACTGCTACTACTACTACTATTATCATTACTCTGGATAATGGAAAGAGACAATCCACTCAAACCTTTAAATGTTTTCTTTCTTTTTTTTGGTGAATCTGGCAAAAGAAGATATAAAGATGAATTTGAAATATATCCTTTTGTTTTGTGAGATATTAAGTAAATCCATTGTAGAAAGAGTAGCCATGTAGCTATAAGGTACATTTCTCCTTTTGATATACTGTACTTCTTGCCATAGAGATAAGGTGTAAGAGACTTTTATTTCTACTTCCATTCTATTTCCTATGCTTATTTCTATATACCTAGCCCTCTTTCTCACTTTAATTATATATATATGTATATATACATATATATGTATATATAAACATATATGTATATATACATATATATACACACATATATATATGTAACTTCAATTATATATATATATAGATATACATATATGTATATCTATCTATATTTAGTACAGTTTTCTGGATTAAAAACAATGGAGAAATAGATTCTGTGATAAGAATGTGGTATTTCCAATTAAAATAACCCCTCTTGACCAGTTAGTGAATGTATATTAATATGGCCATATCTTAACAAACCCATCACCTTGGCTTCTTCTAGGTATTATTTAAATATGGCAGAAACAGATTAAGTATCAAATGCCATTAGGGAAATCAGTAATTTTGCATTTCTTGGACTCAACTGGAAGTTGGACCATAGGAAATGATTTAATGTCATCACCCTTGGTGATTCTAGACTTCACCTAACCATGGGGATGTGGGGAGCCCATGATGACGCTTTTCCATTATGGCATGCATAAAGATGTTGGCTCTGTTACTACTTGGTTGTAGATTTGTATCAAACTCTTGCTGCACAGATGGATAATGGTTTGCATGCACAGATGGAACAGGGAACAGCAAGTTCATTGGCAGAGCTTGTTCTAGGAGAGATCAAGGGAAAAAAGAGGAAGATGAGGGAAAGAAGCAATATGAAAAATTAATAACTACCTGATTTTGTAGAAATATTTTCTTTCCTGATGTCTTTTAAAAAAGAGGAAACTTGGAAAAAATTTTCAGGAACTTCAGTAGTAGCTTTTTTTGGGTTGCCATTAACTCATACAGTAAATGTCTTTATCTTATTAAAAGGGAAAACAACCAATACTGAAATTGAGTAGCAGTAATCTCAATAATATTTCATATATTCTTACAGAGCAGAAAGAATTGAATTAAAAAGAATGAAAACAATGATTAGTTTCCCATATTTTCAAACTATAGGGGCCATTATATTTGAAATTTAAACCAGCACAAACAGAGGCTTTCTACAAAGAAAGCATTCCTGGTACACTGAGAAATTTCCCTACTTTTTTTTTGCTGGTATTTCATCTTTAATGCTTGAAATTTGTCTCACTTTATCATATGCCATTATCCTTAAATAGACATCAGATGGAACCATTGTTTCCTGATATAAGGTTTATAGTCTTCCTTGAAAACTCTTCTCTGAACATTTCCATAAAAAAGGGAAAAAGATGTCAGGGATTCTTATCAATCATCAATTATCAAACATTTATTTAGTGAAGACCCAAGGGCCATATAAATATCACTGCTAGATACAAGGGATGTACTGTACAAAAGAAATTCAGATCATTTTTTAGGTAAGAACAATTCATACTTAGAAAGATTGTGATGAGGAAAGGGTTAATTTTCCTTTTATATAAATCTTAATTTAGTTGGAGGTGATCAGCCTAGACAGTAATTCTCCTTTTATATAATTGTAGAAAAATATAGTTTTTGAATGCCACCTTTTTCTTGAAGCTTCCACTGGTCAACTTTTGCATGGATGAGCTCTTCTTCCTCCCAAGTCTGAAACACTGTTTATACTACTCATCTATTCCTTGTACTATAGGGCTTTTTCTTAGAATTACATGTAAGCATGCCTTAATCTCTCTCACTACATTCCAAATTTATCAGGAACCCTTTCCTTCTTCATATCCACCTTTTCCTGTTTTCCTCGACTCTAGCATTATACTTGGTACATAATATATAATAGAAACTTGTTGACTGATTAAATGGAGAGGTATTTTGTCTAACTTTATCAATAAAAAAGCATTTATTAAATGCCTGCTGTATGTCAGGTATGATGTTAAATGCTGGGAATATAACTTCATGGAATAAAAACATCTTTACATGAGAGTAGTTAATAGGAATATTCCATGCTTTCCCAAAGTCCTACCAATATGCTTTTGAAAAACAAAAAAGTTGGATACTGCTTTTAAAAGCTTTGTTCCATATCTGGATTCTCTGAATACTTTGACATGGTGAAAAAGAGAAATATACTCATTTGTCATGGTGTGGTGAAAAGTTTTGAAGACAGAAAATCTGGGCTTGAGTTTACTATGAAATGTACCAACCATATAATTTTACACAATTTCTCTTCTCTGAGTTTCCATTTCCTCTTTTGCAAAATGGGGACAAGTAATATTTGTACTGATTCCCTCTAAGCAATGCAATGAAGATCAATTAAGAAACTGTTTGTAAAGCTCTGTGTAAACATAAAACACTCCAGAAAAGAAATCTATTATTATGGTGATTATTCCCATTTTAAGCTAGGAATTGGAAAGATTACTATGAAGAGATGGCTACAGTTAACAGTGATGATGTTGGAGGATTTTGTTCTGAATTGACTTTCAGTACTTTCCTATATTTGTTGGCAATGATATATGAAGAGAAGGGAAATGTTTTTAGCTTATGAAAATTTGCGTGTGATGTGATGGTGGTGCGTTTTAGTAATTTGAGGGGGAAAAGTTGGAAAATCATAAAGAAGGACCATTGAATTTTCACCCCTTCATGACTGAAACACTTTGTATCAGTGGCCTTCAATAGGTGCTCTGCACAGAAGACTATAGACTTCTTGTTAGAAGAAGCTAGAAGGAAACTTAGAGGTCATAAAATATAGTCTTTTTTTGGGGGGAGGTCAAGTAATTTGATCCAAAGAGGAGAAACTCTCAGAATTTTTCAATTGAATTGAATCCAACAAAAGTCAATCTCAATCTTTTTCTATTTCCTAATGAGTGTATTATAGAAATGTCTCATTTCCCCAAACACAGTCAACTTTTTGTTTCCATAGGAAAAATCTCATCTTGGGGAGGTCTATCTGTGAAGAAATCTGACAGGGAAATGAAGCAAGTATAACATATTTATTGATGATCTGACATAGTTAATTCTGTCTTTGAGAAGTGAGGATAGCAGCCAGAGAACAGCATGTTTCATTGAAAGCAAAGCAGGACCTTTTGTGTCCTGCTCTGGTGGGGTTTGATGAGCTAGCTGCCTAACAGTTCATGTAAGTGCTTCTTTGAAGGTGGAATCTTCAGTTGTGGAAAAATTGTGAGAAATAGAGATATGGACCTTAAATTTTTATTTCTTCTAATCTCTCAGTAAATGGAAAAGGGGAAAAACACACACACTCATACACAGAGGAAAGAAAAGAAAAACCAAAGCTTTAGAGGAGGATATCCCCAGATGAGAATGGTCCAACATTTTCTGAATTTATTTTTTTCAGGTAAACAAATGGAGTACAGGCACAGACACTCAAGCACTTCAGTAATATAATTTTTTTTCATCCTAGTTTGTCTGTTTATTATAGAACCAGGGGAAGCTGATGACACTCTTGATGCACATAAATGTGAGGATCTCACAACTGAATCTATTTTTGCCCTGTTTTTAAAGCAATCTCAAGATTATCTTGGTTGTTTCAAATCCTTCACTCCCATTGAATATTTTTAACTGCCCTTATTGTCACATTAGGATATATTGAAAGACTTAAGGATGCTTGACCTATAGAAGACAAGATGGGGATGGAAGCAGGAAGGGAATCATCCTAGCTTATTTTTTTTTTTTTGAATAGCTAAAGGATTGTCATGTGGAAGAGAGATTAGATTTGTTTTGGTTGGTCCCAGAAGACCAAACTAGAAGCAATAGATGGATGTTTCAGAGAAGACCTAGAATTATGGTTCTTCTATGGTGATAATGGTAGATTGTTTTTCCCAGGACCAAAAAGACCAGTTTGTCCCATTCCTTCATAAACCTAGAGGTACCTTAGATATAATTTAGTCCAAGTATTTACTTTTTATAGATGATATAATTGAAGCCCAGGCTGGTTGTATTGATTCGTTCTAGGTCATATGGCAGCTAGGTGCTGCAATGGATAGAGCATTGGGCTTGCATCCAGGAAGGCTTATCTTCCTGATTCTAATCTGGCCTTAGATACTTATTTACTAGCTGTGTAATGCTGGATAAATCATTTTGCCCTCTTTGGAGATAGAATGGTAAAGCTCTCCAACATCTGTACCAAGAAAATCTCAGATGAAATCATGAAGAGTCAGACATAACTGTAGTGCTTACTCAACAACTTGGATCACACAGAGCATTAGAGGAAGCTTTGGAACCCAGGTTTCTGGCTCTAATTTCCATAGTCTTTCCACTATTTCTCTACCATGCTAAATGTAACTTCTTACACATAAGTAATCCTTGGTGATGAGTCTACTTTTATCCACAAAAATATTTTTCTTTCTTTTTTGAGTAAACTGAAATTATGATTCAGACTGTGGTAGTATATGAATCACAATTATATACAATCATTGAAAAAACAGTTATTAAAAGGGAGGGAGATAGCATCACAAATCAACCATTTTGGGATTGCGAATCCTAGCACCCCTCTCTTATACTATTATATACAATATTGCATGGGAATGTCAGATTTGTCTGCTATACAAACATTTTATCCTTCCTGGCTAACCAGGAATAATAATAATTAATAAATAATAATAAAAATAATTGTCAGTGATGTTGGCAAAAATTAGAGATTAAATCCTAATGCACATGTTCAGTCTAGTTTTTCATTAAAGGCTTGTCACAATCTGGCACCATTAAATGAGGACCTCTCACTGAAAGAATTGGATGAAGCTCCTTGTTTTGGAGGAGTTTTAAAAGTTGGGAGAAGTCTTGATCAATTTTCCCTACCCATTTTAGTTCTTTCATTTGGCAGCAAATGCCTCTCTAAATAAGTGAATGTGTAGCAATTTAAAATCCACTCTAGGGAGTAGGAAAGAAAATTCATAAATAAGTGCTGTGTCCAAAGAAAATTTATTAAATGATATACTTTATGATTAGGTAGGGATGATAATGTGATAGTTTCCAAATATACTTTCACATGAGATAGTGTTGTGAGTTACCCTCATTGGATGATTTGGCAGTTCCAAATGTCTTTCTAGCATTCCTTTTTTTTTTGTATTAGATAACTTTTGCCTTTAACATATGTTAGAGGTACTTCCTCCTTTTGGGGGTTTCCAGAATGGGGTACCAGAGTTTTATGCTATTTATGCTTCCAGATTTATGCTTTGGGATTTTTGAGTATTTGGTTGAGAGGAATGAGAGCATACGACTGGAATATTCTTTGAAACACAGTCAGATTTTTTTTTTTGTATGTATAACTGAGGGAACCAGGAAAAGAGCTCTTAAAGATATAATGGTAATAAGCAATGTGTCCAACCAACTGCTCACTGTCCTATACTTTTCTAATCTCCTTTCTTTTCTAACACCAACCCTTATGCCTGCAATTACACATTGAAATCTGACCTGTATCTGAAGCTGCAGTTTAGGTATCCCCCAATTCTTCCTCAATTAGAAGTACTCTTCCTTTTTCTTGGAGATTTTATAGCTCTGTACCAGTTATAGCTTTTGGTACTAGAAGAACTGAACCACAACAATATTGACACTTACTGAAAATAGAAACATAAAATGTGAAGAAGTTGCAGCTAAAACAAATGGCTCACAGGTTGTCCTTGGAGAGGCAAATAAAGAAGTTGGCAGAGTTGGTACCATCATATGCCTCAAAGGCAGCAAGAAATATAATTTTATGGGAAACTTGGTAATCTCCTCCTGCCATGCTCACGATGAATGTAAGCAGAAAGATCACCATGAAGATAATTGCAACTTATGTGCCAGCATCTGCTGCAGAGGATAAAAAAATAGGGGACTTTTCTGAAGAACTTGATAAGAACTGCTCAGCTGAATCAAAACATCCTTTGACGTGGTGACTTAAATGTGATGATAGGGCATGATAAAGTTTGAGATAAAGAATTCAAATGGGACACAATCTGGTAGAAGCTTTATGTGCAGATATCACAACTGATTTATTTTAAAAGAATGAGTTGTAAGGCATGGGGAATGGTGAGCAGAGAGCTTTTTACATCAATACTTAGATGGATCTGTGATTTCATCAGTGAGTGTCCCTTCCAATAAGGAGGTCCCTTTTATGGATTCTTGTCCATGACTGATCATAAATACTTTTTAAAGTATCTGATCAATTTGCTGTGAGCCTTCCTTTAATTCACTTGATAATTTGTGGATAATATTGATGCATATAAGCTGCTTATTGGTTATCCCTTGATCTTGCCACATGTCTGAATCACCTTCTTTTGCCTCACTTTGTCTCATCTTTATCTGTCTTTATCTATCTCATCTTTATCTTTTATATCACTTCTCTTGTGAAATTCTTGAAATAAATAATAGTAAAGACATTATATCTGATCTTCAATATTTCTTGGAAGGCACTATAGATAAACAGGGAATTGGGCCTAAAGTGACCAGGAAGAAGAGGGAAGATTAGGTTTTATTTGGGAAATTGAAAATCCTGATTAGGGTCAAAGTTTAAGAGTTGAGGCAATGAGAGTAATACAGTTACAACAAAAATTTTATTAAAATAATAGAAAAGATAAAGGCATATGTATGTGTGTGTGTGAAGCTTATGCTTCTAAAAGCAAGCTAAAGCTTCAATAACATCCCTAAAAACTAAAGAGAGATGAATGAGCAACTCTCAGCATCTTGGCTAAGTTGTACCATTATTATGTTCTTTGTTCAGAAACAAGTTCAGCAAATGAGTCTTGTACAATAGGTGTCACCAGTTATATAATGCATAAGAACAAATAAAGGGATTCCAGTGATTGGGTTCTAGCAGAGGTCCCTGTATGTCTAAAACCGAGATAGACCCTTTGTTCAACTTGTCTTCAGATAAATAAGCCCTTTAGCAAATGTCCCTGTTACTTGGAGATATAATTCAATTCGTACTATAGTCATTGTGATGACATCATGGATCTAGCAAAATATTTTCACCACTGATCACACCTATTTTGGTTGAAATGGTTCAACTCGTAAGAATTAGCTAAGAATTATTCTTTATTCTCTCTCTCTCTCTCTCTCTCTCTCTCTCTCTCTCTCTCTCTCTCTCTCTTCTCTCTCTCTCCTTTTTTCTTCCTCTTTTCATCCTTCCTTCCTTCCTTCCTTCCTTCCTTCCTTCCTTCCTTCCTTCCTTCCTTCCTTCCTTCCTTCCTTCCTTCCTTCCTTCCTTCCTTCCTTCCTTCCTTCTTTCCTGCCATCTACTCCACTACCCTTCTAATATGAATAATGATAATTAGGAAAACATACTCATGATGAAAGAGAATAGTTGTTTTTTTTTTTTTAATTGGAAGTTTTCTGTATTACATTACTTTAGCACTCCTTCTGCAGCCACTTTTTTATATTCCAGTTGGATAACTATATTCGGAATCAGAATGACTTTATGTCACAAAATCATAGTGATTTTTTTGTTTAGTTAATTTTTATTAAAAAATGCAAATGCATTGTTAAAAACTAATTAGTCGAAGTTAAAATGGTACTTAACTCAGTTTGAGTTAGAAAGAAAACTGAACTTTAGAAATAACAAAAATCCCTTGAATATTTTATATTTTCAATATTTGGCATTATTTTTTATACAATATTATTTTAAAATGAATCTTTAAAATTTTTCCTAGTGGGTATTTCTTATTAACTCAGTATGATATTAAGTCTATAAAACAAATTTCCAATGTTTTGTGCATTGTGCATGTTTTAGCCCATGCATGGAAATAAAAAAGCTGATTATGCCATGAAAATATGGTATTCTGTTACTTATAATAAGCATCAGAGGACCTTGTAGTGTATATAGAAAAATGAACAGTCCAACAAGAATAGGAAAATAGCTTAGTCTAGAATTTGTTTTTCATAGTGGTTATGTGACCCTTGTGCAGATGGTACTTATGCTTAATAAACAAAGTTAATTTTAATCATTTTTACTTTGGTTTCTATCCTCTGTCACTGTAGATTATAAGAATTCTAAAGACCTTTTGCTGTGATTAAATCACACATTAAGGGTTTAGAAAACTTTGGTCATACATAATTTAAACAATTCATGTGAACTTGTTTAGAAATCATAGGACTTTTCAAGAGCTGGAAGCTATAGTCTTTCAATTTCTTCTGTTTTGTAAAAGAGAACTTTGAAACACAGAGGCTAAATGATTTTATGATTATACAACTATTTATTAGCAGAGTCAAATGTTAATTATTTCACTTTGGAAGGAATGGTAATGGATAATTCTACACATAAGGAGGAATGGCAAGAATCATTGCTAAGGCTTTTTTAGGAGGGCACTACCTTCTCTCTACCCACTGAGGTTGTCTTAACATGGTAGATAAAGGCAGTATGAGCCAGAGCCTCAAGAATGATATTTTTATAGACTGTCCCATTTTATAATCAGATTTATTTGTCTGCAAAAGAGAGATAAAGAAAAAGACAGATAAAATCTCTATGTGGCAGAGCAGTATAATTTCTAAAATCTATTCTTCCTCAGATGTCTTCCTTGTGTTGTTTGTCCCTGGAGAAATCTTGAACACCAGGCTGTTCTGTGAACTGCCTGAGGTCTTAGGAACAAAAAATACTAAAAAGGTTATTCAATAATGGTCCTGTTTCACAAGGAAAGTGACAGTTGCATCCTAGACAACACCATCTAAGCCTTCCCCTATCTTCTTTTGGTCATGCATGTGTCAAAGAGCAAATAGATCTTTTAATAGATTTGGTCTATAAGGCTCATTGCTCCTATGGCTTAATGGAGAGCCTTGAACTGGGAGGAAAGCATCGGGGCTTTATGTTCAATAAAACAATGACATGAGATGCAGGATAAAGGATTTCAGTCCACATTTATCCAATTTGGAGACTGGAGGAAAAAAAATGTTCCACATAATATGTTTATCTAAAACATAGAATTAGATTCAAAGATCTAAAGGCAATTGTATGACTGTGTATTCTAGCAGTAGATTAAGGTCTCACTTGAGTGAAGATAATTCAAAGTCAAAGCCAAAGCAACAAATAAGTAATGGGGAGAAAGTCTTGCTACTTCATGGATCCATGATTTTATTGGTCTCCCTCCTTGCAGGTGGAAACTGATTTATAAGTTTTTCATTCCATGTGATCTCATCATATCATTCAGCAAATCTTTCATAGAAGACACTTTCAACACATTGGAATCTTTTCTTTTACTTTTTTTCTTTTCTTTTACTATTTTGTGGCTAGCAGTGAAGACTGTTTGTCACATTAATTCATTTAGTCAATCAATAAACAAGAAAGACTTATCATTTCAATCTAATATAATTAACATTTATTAAGGGTAACGTTACTATGTACCAGGAATTGTGCTAGAAGCTTTTTAACAAAGGAAGAAGCAAAATAGATCTTGCCTTCAATGATATTACATTATAACAAGGAAATCAATTTGTATATCTCTCGGTCTATATAAAACAGATACAAGTTAATGCTGGGGACAAAGCATTTGTAGCTGGAGAGAGAAACATGAGGTGGTATAGGAAAAGCACCAAGAGAAGGTAGGTTGAGTTTAAGCTCTTAATGGAGAAAATCAGAGATTCTAAACGGTGAAAGTGAGAAGGAAATGTATTGAAGTTATGGAGAATAGCTGTTGCACAAACAAAAGTAAGACATGTAGTCTCTTGTGTAAGGGCAAATAATGTGGTCAGTTTGGCTACACTGTTTTGTGTATAGTAGAAGTAACATATAATAAGCCTGAAAACACAGGCTGTGGTTAGGTGGTAAAGCACTTTAAATGCCAGAGATATTTATATGTGATCCTGGATGTAATAGGTTTCCACTGGACTTTATTGACTAAGACAGTGATATGATCATATCTCTCAGATATATGAAGGCTAGATTGTAACTAGGAGAGACCTGAGATAGGGAGACTCATTAAAACTGATTGCAATAGTTCAAATGAGTAAGGTGGTTGTGTGAGAAGATAGAAAGGAACAGATACATAAAATGCCAAGGAGAAGGAATCAAAATTTGGCAACTGATTGATTGATTGTTGTCCTTCATGTTGAAGACCAAAATGACATTGCTTTGTTGAAGTCAAGGTACAAGTGTATACAATATGGTTGATCAGACTAATAGTATGGTAGAGCTTGGAAGGCTCTACCACAGATCAGACACATTTGTCTGATGAACATTTGGAGTGGAGATATTTGCACTTTATCACATTGCACATATGATATTCCTTTTGCACCTATTGTATTCCTTTTGAGCCTATTGAAATTCTGCTTTGTTCAAAGAGCACAGCACCTTCTTTGAGATGGACACTCTATGCTAGATGGTCCTTTGCCAGTGTTTCATATGTCATGCAATAAATTTCAAAGTTCTGTAAAGAGATCTTGAGAGTGTTTTTCATTATGAGGGGTGAAGGAAGAAGTAACAATAGAGGATGGCATTGAACTTGTGAACTTGAATGACTATGAAGATGATAGTGTCCTCAGTAGAAATAGGGAGGTCTGAAAAAGGGGGCCGATTTGGGGGGAAAATTAGTTCTATTTTAAAACTGATATACCTATGTTATAAGGATTTCTAGATCTAAAAGTCATATGCAGGGAGGTGATAACTATACCTGTAAGAGCTGAAGAAGTCACCCAATGAGAAAGTTTATAAAAAAGAAGCTTCAGGACAAAACTGTAAAATACATTCTCATTTAGGGAACATAATATGAATGATGAACCAGCAAAAGAGATTGATAATGAGCACTTAGAGAATTGAGGAGAGTAATCTAGGACAGGAAGGAGGGAGTTTGTAAAAAGAGAGGGTTGTTAATGATAGCAAAGGCAGCAAAGTTCAAGAAGAATGAAAGTTGAGAAGAAAACATTTTGGTTTGGCAATTACCATATTAATGGTTACTTTGGAGAGAGCAGTTTCAGTTGAGTGATAAAGTCACTATGATTAGAGAGAGATGATGAATAATTGGGCGACATGCTGTAGAAGATAGAAGGGGACACAATCAAGGGTATATGTAGAAGGACTAGTCTTCATAAAAGGAAAAGTTATTCTCTTATAGAGAGGGGACAAAGAGAAGGAAGAGGTTAGAGTCATGAGCTCAAGAAGTTGTGAGATGAAGCAAAGAGAAGGAACTCACTGAGAAAGGCTTCAATTTTCTTAGTCAAATAAGAGGCGTTTCACAGCTCAGAGGGGAACGTGGGGATATAATATTCTTGAGGAAAGAAGAAAATGTTTGAAATCACTTCTATGGGGAGTGAAAGAGGGAATATGTCAGGGAGGATTGTCCTGATGCTATGAAGGCTCAATTAAATAACATCATTAGTTAACATAAAAATGGTATTTCTATTCAGCAGTATGTGAATGGGAATGGGAAAGCCTAGCCCTAGCTAGTCTTAGCACACAAATGCTTGTTGATTGATTGCTTAAGATCATCTCACAAAAGTTCAAGCTGCAACTTTCTATTTAATCAATTGCCTTCAGTTCAGCTACAGCCTTATGGTCTTTGGAATCCCAGAAGCATTGCGTGTTCTAATCATTCCTCCATGCAGGTAATTTGCAGCTGATTAGGTTGACCAAGAGTTCCAGTCTATAAAGTTCTTAGATAAAGTTTCCATTGCCAGGCAACTTTCAGTTGATTCAGCTTTAATCTTCTTTTCCTTAAAGGGAAAATGAAAGCCTTATTACTTGCTTAGGCTACATAGAATTAGGAGGTTGATAAAGACATTGAGGGTTCTCAGCGTCTCTCAATTACTTATTAATTTATTGTTCTATTGTTGAGGTTCTTTATAAATTACATTCCATACACTGGAAAGCTCAGAATGATTTATCTATGATATGTCTCAACACACTATTCCTCCTCAGACTAAAACACCCTTATCTGATTTCATTCCCTTACATATATTGCCTTTTCCCTATTGGAGTGCAAGCTTCTTGAGGGTAGAGAAGACCTCACTTTTTATGTATATATCTATCACAATTTTACATTCCATAAGTGATTTTTCATTTTATCATTTATTTCTTTTATGTAAAGTGAACCAGAATGGAAAGATAATATCAAGGAATTTTAGAATAAAGAGAAGATGGAACTCAGAAATAATGTTCTACATTTTCCTGAAACCAATTAGGGAGGAGTCCCAATTGAGGCTAAAAACATGAATGTATAGTATATCTAGATAGCTAAGTAATATTTTTTTTCTTTGCAGGTAGAAAGTTAGACAAAATATTATATATTTACATATAAACAATCATTAATCATGTTGGGCAATGGTGAAAATATGCATTTTCCTATGGTCTGGATGATATAATAAGCTGAAATTTCTTAAAAGTCATAAACTTAAATAGCCCAATTTTCATTTTTGCTTCTAAGCCAGAGTAAGCAGAAGACAACAGAAAACCACCTGAAAAAGAGGGAGGATCTAGTTTAAAATTAGTCATTTCCATTTGGGGACATATCCCCTTTGTATTTGCAGAAAACCCTAGGATGGGAACCATGGGAGATAGGAACCTAATTCTGAGAATGTGAAAATATAGTAAAGATAGAAGTAGGATTCTAAGTTCCTAAAATAAAGGGGATAGAGAAAAATGAAAAAAAATATCTAGAGTTATGACAGTCAATCAAATACAAAGGAGCATAGATTGTTGGATGTTAATGGACAATGAGATATGCTCTAGGGAGCATTTAGAAGTAATACAACCCCAAAAGCAACATTGCCTTTCTCATCCTCCTACAATAGGGGTTCTTAACTTTGAGTTTGGGAATTTAAAAAATGGATAATTGCATTTCAATATAATTGTTTTGTTTTTACAATCTTATGTATTTTATTTTATATATTTTAAAACATTATGAGGATTCATCAGACTGACAAAGGAGCAAGTAGCACAAAATGCGTTAGGAATTCCTAACAGAGCATACTTCATAGTTGGTCCCTGAAACTCCCTCACCACCCCCAAATCCCACACCTGGGGACATCTCATGTGGATATCTATATTGGACAGCAAATACATTTTCACCTCTACTCCCTTACCTAATCATACTGGAGTTAGTAACAGGGAAAAAAGCATTCATTATAATCCTTTCTGTACCTATCCTACTTCCAAGGCCATGTCCAAAAGCTTTATGCTGCATGTTAATTCCCTATCTTGTAATCACAGAAATAGAGAAGCAGTCCCCAGAAAATAGAATCTCCTCAAGTCCCTGGTCCAGCCTGGGAAAAATTCATTTTTTGGGGGTTAGTATTTGCATATTTTAAATTATTCTACTTTCAGTTCACTGATTTTTTCTAATGTTACTGCCATAAATATGCAGCAGATGTTTCACTAAGTTTGAAAATTAGAAATAATTACTGTAGAAATAGTGCTTATAGATATCATTCTGGGAACCACAGGGGAGACATTGTTTGGAAAGAGACGAGGAGCCACTGAAAAAGAATTAAATACTTTGAAATATTGATTTTTAAAGGAAAGGCCCTAAAATTATATAATCAGATGAGTTAAAACTATAATTTCAAGCTGCGCTCTGATTTGTTTCCTGCTGTTTGATGTTGTCATTTAAGTGAAGTCAGCATGGTCCAGCATTTAAATACAAATTTATAATTCTAAATGTTTTCTATCTTCAGAATGGCACATTTAGGCATGTTTTTTATATAAGTGTTAAGTCCTCAGTAGAATTATCTAAATTGAAAATGTTTTTAAGATGAAAACTTTTAGAAAAAGTAAAAGACATAGATTATAAATTAAGTAACTTTGTTTATAGAAAACCTCGGTGCAAATAGCAATTTAGATAAGATTTGATGTCAGAAAGATCTAGCCTCAATTACTGACTCTTCTCATCCTGTGTTTATATGACTTAGAGCAAATCTCTTTTTGATATTGTTGTAAAACTATGATTTATAGATAAGTTGTAAATTTTTCTTGACAGAATGAATTTCCACACTGGAACTTCCCCATGCTGATGAAATCTCTCAAAAAAAATTATATATCATAGAAAGTGATGTAGTGGCTGGAATGTTGAATTCAGAATAAAGAAGACTAGCATTCAAATTCTATATTAGACATTTATTTAGCTAAACAAGCCACTCAGTCTCTCTGCTTCAAATTTCTTATCTGAAAAGGGAGTATAAGAAGAGTAGTTACCTCAAAGGGTTACTGTAAGGGTCAAAGGAGCTAGCATATGTAAAGCCCCTTTCCAACCTTAAATCACTACATAAATACTAGATATTATTAGTTATTAAAGGATCTTGGGGATCCTCTCCTTGGATTCCTTCATTTTCAAGATAAGGAAATGAAGCTCTGAAGAGGATAAGTGTTCTCTACAAAGGTCATAGTGGTAGAAAATAGCAGAGCTAATATTCAAACATAGCTAATTATAATTTTCTAATGCTCTAGTTCTAAAGGCAGTATCAATATAATGTAATGGAAAGGATGCACTGGATTTAAAGTAAGTCAAATTTAAACCCAAGTTCTGCTGCTTATATCTGCTCTTTTTGTGAACCTGGCCAAAGCCACTTCTTACTTCTGCTTCTTAATTCTGGGATTAAATAACTTGCCCAGAGTATAAGACAGCTAGTAAGTGTTTAAGGTTAGATTTGAACTTGGGTTCTCCTGATGCCAGGACTGGTACTCTATCCACCTAGCTCCCCTGTTTCCTCATTTGTAAAAAAGAGGGAGTTGGACTCATTTTCCAAGATAAACTCCCAGCACTAAATTGGTGTCTATTTATTTTCACATCACCATGGTACTTCTCCAATATTACTTACTTTGATAATTTCAGAGAATAATATTTCATACTGTACTTTGAGTATATTTCAGCTGCTACATTAATTTATAAACCATATTTCATTAAGAATAAATTTGTGTCAAATGATGATGGCCCACCAACTAATAGAGACATCAAAGCCATTTATGAGGTAAGCAGAAAGGTCAAGTCAAGCTGAAGCTAGACACAGAAAATAGGATCAATAAACAGCTAAACTTGTTGGTGAGACAAAGGATATTTCTAGGTGCTGTGGAAAAGGAAATTTGCATTAGTAGGAAAGGAACAAATCCATTATTGATGAGAATGAGTGATTCTGTACTCCATTGTACACAATGAGGGAACAGTGGTCAGTTTTAGGTGGCAGCCTCCAGGGGACCATACTACCTTCCTCCCAACCTCTCTCCTGTGGTTGGATTTATCCTCTTTTTAAAATTTCAGACTTTGCTATTTAATATTGCATAAAAATTTTATAGAATGAGTGAGCAATGGAGTATTCGTGATATATAATTACTTCATCAACCATTACTTTTCCCATTTTACCTGTAATTTATTCAGAGGTGGAGGAAGGCTACAACAGAAGAAGTATAATGGGCTTTTTTCATGGCAATGTTTATCTCTATCCAAAAAATACAATAAGTAGATCTCACAATTTTAATTCTTCCAATCAAAGTGCTTGAAGAGTTACTTTCTCTTGGACTCTAAATGAGAATAATGTTCATTGATTGAATTCCAGAAGTATACTAAAGCTATGCAATATAGGAAATGAAGTGTATTAGATTGTTTGGCATGGTGATACGTTATTCCATTTAATTTAGAAATTCTTAAATGGAAAGGCTTATTTTTAATGGTGAATCATTCTTACTTGTATAGGGTTTAATCTGGGACACAAATCTGTTAAAATCTGAACTGGAAGAGGCTATTTTGAATCAAATTAAAATCTTCAAATCATCAAAACTGATTAATCTTTATCAAAATCATTTAAAATGCATCCTGAATACTCTTGTGAGTACTGTATGAAGACAATTAAAACAGACATTTTCAATTTATAATCATGTCCATATAATGAAATTGGCATGTTTTGGACTGAGTTGAATTAGTGTATCTGAATATGGGATTCTAGCTTGTGGAAAAGCTGGATCCCACTCGTGATGAATTTTGTAACTTTTCTTCCACATGGATATGTTCTCTAATATTGAGGAAATATTTTTTGGCCTTCTATTTGATGAATTTATGTAGCTAGTTGTAGGTAGTGTCTTGGTGTATAAAATCATAGGGTTTAAAATTGGAAGGAAGATAGAAATCTTACATGATTTCTTCTTTGTTACAGGCAAGGAACTGAGGGCCTGAAAAGGAATGTAAGTTACATTTATAATGTCATAAAGCTAGCATCTATTTTAAAGTAGTGTGGTATATTGGTAAAAAGCAAAACAAAATCCTTTGGAGTCAGATTACCTAGCTTCAATTTCTCCTTTGACATCATCAACCTTACTACAGATGTCATAAGATACTGTTCTGATTAGATCAATTATTGACTCTTTATTCACTAAGGCTTCTGAAAGTGGGAACGCTAGGAGGTAAATGTACCTGGCTGGTTTCACCAGTACCAGGTACTGTATCGGAGCCTGACAGTCTAGATGTTAAAGGAACAATAGTTCTAAATTTTAAAGACTAGTCTTTATTTGTATACCCATGCTTAGCATAGTATCTGTTACACAGCAGGGATTAAATACTTGTCTTGATTCAACAACCCTAAAAGGACTTGAGTCTTTCTCTGATTGAGTGCTCATCTGTACCTTCACTCATCAAACTTATAGTCTGGCCCTATTCTAAGGACCCTTTTTGTAGGAAGCCAGGTTTCATAGCTCAGGGATCCCTATGCCCTTGGAATGAGAATGATTGTCAAACCTCACAAATGGGACATTGGTTATGGAGTAAGAGACATTGGTCTCAAGAAATGCCAGCAATATGCTTCTTTTATCATGGCTCTAGAGTTTGACACTGAAGATGTAAAAGAGGTTTCCCTTTTATTATTTTTTTCTTTTTGTTATTTCTGAGATATAAGAATGAATAAGTTATCTTTTAAAATCAGCAGATATTTATTTCAGTCTTCTTATTCACTTTTTTTGGCATTCACCAAATTTTAATGAACTGAAAGGGAAGTCATTCAATACAATTGAAAAATCTATTAATATATAGATTGTGACATATCAGAATTGTTAAGTTCATTCTTTTAAGTTTTAGAATGGTTCCACGAACTCATTATTGGTTAAAATTATATTTATAACAAAAATATCTATGAGAAAGGAAAAGAGGAAGTATCAGCAAAACTAAATGAAAGACACGAAACACTAACATTTTTTATATTATATTGCAATTCCAGGACAAAAACTCTAAAAAAAGAAAGCAGTGTAGTCTCATGACCTGGGTCCTTAACCGAATCTTAAAAAAGATGAATGAATCCATTGCCAAGAACTCTGAGACTTTGAGAAAACTTGGCAAATGTTGGTAGGGCATGTTTTTCTCCAGTTTAAACAAAAGTGTCATAAAATATTTTTTCCAGAATAAATGTCAAAGATATTTTTAGTTTATATTAATAAAGCATTTCCTCCTCTAAAATCCATTCAAAATATTTTGACTGATAGAAAGAACTTAAATGTACATATGTGCACACATCAATACACACAACATAGTTTACATATATGAGAAATATATTTACATATATGACAATTAAAAGTTACATATCAAATATAGTAATTCACAATATAATATTGATTTATATATGTGAATACATATACATAAGTACATATGTGGGTATATGTAAGTATATTTAAAAATATAGGGTTGGAAATCTAAATTATAGCCAATGGGCTATATCTTAAAACTGCACTAAGATTTTTGGAACATTTTCCATATCTATTTCAAACTACAGAACTACCTATAGCTAGAGACAGGTGGATAGAAAAAGACCTATGGATAGATACAGAGATATAGTATACTTTTTTGTTTTTAAAGATGTCAAATGATAACATTAAATTTTTGATCATATTTAAAAGTTACCGTAAATTTTTAAGCTATTTCCCAACAGAAACGTCCTACTCTACAGTTTCACTTTTGTATATCTTTGTGTTATATTTGTCCTTTTCAGAGCAAGAAACTTTTAAGATCTCTGATTTTTACTTCTTTTTTTTTGTTACATAATCAATTTCTTCTTACATATTTAGGTAGTTTTTTCCTTTATGAATTTTGATTTTATTACATTTAGTCTGTACACATTTATTATTGGTATGATATGGTACATATGCAAGTTTGCAATTCTGCTCATGAGATTTTCTTTTATTTTTAGGAATTCCTCAAATATCTCTTTTTTATTCAAAGTCTATCTTTTTCATTGATTAATCTCAAGTTTTCATGGTTTGTCATCTTGGATTTCACTTTGTTTTTCTTTGCTTTTTAGAATATATTTCTATTCTCTTTTATAGATTTTAGTGAGTGTATAAGCTTGTTATTTGATTTTCCTTTATTTTATATTTGAAAATCTTTTTTTCTTTCTACTTATAATTTTGCTTTTGTTATTGGAATTACTAAGTTTAATTGCTATCTGTTTTAGAGTTTGACATATAGTTGTGTGTGTGTGTGTGTGTGTGTGTGTGTGTGTGAGAGAGAGAGAGAGAGAGAGAGAGAGAGAGAGAGAGAGAGAGAGAGAGAGAGAGAGAGTTGGCACTATGGAGGAGGAGTTGATCTGAAGATTTTTTATTTCTTACATTATAGTATTCAAGTTTTTTAGTTTCCTATGCTCTTCTTGGAGATCTTCAGTTAAAGCAATGATGCTTAAATTGTGTCTGATTAAAGTCAACACTTTGTTTTTTTATAAAAGATTTTGTGTTTTTATAACAGTGTTGTCTTTTGGTTCTATTGTGTCAGATTTTGCTCCCTTTCAACATTTTTTTTATTTGTTATTCTCTCTTCATAGAAATTCTGCATTGTGAATTAAATTTTTCCTAATCAATTAAAATATTCTTGTTCAGGGCTCTTAATTATGACTAATATTCAATCAAGGAAGAACATGACAAATAAAAAGATGGTTTGGCAGTGTTGCTAGGATTAGAGTTAACAGGTAGGCGGGCAGCGTATTCTACAATCCACTATCAATGTTAGGAGAAAATAAAGAGGACTTAAAGCACATTGAGTGGACTTCCTGTAGTAAACTTTTGGATGAACATGGATAAATATCATACAGGATGGAGAGAGGTATTGATGACTGCAATTTACCTCATTGAAGGAGTAGTTATGATTTTACAGATCCATATGAGTATTGGGGTGTTTGTTCATCATTTATTTTCTTATAGAATTAATTCATTTGAATCATTTTGGAATTTCCTTTTGTTTTCTTTGAGGTTTTAATACTAACTTTCTAGTCTTAGGGTTTACTTGATTTTTTTGCTTGTGTTCATACTTTTTGTTGAGTTTTCCTCCTCCTGAATTCTTTGACTTAAAAAAAAATATTCCCCATTATTCATTCTTTTATTCCTACCTCTTTCCTGGTGGATACACTCTTTAAAATGAACTATAAAGTGGTCTCAGTAGGTCATAGTATATGATTTAGAGTGCTTTGGTTTGGATTCCTGACCTATGTAGGCTAAGGGTATGTATAGAATAGAGCTCAACTGGGTTTTAATTCCTCTTATTTCAGACCAGCATAGCCACACACATTTCATCTCTCTGTCTATTTTACTTACTCTCTTTGAATCTCTTAATTTCTATCTCTGGTTGGACTAAATTAGCATTTGCTGATTTTTACATGTTTACATTAGAATATGGAATGTGTATAGTCTCTACAAGTTTGAGTATCCCTAACACAGAGGTATGCAAGCAAAAAGCAACAGACTTTTCTTCCCCAATCTCCTTGGAGGGTCTGAGAAGAATCAGTGTTTGCCCTACATCCTCTTTTTGTAAGGATGAGGAATGAAGGGTGAATAGGGACTGATAGTGTGGCAGCAAGGTTCTGGAAGAAGGAGGGATATTTCCAACATGGGCTATAGATATAAACCCTTGGGTCAATTTGTATGTCTCTGCTAAGGGCAAGGAGCTTGTTGGGGGCAGGATAGTGGTGATAAATGAACAATCACTTTAAGGATTAGCACATTTCAGGGTTAATTCATATTTTGTTGTAATTCTCTCTTTTTTCCGCTAAGAATTAAGCTGCAAGTTGCTCTCCATCTGGCACAAAATTTCTCTTTTGGAATTTTTTTCTTTCTCGAGAGTTGTTAGAGACTGGAAAAAGTGTCTAATATATCATATTATTTGTCCCATGACCATTTGCTGAGTTTATACATAGCCAAACACATCCAACACTATATCGGAAATCTTTTTTATTTAATCAGACACATAAGGGCACCTTGGGACTAATCGTCATTTCTTGATTTTCACATCCTCAGTGAATGCTTATTTATACCCTTCCATAAACCTCATGGTAAAGTCAGCAAGGTTATCTACCCTCTGGCTATAAAGCTAGCAACATGAACTTAGGAAGAGTAGTGAGTGAAAAATAAGTATATTTGAGAAGTTTTAAAGAGATGTGTCTTCCCTCATTCCAATTTTTTTCTTCCTTTCCTCCTTTCCATTTCTTTATGTCCCAATTGCATTCCTGTACTATATCTTGCCTAATAAGTCCTGGGAAAATAGTAGGGCAAACCAGATGAACAGAAAAAAAATCTTCAGAAGTACAAAATACTTTCATTCTATCATCATGATATTCTCCAGAGAATTTCCAAGGTGTGCTGATTACCTTATATATTTAAAGGAAGGGATAGAAGTTTATTCTTACTTTTGTTGCAAACTAGTGTTTAATAACCTGTTTAATCAGATTTTCTTATTTATCTCACTGATGAGAAGGATGCTAGTTGCTATTGGTGGGGATTGGGGAGAAAGAAGTATTTCCTGGATTTCTAAATGACCTAACATGTTCCTCTGTCAATGAAATGATAAAGAACACAGATTTATGCTATATTCCATATATATATATATGTATACATATATATATATGTATACATATATATACACATGCACACATACACTCATATATATATAACATTATACTCATACACACACACACACACACACATATATATATATATATATATATATATATAATATTTATAATGTTCTTCACATTTTCTCTCTCCTTGTAGCTAATCAGTTACTAAGTTTTAATT